>NC_052399.1:15206634-15518566 GCF_009389715.1 Phoenix dactylifera | reverse complement strand
ATCAATTGATTCTTATTACAAGTAGGCACAATGCATCAGGTTTGTGATCAAAATTAGAATTATAATAAAAATCGAAATCAGCATAGTTATGTTTCTCAACATAGCATTTCTTTTTTGCATTTTGGAGCCTAACTCTTCCTAACTAAATATATGCCCTTAAAGAATTTGGTTGAGTGATAAACAAAGTATATAACTTACATAAAGTTGGCAATCACTTAATGAGTATAATAGGAAACTAATAGAGGCTCGAAGATCTTGTATTAGGAGAAATTTATATCACAATCTAATATATTTTGAGGTTTGAAAAACATCGTTTTCAGCACCGCAAAATTTTCTTTATGAATGCACATCTTCGCCACCAAGAGTATTAAAAGCAAAATTAGATCTTCATACAAAAAGAATAAGGAAATTAAGTTTTTTCTTTTAAATAATTTGGACCATAGCATAAGTAAGCAGATAGGTTAGATCTTAGACAAGTGAGATACGGATCTGGATCCAAAATAAGAAATTAAAGATGCAAGCAAATACGCTATTATGCTAATTGAATCGTAGAGGGATGGGAACAAAAAGGGTTTTTCAATATTTTTCGAGATATCCTCCACTAAGAGGCTTGCTCTAGGACCCGAGTTGGGAGTGGTCTGGGCAGGAGTCGACTATGCAAGGTCATGCTTACAAGCGAACATTTTTATTCTGTTAAAGGGCGACTCAACCACTGTAATTAGATGGATCCATGGGCAGTCTTCTAGTTCTGGACATCTAGTTGTGTGTTGCTTTTAGGACGAATTATATTTATAGGACGAACAGAGCAGCAGATTAGGTTGCACTTTTTTTTTTTTGTTGATCACTCTAATGAGATGTCCTAGGCGGAATATCTTATGGGTAATAGAGTGGCATGTTATGCTGAGGCAGTGCCAATCTCATTGGAATATTTGACTTTCTGGTTTTTTGAGTATTTATTTATAAAAAAATAATGAAAAATTATTTTTTCATCTCTCTAAAGACCTCACTGTAACATGAGGTTTCTGTTGACCCAAAAAAAAAAAAAAACTTCCGGTCCACCACCCAAAAAAACAAACCGGCACGCGTGTGAACCTTTCGCAGCCATTCGTAACGCGCAAGCCAGGAATAGCAAGAAAGGTTCTGGCTCTTCGGTGCTGGGTCCTGTCCGGAGCCGCTGCCGTCTGCCTTCTATTTTATTTTTTGGGCTCCCGGTCTTCTTCCGCTTCTTCCCTCGCGCATCGCGCTCGCCCGATCCAAATGCTCTCCAGAGTAACTCTCTAGGCCGCGCTCACCTCCTCCCTCCCCATCTACTCTCCTCTTCGCCAATAGAGTAAAGAAGGGGGGAGAGAGAGAGAGAGAGAGAGAGAGAGAGTAGAGATCGAATCGCGACCGCAAGAAGTTGAGGATGATCCTGCCGGTGGTGAAGCTGGGAACGCTGGCCTTGAAGACGCTCTGCAAGCCCATCGCCAACCGTCTCAAGAAAGAGGCTGGCATCCACCCTAAGTTCCGCCAGTTCATCATTAACTTTGCTCAGGTACGTCTCTCCACCTTTCTCTCGATCTCTCGCTTTCTTTACATTCCGGAAATCCGTAGGCTTCGATTCTGCTGGATTTTGGGCAACTCGGTTGCTCACTCCAATTGAAGAATTTTGGATGGAGACAACGAAATCCAATTATTTTGTCAGAGTCATTTCCATTCCTCTCCTGCTTCAGTTGAAGCTCTGTTCTTCTTGTGATATCCAGCGGTGCTTTCTTTCTGAACCCTAATTTTGTTTTACTAATTTTGGTCCATGCTGGTTGAAGTTTTTTCTGTTGCTTCTGATGATCTAAATTGCGCTAGAGGAGCTGTACAATCCTCAGGACACTCCAAGTAATGACCGAGGAACTTATTTGACACGAGAATCGTGGAGTCTTCAAACATAGAACATGAATCATAAAATCATAAGATGTTTCATCTCTGCCTGTAATTATTGGAGAACCACTATGTCAGTTTTCAGGACGAATTGCCTCCAAAATATCTTTATACTGTCATTGGAAATTGCAACTTTAACAATTCAGGTTTCAAGTTTTGATGGTGCACGCCATTAGCTGGTAGCTCAACTGGTTGGCACCCACCTCTTCAAGTGAGAGGCCTCAGGTTCCAACATGAGTGGTGGCCAACAGTTCTTAGGAAAATTAAGCCGTGATGGAAGCAGTAAAAGGAAAAATATGATGCAAATTTCAGTGGAAGATACGTTTTTTGCTTGGTAGGCATAAAAAAAAAGGGAAATAGAAATATAAAGGCAAAGGCCGAACAAGGAGAAGCTTTAATAGCATAAACGTTAGAAAGGGCTAAACGTGATGAGAGGAGCATCAGTTTTGACTTTGGTTGGACACTGGAGAGATAAGAGCCATCAAGGCGAAAGACATCCTTCTAAGCATTAGTGCAATCTTAGTAGGGTGAGATATGAAAAATGAACTTAATTTTCAACTTTTGTTGCTAAAATATTGACGAAGGCATCTCCTTGAAGACTTTAGTTACTAGCGCAGGGGAGGAGATTGGTTGGATTCTCGTGCCTAATGACAATTAACATGTGGGAAAGAATACTCCCCTCTTCAAGCCAAACCATGTTTCATGGTTGTGGTTTGCCTTTGGCAGCTTTCTCTATAGCTAGTTGATGAATGGGGACATGGCATTAAGTTTGATCATGATAGTTCAATGAGAGCATATGAATACAATGTTTGTGAAAGTTGTCACAGACAATGGTTATGACTAATGATGGATTGCCAGATTCTACATGGTAGATCTTTAAAACTTTTCTGAACCTTTTGTGAATTTGAGAAGCGAAAGGCAATTTTTTAATGCGCACGGATGCACAACCACGCACACGCTATGTATGTTTGTATGTATGTTTAACAACCTAGGATCTCACTCTAAAAGGCTAGTCGGAAGGTATTTTTTTGGTTCCTTAGTCTTGTATAAGTATCCAGTAATTTTTTGACAAATAACCGATGTGGGATTAAACACATGTCTGCACACATCCTCACATACTTTCCTTGTTTAAGTTTTGACGTCCTCGTCAGGCTTAAGAACCAAATTCATTCAAATCTAATCATAAGCACCTCAATTAGTATGTGGTCAACCTCAATGAGCCTGTGCTACAGTGTCCCCTAGTCCAAATGGAACATTGGTTGAGTCCGTTCTGATACTTTTTTAACAATCCAAGACCTCACCCCAAAAGACTAGCTGGAAGATATTTTTTGGATTTCTTAGTTCTATATAAGCACCCAAGATCTTTTCGATGAATAATCAATGTGGGACTAAATACACGCCCGCACGAGTCTTCACAATATGTATATATTTGTTTAATTGATACAACAAAATGGTTGCCTGGTGGAACTCAAGTGCAAATTATATAATTTGCAATCCATGCACATACTCATACAAACATGTATATGTGGTAAATTATGTACAAATAACAAGTTGCATATGCTTATAAATTATAATGCATCCTCTAAAGTTGTCGGTAAAAACTTCAGCAAAACTTTTGGAACGCTAGAATGTTGTAATTTCTCATATCTATTTTTTTCCATACATTGTTTGGTTGAATTTGTCGAAACAAGTGGAATCTTATGTCAAATAGACATGCATTTTCTGCATGTATATGGGTATGGTTGGTGCATGATTAATGGATATATGCATCAATATAGGTATGTATGCATGTACTTGTTGCATTTGCTCAGAGATTTGGTATGGGTTTGATAGGACTCACTACTTTATTATCTTTATATTAAAGCAATTTTTGTTACATTTTTAATTTAAAAATTGCAATTCATAATATGGAAGAATGATGGAACACGAGGGTTTGGTTATACAAGGATGTGCTATTTTGTCAAGAAACGACACCTACTTTTTTCACTTATCTGTTCTTGGCTGAAAGTCTATCATAAAATTAGATTCCTGACTTCCATTAAATCAACACATTGTTTTGATACTCATCCAAGCAGGAACTCCTATAGAGTTTTTTCTGGATCTTTACATATCTTACTAGTGACCTCCTGTGATTCCAGCGCATGGTACCTTACTGAGAAGCTAAGTTGACAACTATTGCTGAATAGCTTTCAATAAGCAGCTCAACAGAACCTTTCTCCAAGCATAATCTTAAACCCCATCTTGCTGCTTATAATTTGAGTAAGTTGATAAACTCTGATAAACCCTGTAATTCACCATCTTCACCTCTTGTCATTCTCTTCAACCTCGTATGCTATAACACAATATAATCGCCTATTTCATTTCAAATCCACACTTATCAGTTGCAATGGCTGGAGATTAATATCGAAATTGTTTGATATCTGTTTGTTTAGATTTAGGCCACCTCTCTGTGGTTAAAGCTAACCACTCTGCTTTTAGTGTTTCTTATAATTTTGGGACAGCAAAATGAATTCCATGCATCTATTTACATTGAAAAATTTCTATTGTTTCATTCATCTTATACATTCAAATCACAATTAAACTCAGTTTTTATATAAAAAGAAATTGATTTTCTGGACTCAAAGGTACCTTTGAATGTGCCACATAATTGATGCATGCACACAGCATATTAATGATTTAATATCCTGTCTGTATATAAAAATTGAATGGAGACTAATATGACAAACTCCAGTTGGTTTTGCATAGTAATATGGGATATCCACCAAACAGTATGATCTGTATCGATATCTCTATTTCATGGTGCTGACACAGAACTCTTGTTTCATGCCTATGCTTCCAGCATGTGTAAGTATCTTTTTTTTTTTTCTAAAAATTATCCAGACTTAACATTTTTTTAGCCTTTCTGTGGTTATGCATTAACTTTTCTTTCTTCTCTATGTTTTACTTATTTACATGCCTTGTCATGTAAGATAACATGTGCCAACTTTTATGTATGTTATTCCTTTGTTAATCTTGATTCTGCCTTTATTTTTGAAAATAACTGACAAGGCAGATCCATCTATTGCTTCTATAGCCACAGAATGTTGTAAATTTTATTTACCATGGTGAATGTTATGTTATGAACAGTATTTTGAATTGAATAATATGAAATGTGTTAATATAATATTTCTGTAACAGGCCAACCATCGTGTCACCACAAACATACAAAGACGCATTTATGGTCATTCAACTGATGTTGCCATCCGGCCTTTGAATGAGGAGAAAGCTGTTCAAGCTGCTGCTGACCTTATTGGGGAACTCTTTGTCTTTTCGGTTGTCACTAAACTGGCTATTCTTTGGAAAGTTGATCTATTAGTTCTAGTTTTAAATGTGCTTGTGAATGATGTCATGCTTATGCACTGGTATCTGGTTTTTCAAAAGGTCATGAGTTATTGGGTAAATGTGTACATGGGTATTGGCAGTAAAGTCAATCTCCTGTACTTATGGATGATTATACATTGCACAAGTTCTGATATGCATTATCTTGCTTTGTTAGCTTATGTGAGCAAGTGCATTTGTGTGTCTGTACATGAACTCCATTGAAATTTCTTAGCAACTGATCTTGCAACTACTTTTGACAACATTTTGACAATTTTGGATTTGGATTCCGGCATGCTTATTCTGGTAACTTATTCACTAATTATTTTCCTCTTTGGGTTAGTAGGTGGCTGGAGCTGCTTTAATCTTTGAGGTGCAAAGAAGTGCAAGGTCGGAAGCTAGAAAGGAGGAAATTCGCAAGCAGGAGATTGAGGTAATATATTGAGACTTTCCCTCATTGAAAAATTATTAAAGTATTTATTTCTTCTGTATGGTTTCCATGATGATATGCGACATAAAACTTATTTTCACTAGTCTATGTAATGGGACTATATCTTTTAAAATAGTCTTTGTAGGAGTTGTTTTTTCTCTTTTAGACTCAAAACTGACCTCTAACCAACTCAGTGTCTGATAATATCATAGCATGAGACTACAAAGATGAACACTTTTCTGCTAGCAGAGTTTTCGAAGCTAAACAATCCCAACCACATGGTAGATCTTGAGCACATCTTTATGACTAAATTTATCAAGCAATTAGGACAGCAGTAAATGTTCTGGCCATAAACCATTATATTTCTTATTTTTTCTTATTTTTCAGGTTCTTCTTCCTATACCCTTCTTTTTCATCTGAAAAGTTGATTGGATACATTCCAGTCGAAGGTTTGGAGGATCCTTCAGATTGTTTAATATAAACTTTGAATTTTTATTAAATTAAACTGATAATGTATCTCCTTAATCCTTGACTTTTTTAAGAAAGTGACAACTTCTTTTGGGTTGTGTTTGGTTTGTGAATAAGAAAAATAGGAACAGTAAAAGTCATGCCTATGGAATAATTATGCATTTTTTTTGGACTGTAATTTTTAAATAGCAAAAGGCATCTTTTTGGAATAACTTTTTAATGATAACTTTTTTGTTGAAGACAAAAAGGCATAAAAGATGCCTTTATACCCAAGAGTAGCTTATGAAAGCTATCTCTGGAATAATTATGCCTGTATAAGTAAGTTGGACTGGCATAACTATTACTTGGTTATGTATGCCTCCTTCCCTGATGATGTTCGATAGGCATAAGGCTTATTCCAAGCCTTATTTCTACTTTATGCTTGAATCAAATCCAGCCTTGGTGATTAAATTTAAACCCCAAATTGCCTGAAATAAGTGTTTTGGTCCTTCCAGAGAAATATAGAGGGCTGAAAGTCTCAGATCTGGTCAGCCGAAAGATACTTTGGATCACAATCTCTCCATTTGATTGCTTTAATTAGATGTCTTTTTCGTTTTAATCTGTATTCCCCCCCCCCCCCCCCCCCCCCCCCCCCCCCCCAACCCTTCTACTTTTCTTGTTTCTATTTGATTGATTCTATTGAAAGTTTGTCGGTTCAATGAATCTAATGGTACATGATGCAGTGTGCAAATGTATCGTGATTGGTATCAATTAACAACTTAAAAGGCTAGCTACTCAGTTATTTCTATCAACCTGATTGGGGGAACAAGCATGGCTTCATCGGGGATTTCTCTAGCCAATAACGAATACATGGTGTTTTGAAATTGTAGGGTTTCGAGTTCTGGTATTTAATTTTATTAAGGACCTATTTGGATATTCTTACAGGATTAGGATGAAAATCCGAAAAGATTCATGGATTGGGCAGTCCATGCGCCCCCCCCCAACACACACACACACACACACACACACAAAAGCTCAAATCCCGTGAGAAGAAAAAAAAAGATCTCCATAGATCTTTTTTTTCTTCCTGCAACCCAAAGGCTAGAATCTGGGCTGGGTTTGGATAGGCTCTTAGAAAATACAAGCTAGATGGACTAGCAAGCCCAATTCCTACAGGATTTTCAGCCCAATCCTATAGGAATATCCAAATGAGCCCTAAGTGGGAAAATGAAAGGGATATAAGTTGGCACATGCTAGCTAAAATCAAGCAAAGAAATCTGGATTATCTGGTCGAAAGTTTTGTAAGATGTTACTAGAGGCTGCTGTTTGTAAATAGTTTCAGTTAATGGTAGTTCTTTTGCCACTATTTTGTCTCGAGTGTTGCATTTTTTTACTTTGACCAGGCAACGCACAAACTAATATTATGAGAGCCCTGCTTTTGCACTGTTATTCTGGCTTTGCTTCCTTAGTAGAGTTTCTTGGCATGTTTAAAATTTTATGAATGCCTTTTGTGCATGCTTGTGTGTTTTTTTCTGATTTTAATTTGTTTGAGACGGTGAAGATGGGCAGCTAGTTCAACACATTGCAGTCAATTTTATTAATATAACTGTGATTGCCTAATGGCATACTTTTATAATGGAAATGGTGAAGGAATCTTTTCTTGCTGAAGTATATAATATACTTGTTTAAGTTAAAGAAGGATTTACTGAAAAGCGTTGATTAAGCCATTAGATACGGTACAAAGAGAAGATTATGATGACCTGCACAGACTCATGAATGTCACTGCACACCTGTTATAATAAATTGACGAGCCTGGCTCTGTATGCTGAAACAAAAACCCGGGTTTGGAAATCAGTCATAATTTTGAAGCAAAATAGTTCACTTGATAATTTCATGGATTAAATGGTTCCTCCATCCCTAAAACATGAAGGTTGTCCTTGATATTTTTGGACATTTTTGAAGTGATTTTACAGTTTTACAAGATGCATAGATTCCTTTAATGGCTTTCCACAATTGGGATGGAAGTAAGTACCCATTTTCCTGAGATTACCTAATTTTAGGTGGGCCACATTTTTCTTTGTGGGTTCTTCCTCATTCTCCCTTATCATTTGTATATGGATGGCAAGGAGCATGATATTGTATCACCTTTCTTCTTGTAATTCATTCCAAGCAGTCTTGCATATAATCCCCGTCTTCTATTATGATTGCCTTTGTTTGATATCTTACAACAATATTTTTCTTCTTAAAGGAACTGAAACAAAGAGAGGAGGATCTAGCAAGAGAACTAGAGTTACTCAAGCAGAAGCTCAGTGAAATAGAGCAACTTGCCAAGGGACGAGGCCTTTCAGGCATTCTCAACTTCAGGCATGGCCATGCACTGGAAGAGAGCAAGTCAGCGGGATCTGCTTGATTAGTTTGAACAAGTTCAAGTTGGATGAACTTAAACAGCCTGAGCACAATGCTGTGTTGTTGGCTGTTATTGAGTACTCAATTCTTCTGTTCAGAGTTGGGTATATTTTTTCCACTAACCCTGTCGTTATGGTTCTTTACACCAATTTCCTTTTTGTTTGTAACTATTGCTGATTCATTGACAAGTGCTGATGCATATCTTTTACCCTTGTTGCCTCATTGGTGACTACAGCAATGTAAGAGGCGTTAAGCTTCAACTCATAAATCAAGAATAATCAATAAATAAATATGAAGGGATAGGGAGTTGTAGAAGGAATTTGTCATAATGTGATCTCGTCACTATTGGTTGAAACCACAATGCATGCAGAAGTTGAATGATTTTGTGCTTTCGATGTAAACTGTCCTATGCTCAAAATCTCATCTTTTTATTATCGTATATCATGTCATATATTTGCAAAAGATTATTATTAATCTAGTACTGTGGTCTTCCAGAGTGCAGCTAATGTTGAGACAGCTGGGATTTATTATGATGCAATTGGACAACTTAAGAAATGTTTATCTTAGAACCTCATTGGCTTATAGCCAAGTGGTGTTTATAAGACTTTCATTGGAGAGCAGAAAATTCCATGATGTACTGTGGTAGCGCTGAGTTTATTATAACGCATATATTTTGAAGATCAGTGTTATCCAACTTACGGAAGTTGGTATTGCTTCTAGCTCGTCAGCACGCTGTATGCAGGTGATATTTCTCGCACCGGGGTGAATGCCTGAAGAAATACGACAGGATGCTGAAATCAGAGGATCAATGATCATCATGTATCTTGCAATCTTGAGCTTTTGGAGTGCAGTCACCTACTCAATGCCTCCTATTCAGACCAGCGACATCACGAGGACACACCAGTTTGGTGACTTCCAAACAGGCACTCAAAACACACCACAGCCGAAGCTAATGCTATCCAGTAAATCTCTTCAACCAGCCAACCCCTACATGTGTGACCATCAAGTGTCAAATTGCAATATGTTTTAGCTTGAGAAATTATATTCTACACTCTGTAATTATAGAGCAATATCAGCATTTTTCTGATTTGTGATGCCAAGGTTCCGCATGATAATTTACTTATTCGTCTGAACATATTCTGCGGAGAAACAGCCTTCGGGGCTAAGGAACGTCAAAGGCTACCAGAATTTATGAGGCCACCAGCTCATTATATTCTGATTCTGCATTCAAGTCTAATTTTTAAAATTACATCTAAATTCAGTTCTGCCACATTTGACTTCTCGTTGCCTGTTGCTGTTCCAACACAGTTGGTGAACAGTGAGTGCGGGTCAGGGACTCGGAATGGTTGCACGACAGTGCCTCTCCTGGCTCTAGGCGACGGCCCCTGCTGCCATCCAATCCTTCTCGCCGGAAGCACCGCCTTAAAGATGGAGACGTGCCACGAGTCTCGGTTGAGTTGCCAGCCGAGATGACTCGGAGCACTTACCCGTAACAAAATATAAAGATTAGGCGCGCGAGCATCATTCCCTCCCGCTTTTGCCGCTTTTCCAGGCCCCTTTCGTGCAGCGACGGCAGTTGTAGTAGGCTAATTCACAAGCCTTCTCGTCTCGAGACCAAGATTAGATCCCAAAATCAGAGTCCGCAAAGACAGCAGGAGAGCAAAAGCTAAAAGCGAGCACATCCCCACTCACTCCCATCCCCTCCGGGCTCCGGATTCCCCACACCACAATCCCCTCAAAAAGTTAAAATAAAAAAAAGAAGGAAAAAACGCACCCGGGCTCTTCCATCTCCTTCCATATCCCTCTCGTCCTCCTATCTCCACCGAATTCCCTTCAATTAGTGATCGGAGGATTAGGGTGCGGAGAGAGATGCGGAAGGGCTCGAAGAGCGGCGCGTGCCGGTCGGCGGCCCATGGGCTCCTCAAGGAGAGGGCCAAGAACCGGGTGGACGACCTCCAGGGCATGCTGTCCGACCTACAGGCCGCCCGCAAGGAGAGCCGCGCCGCCGACGCCGCTCTCCTCGAGGAGCAGGTTCACCAGATGCTCCGCGAGTGGAAAGCCGAGCTCGATGAGGCTTCCCCCGCTTCCTCCTTGCTCGTGAGCTCCATTTATTTTTATTTCCCTTGCCCTTTCTTTCTCCCTTCTTCCCTTTCTTTGTTCGTGATGTGTTTTCTTGCGGGAAAATTAATTTAGGGGCATAGCGATGCGTCTTCGGATCTTTCCTCGTACATCCGCCGCATGCTGCAGCTGAATGAGGAGGAGGACGACGCGACAAGCAGGCTGGCGGAGCTGCCGCCCGCCGCCAATCCGAAGCTCGAGCCGCTGCCGGTGCTGCGGTCTGACCTAGGTGGAGGGGCTCCCGCCTTCCTGGATGTGAGTAAACTTGAAATTTTTAAGGCCATTATGATGGACGCTGAGGCGCACCTTATATATATAAGAACGAACTATATAGGATGGGAATCTTTATGGAAATTAATTGCTGTAACTTCTAGAGCAAAGAAGCAGTTCTTAGGTTGTGCCGGTGATTGCTAGGAAGCAAGGGATGTCATGTCATGGGAAGGGTTTTGACCCCACACAATTCTCCTCGATGCACTGAATTCAAGCACCAGACAGATTCTATGACAGTAGTGCAAATCTGATCACTCCTAACCATTCCAAGTGCTAATTAAAGATCGGTTGTAAATATTTGGAGAACTCTGGTGCAATTTCCCAACTATGTCTTCTTTTGTGTAATGTACGGTATAAGTTCAAGATTATTTTAATATGAAGAAATTCTGACGGATATTTCAAGTTTTAATTCTTATTTTATTTTTTAAAAAAATTTCTCGACTTGTGTCGTATTGTATACTACGACGCCTAATAATTTTTCAGGGCCTCACTTGCTGCCATGATGCACATACCCACACTGGAAAAGGGAAGGAGGGAGGCTTCTTCCCCACTTTTCTTCCTTTTCCTTTTATGTTCTCTTTGTTGATTTTAATCGTTGTTTAGCGCTTATTGCCCATTATGCTGTGATCAATGATGCATCGTGAAACAAATCAACAAGGCCAACATTTTTTGTAGCAAACAAAAAAAGGTGTAGCAAATAACAAAGGCAACCAGTTGTTATCCTATAGTATTTTGAAAATTTACTCTTTTTGTGAGATTTTCTTTTCTGAATAATATTGTCCTGGTTTTTGTTTGTTTTTCAAAGTTATCGAGATGGTTTTGGTATATTTATTTAGGCATTAACTGGTTGAAAAAAAAGATAAATACAAAACAGCTATCATGGTTGCAGTTCATCTTCTTTCTCATTGTTGTCAACGACATTTTTTTTTTTTAAACTTCTCTTTGAGGTGGGAAGGGGGAGAGGTTAAAAATTTTAAATGCTCTGGTGGGCATGGGTTTTAGCCCTTTTTTTGTTGGCTCTAGGTAAATCCATCACCAAGCAAGTTATTATCTGTTTTTTTACATGCTATCTGTGCAAAATAAACATTTTAACCATAGATGACTGGCTAACTGTTGCAAAAAAGAAAATTTTCAGTTTTTATTTTTTAAAAGAAAATCAAATTTCTTTCCTTGAGTACTAAATTTGTTAAGTATAGTTGGACTATATTTTGAATGCATAGTCTTCAAAACTTTTCATGAATTTTTGATTTTGACCTTTTTAGCTTTCCAAAAATTATAGATAAATTGGCCCTTTTTCCTGAACACTTAACTTTGTTTAAATTAACATGTTATACAACTCATACTGTAAATTGGGGGAAAAATATACTTGAGTTACTAGAATCTTATTCGAGACTAAAAGTTATAAATACTAAACATGATTATTATTGATATGGT
The DNA here is from genome assembly GCF_009389715.1 of Phoenix dactylifera. Taxonomy (NCBI): domain Eukaryota; kingdom Viridiplantae; phylum Streptophyta; class Magnoliopsida; order Arecales; family Arecaceae; genus Phoenix; species Phoenix dactylifera. The sequence goes on along the minus strand of NC_052399.1, from coordinate 15,506,193 downwards.
GCATAGACATGTCTTTTCCCCCTTTCTTATAGAGTCACAGCTGATATTAAATTTTTCTCTCTCTTTTTTTTTGTTTAACGTATTTTTTCAAGATTTTTGGGCTGCTTTATTAAATTTGGTTAAACATGTTACTCTAGCAGAAGCTTGCATATCCAATTAAAAGTGTCATATTCTGATGATATTTAAAGAAGCAATGCATATATTAGAGGATTCATAGCATTTGAGCATGTAATAAATATGTCCTTTCATAGCCATAGAGCTATATAAAAGAGGTTATGTAAAAGAAAGATTTTTCCTGCCATATGTGATACATTGTCGAGCATAATTGTTAGGATTTGTTTATTATTCTATTCTGATGCCTGCTGATATGTGAAAAATTTTGTTCTTTTAATTTTTGGTACATATTACTTGAACGATTACAGCATATTACTTTGGATAATTTCATCCCAGCTCCCTCTAGGAGAATAAAGAAAAAAGAAAAAGAAAAAGGCATTATTGAATGCTGATGCATGGTGTTACTTGTGTAGCAAAATGTTATCTCTTCCATGTTATGCAGTAAAGGTCTGTAGCTCTGGTAGTTTAAATCGCTTCAGCAAAAAGTTTTACACCATAAAATGATTCATTCTAGTGAAGGTCTAAGACTATTAAGGAGATTAGTGGTAGTACATTGATAATCAGCTAAAAGGAGATTTCTTGAAAACCATCAACTTCTTTAGCTATATATTTAAAGGCAGAATTAGGGGCTGAAGCTGTTCACACTAGTTTTGATACTGCTGATATTGGTTTAATGGAAAGTCAGAACATGCTTAACCAAGTAACAATGCATTTCTTTTTGTAAGTTTGACCACTCTTGTTTTAATCTCTAAAAGGGAAAAACTGTTGATTTAGAGATAGGGCTGAAAGTGGGTTGGATTATATCCAACCGTATCCGTTTCTATATTCGATTCGGATCGGATTCGGATACTATTTTTTTGGTCCGATCGGATCCGGATACGGATTCGGATAGTCAGTTCAAAAATCTTCTGGATACGGATACAGATACACATGATTTTTTCGGATTTGGATCCAGATTCGGATATCCATATAACAAGTGCAAGTGAAAATAAAATATTTAAGTTAAATTAAATCAGAAAATCAATTAAGTGATTAATCAAATCTAAATTAAAAAAAAATCAGATATTGGATGACCATCACGTAAGATAGCAACCCAAATATGGAATACCCAATTCAAATAAAATTCTTCGAATCATCCTACATGCCTGAAAGGCTCAAACGTCTCGTTCATCTGTTTCGTCCCTCTTTCCTCTTCGTCGTCTTCAAGCAACTAGAGTTTCGAAAGTTTCATCTATTTTCTAGTTTTCACCTGGCGATTGCAACCGGCTACAGTTGTGAGATGCTTTGGAGGTACCATAGATTTCGTCTACTTCGGTGACAAGCAACCTTTATCCTTTATGAAGTTGTTAGTTTTTATTATTGATAAATGCTTGTTAAATTATATTTTTTTAATTGAATCTTTTTTTGTGTGATCATGTCTTTATGCTAGTTTTCATCATTGAATTTTGCTCAAATTTAATTAATATTCAAAAAGTATCCGATTTATATCCGTATTCGGATAAGAAAATATGGATATGTTTAATATCTAATTTGTATCCGTATCCATTTAGAACAAATATGGATACTAATTTTGATATCTATTTAATATCTGTATTCGTATCTGTATTTGTTGAAAAATATAGAAACAAATATAGATATATCAATATCCGATCCGTATTCGATCCGTTTTCAGCCCTAGTTAGAGACATCCAGATCTGGTAGTCTCCTTGATGAATTTAGAGAATCAAGAGCAAAGCTTTGCTGAGAAATTGACTTGCAAAAAGTAAATTTAGAAGGAATATGGAGTCAAGGATCTTTTTTCTTGGCGGGCGAGAGAAGTAGAGACTCAAATCCATATGAGTAAGTTTGAAAAATGTGGATTCCTTCTGAAGGAAAGAGTTGGTAGAGTTAGTTCAAGAAGGGAGAAGTGAAGAATCTTATTTTTAGTATGGCAGGCAGGAAGCTGCTGAAGTGGATATATTTTGATTCTGTTTTATTAATGATATTGGTAAATTTTTAAAGAGGATGAAGTCTGCTATTCTTCTCTGCAAATATTTCCCAAATTTGGTCAGTCTGAAGGGCGATGAGTTAACTTTCTTTCATTTGATTTTTAAAAGGGAGGACCCTGCCCCTCTCTCTCTCCACGCTTGCAACAGCCCAACAAATACATGAGAACTAATTGGAGCCCAATTATTATGGATCCATGAATAGGTATAGATTTGGTATAGTAAATTGGGTTCAACATCAAGTCCAATGCGTGTAATCATATGCATATAACTGGACATGACCCAACACTAACCTGTTGCTAGCCTTTATGGTGGAAAAAAAAGGTTTTCTATATCGATGTATATCGAACAATATGTGTGTACCATACCGTCCTGGTGTAGTATCGGTATGGTATGGGGGCTCAATATGCCCGATACAAAGACATGATACAACTTTTGTTCAGACTCTAATAGTGTACCATGTAGTGGTATGGGTACATATAGTACCAACCTGACCCATACTGGTAAGGTATTGACATGGGCTTGGGTACCAAGACTGAAACCTTGGTGGAAGTTTTTTTTTCTTTCTGGAGGGGGGTTGGGGCAGAGAGAGAGAGAGAGAGAGAGAGAGATAATTGGACCACATACAATATATAGACAAAGCATGAGTTTCATCATCTTGAATGTTATCTTTTCCTTTTTGCCTCTTCTTCTTTTTGTATGGTGGCAACAATTGTGATGTAACCTACTTGTGCATTTTGGGCTTGGTTCCTTGTAATTGTCTTGCATCCTTGCTTGTTTATAGAGCCTTCTTTATATCCTATATGATGCATCTCAGGGTGCAGCTATTAGATACTACGACCAGTTGGACCATCACATGCTTCACTGGAGCCAGCAGATTTGGAGATATTTGCCAGATTTTCCTATAAATTTTTCATTGAAGACAGTGTCAAATTTTAGCTGGATTTCTATATTTGTAGCTGAATAATTGTAGCATGTTTTCTTATTATTGAGTCATTTCTAGTTTGATTTGTAGCGGGTTTAATGCTCAAACTAGGTTCATGTTCTATATATGCTTCTAATACATTGTATAAATGGTTGGCCTTCCACATATTGATAAAAGTTCTCGGCAAGAACTTTCTTCATCAAATGAAGGGTTCTTCAATCTAGTTTGCTTTCAATTTATGTGTTGATCCATGGATCATGTTGCTCTTTATTCTTCATGCTGCATCACTATCCTTTTCTCAAAAAAAGGATAGAACTTCCTATTGCTATATTGTTGTGCCCCTTCTTTATTTTAAGTGAATTTATCTTCAACTTTATTGAGTAATAGTATGTGATTATTCTATTGAGCCATACAAAAACACATTGCACTGTGAAAATTGATGTTACCTATGTAATCTTCTTTTATTTCTCATGTAGTCCCAGTAATAGAATCACTTTTTGCATTCTCTTTTTCTGTACGGTTATCATTATATATTGTGGAAGTTGAATTTATTTCAAGTTTCCTTTCTATGTTTTACAGCTTAATGGTGTTTAAATCTTGTTAAAGTGTTCTTTTGTTAAGTGTCAAAAGTTTGACGATTTGTCATGCAGGAATATTTTGTGTCTCAGGAACTACCTGAACATGGATGTCTAGGGGCTGAGCAATATAAAAGCTCTCTTTCAACAGGAGTGCAACAGGCTGCCTTAAATTATCTGGAAGGGAATACTAATTCTGACTATCAGCAGTTCAGTCTGCATCAGGAATTACATCACAATGTATTTATTGGTTTTGATGATAGCAGGAAGAATGGAGGGGCTGTTGTACCACTCATCTCTGAATTTATTCCAGCAATATGCCCTCCACCTTCTGCTTTCTTAATGCCAAAATGTGCACTCTGGGACTGTCCTAGGCCTGCTCGAGGATCAGAATGGTACCAAGATTATTGCAGCAGCTTTCATGCTACTCTAGCGTTACATGAAGGACCTCCTGGTATGACTCCTGTGCTGCGTCCTGGTGGGATTGATTTGAAGGATGGTCCACTTTTTGCTGCTCTGACTGCCAAGACACAAGGAAAGAATGTTGGTATACCAGAATGTGAAGGGGCGGCAACTGCTAAGTCTCCTTGGAATGCACCTGGTATGTGTCTATTGATATTTGTAGGCATGCCATGTGTACTCTTAGTTGACATAGTTGTCTTGTTTTATGAAGCCATTTCAGAAAAGTGTAATATAATGACTTTAAGTTTTGTTGTGCATTTAGTATGACAGGAACTTTCATGATTTTGCAGAGCTCTTTGATCTTCTAGTTCTCAATGGTGAATCACTTAGAGAATGGCTCTTCTTTGATAAGCCTCGAAGGGCATTTGAGAGTGGGAACAGGAAACAAAGGTCACTGCCTGATTACAATGGGCGTGGTTGGCATGAATCTAGGAAGCAGGTGATGAAGGAGTTTGGAGGATTGAAGAGGTCCTACTACATGGATCCTCAACCCCTGAACCATTATGAGTGGCATCTGTATGAATACGAGATCAATTACTGTGATTCTTGTGCCTTATACAGGCTGGAATTCAAGCTTGTTGATCCAAACAAGAGTGCCAAAGGAAAAGTAATGACCGATTCACTTGTTGATCTGCAGCAGCAGATGGGAAGGCTCAATGCCGAGAATCCTTTGGATAACAAGCAGTATATCAAGGGCAGGGTGAAAGTTAAACAAAAGGATGCTGATGAAAATGCTTGTTTGGCTTCAAACATGGTCAATCAAAGGGAACATTCCCAAAAGCTATACTCAACTTTGGATCAGAAAGCTCCTATAGATGAAAACCTTTGTTATGGACCAAGCATGCCATATGCTTACTCTGTTGATAACTTGAAAAACTATTACGGAACATAAGTCAGGAGACATGAGCAGCAAGATGAATGGTTGTCATCTTGCAAGAATGAATTTAGTAACTGATTGTTTCGCTTAATGAAGACAACCAAATGGCTCCAACTTCCTGATATACCCTGCTTTACTTTCAGGCCAGTTTCATTAGTTACTCTAAATGGGGCTCCTGATATTTAGGTCGCTATCATATGCAGAAAGTAATATGTATCCTTGGCAATGGTATTATGTGGTAGTAATTGATGAATAATGATTGACAGCGGTTCTATTAGAGCATCTACAGTCTCTTTTCCAAGATGGACAAAGACAAGCATCTAGCAGCATGCTCTCACCAGAACTGTATAGGTGAAGATGCTAAGTTATTTGTAGCATCACATGCTTATAATATCTCTCATATCTTAGTTGTATAGATTTTGGCTTGCTTTTAGGAGTTTGGAAAGATCTTTTTGAATGCATCTAACAGATGCAATCGGCATCCAATTGCTAGTTTCTCATGCAATGCCTGTCAATCACATGTAGCAGATTTGTCTGTTCTCAGATCAAAGGGCTATTGACTGGCCTTCTTCATGAGTTAGCCTTCTAAAGTATTGTGTATTGTGTGTATGCTTTTAAACACTTATTTTGATTTTTCTACATTGATGTTTATGTATGTTATATAAACTGGTGGTTTTACTATAAGAGAGGAAAAATTTTATATGCTCAGTTTCAACTTAGAAATACATCAACGTGTTTCAGATTCTCTTTTTTTGGCTATAAGAGCAAGTATTTAATGGATATACAATGCTATTGCACCATGCTTGCATAAGAAATGACCCCCCGGCAACATCTGTCTTGCTGCTACTTGATCCATAATTGCTATTAATTGCAGTATACAGCACTGGCTGTGCTTATTTTCTTGGTTATATGGCATGCTTATCTTTGAGAAAAAGAAAATGTTTTTCTATTGCATTGTCATGCTCCATACAATTATTTATGGAATTGATTGTCTTATTGTAATCCTTTTGTAGATAGATTCTGTTTCTCATTGATTTTATTCTCACTAAAATCCAACCCAACACCTCCATCCTTTTTTTAAGGGGTAGAACAACACCTCCATCCTTAACATTCTTGAACTTTCGAGAATGTCTGAATGACATGTATCATGACTCCTCAAATGGGCATTAGACAATCTTATAAAAAATGCCAGACCTCTGCAGAGTGTGTTTTGCAATGCCGAGAGTTAAGCAGGTACAGAGTTCTACAACCCTTCGTCACCCTCACATCATGTGATTGTGGAGGAAGATGGCTGTTAATTATCCGCACATGGCGGACAAGGCATGACTTATTGTGTTCTACATGATAGCCATTCATCTTTAAGAGTTCTACATGATAACCTCTTTCTCTTCTTCTTCTTTTCTTTTCTTTTTTTTTTTTGGTACAACAGCGGCCCACACCCAACAGGTGTGAATGCGGTTAATAAAATTAGAAAACAAAAAGCTATAAAAAAGCTCTGGCGCAGACTTGGGATCCATCCAGATGAACCTTCCGAGTGATGAGCAACGAAGGAGGTAACTCAGTAAGTAGCACCATTTGCCTCCCAATAAATATGTGTTGTCAGGTAGGAGCAACACTCCCCTAATAGGTGGCGGATGTTGTGAAGCAACAGCCGCTCCTCAGTCGCGCATTCTTGACCCCAGACCCACTCAATGATTGTAGTCGAGTCTTCCTTCAAGAGGATGCAGTCCGTGCCCAACACCCATCGCATATAGGTGATATCTTTTCATGCTGCACGGAGCTCGATGCACACCACGGACGTGTCGAAGATCCATCACCCCTTTGCTGCCACCAGTCTGGCGTTAATTTATCTTTAAGATCGGATGATGGTACAAAATATGCACTACAAAGGATCCGAACATTGGTCACGATAGTTTATCTTCTAGATTTTCAACATTATAACAATTTCTTCTAAAGAAACATCTTTCTATTACTTTCTTAAATTATCGCTTTCTTTTTCGGTTTTGCTATATTTGGGGCGATGGCCCAACGCTTAGAACCTTCGCCATCTTACCAATAGTTCAATAGCCTTTCTCCTCCTTTTTTTTCCCCAGCAATACAGTGGTCATTTTTGCCGCTACTCGGAATTAAACTTGCCTGGAAAGTGGAACCTCTTCTGAACAGGGAAGTCTTTTTATCAGAATTTGGGTGCAATCAATTAAGCTAATAGCTATTGGCAGTGCGGCAAAACTGCAGAAGGTTTGCGCTAGGCATTTTCCGTTTTAATTTATTGAGGGGAGTTTATCAGACAATTTTACATGATCCAAAAATATTGGGAGCCATGCATCACGATCTGATACAACTCCAATGTAAAATGTTTCCGGATCTATCATGGCTGCTATTTAAAATGTTTCCGGACCATACGATCTTCTAGCTCTCTTCACTAAATCTCGAGAGAAAAATAGGGTCTACATTTGCATACGGTGATTTTTGTAGTAGTTCATTGAGGCGTCGGGCAGAAAAATTAATTTGTCGATTCCACAGTGGGGAAGGAAGATTTTTTTTAACAGGCAAAGCTTAAAGCAAAAGAGAAGCAAAAGAAGGTAGTGGACCATCTAAAGGCTTGTAGCTGCCAAACGGCTAGTTAGAGCGAGAAGCTCCAGCGAAGTGCGAGAAAGTTAACGGCTAGCCGGCGGCGTCTCGTCGGTGCTTGGCTAGGTCCCTGCCTTCCGGTGTGGCATCCACGGCGGGCGGGCGGGGCGGTGTGAAACACAGGAACCTGGACTTCCCCTCTCTGCGCGTGCTCTCGGCTTCCGGTGGTCCTCGAGCGGCTGGGGGAAACCCTATGGACCGCAAAGGAAAGGCGCCGGCTGGGAAGTCGACGGAACCGACGGGGAAGACGACGGAGGGAGCGGCTAGAGGACCAGGTAAGTCCAAGTCATTTGGGCGCGGTGGTAACTCCGGCGCTTGGTCACGGCCGGGGCCATGGGTTACTCAACGGCCCACGGCCGAGGAGGTGGAGCGGTTGAGCCGCCGCTTCCCGGACGTCCTCCGACTACCGGAGGAGCCGATAGCGGCGGCCCGGCTGAAATGGGAGGGTTGTGCTCTGCTGGCGCGCAGCTTCGGCCGCCGCGTCCCGGCGGAGTGGGTGGCCAAAGATGTGGCCGCCCGAGCTAAACTGAAGGACGTGGTGGCCGTCCCGCTCGCGGACGACCACCTCGCCCTCCGGTTTCGGTCGACGGAGGACCGCGACCGTGCCCTGAGCGAGGGCCCGTGGGTGGTGGCGGGGCAGCTCCTCGCCATGTGCCCTTGGGTCCCGGATTTCGAGCCGGACGCCGACACGGTGAAGACCGCACTGGTTTGGCTACGACTGCCCCGCCTTCCGCCGGAGTATTGGTCGACTTCGACCATACTCCACATTGCGGCAAGGGCGGGCCGGCCGATTGCGGTGGACGAAATCACCGAGCAACAAGGGGCAATGGGCTTTGCCCGGGTGAAGGTGGCCATCGACACCACGGCGCCCCTGTTGCCGGGGGTTTTGATCCAGGGAATCAAGAAGGCACGATGGCAGCCATTTGTTTTTGAAAACGTCCCGGCGATCTGCCCCCGGTGTGGGCGCATGGGTCATGCGGACGCTGCCGCCTGTCGTTTCCCGGAGAAGGGCCGTGCTGCGGACGGCTCGTTCCCGGAGGCGGTGGACCCGGAGGACGGGACAGAGCAGTCTCCTTCGGCCATGGAGGAGGAGAACCAAGGGCCAGTCTATGGCCCTTGGATGGTGGCGACACGGCGGAGAGCCCCACGGGAGAACCCTCCGCCGCGACCGGGGGAGACGACTGGGCCCGATAAGGGGTCTAGGTCGTCTTCGACTCGGGTGCCACCCACGGCGGCTGGCCCGACCTCGCCGGCGTCACCGGCGGACACCGACGGTTGGCAGAAGCCAACGAAGGTCGCGCGCCGCCGGTCGCCGCTGGCCGGCGATGGGGAAAGACCGGCTATGGACCTCCCAACAGGCAGCGTCTGGGTTGATTTGGGAGGCGACCCGGACTTCGATTCGGTCGAACCGGAGGACCCGGGGCCGAGCTGGCGGGTCGACCAGATCGCCTCGGTCGACCCGGTTCTCCCACGGGCTGAGCCTGGGCCTGGTGGGATGGATGTGGTACGGGCCCAAGCCCAAAAACGGCCGAGGCCCCCAGCGGGCCGCGGCCCACAAGGGGGCCCAGGTCTGCCTAACCAAGCCCCTGGGCAGGCCCAACGCGCACGGGCCTAGCGGGCTGGGCGCCGTGGCCGTGGGCCGGCCCGCTTCATCGGCGCGCCCGGCGCCATTGGCGCGTCGTCTCCTGACGACGCGCCAGGCGCCGGTGGCGCGCCGAGGGCTGCTGGCGCGCCCCGCACGGGGCCCGCGCCTGTTGTCGCGGGCGCGCCCAATGACGAGGGCGCGCCGGTCGCGGGGATCTTCCCCAGTGAGCAGGGCGCGAGCCCTGTGGACCTGCAGGGCCCGCGGGCCCAATCCGACATGGGCCCGCTGGCCCTGATGGTTCCGGCCTCTGGGGCTGGCCCGGAGGCCCGGGCTGCTCAGGGTCTGGCGGGTGGGGGTCCTCAGGACTCCGCCCAGCCAGCCTTGGGTTCAGGGGACTTGTGTGCCCCGGTTTCCTTAGCCCAGGACGAGTTGACCCTGGCTGGGGGACCTGTGGCACTAGCGGGGCCCTTCCAGTTTAGCCCACAGGCCGACGGCCAGGACCACCCCATGGTGGGCGCTCCGAGTGAGCCGCGACTGTGGGGCGAGGTCGTGGGCCCTGGGGGGGGCCCGGATGGAGTCTTTCGCTTCGGCACACCGGCTGCGGGGGTGCGGGAGGACGCTGACCCAGGCACGTGCGTGGTGGGGGACCACCCCATCCCACATGCGGCGGGGAGCATGGCTGAGGCACCGCCACTAGGAGGGGGCATGGACCATTCCACTGCCGTGCAGCGTGTCAGGGCAGCCGTCATGGGGGTCATATCCGTAGCTAGTGGCGAGGAGGGGCGAGACTGCCGGGGCGCCGAGCCTGAGGGTGGTTCTGTGACCTTGGGAGAGGATGGGTCTGAGGCCGACTATGTGGACTGTGATCCATGACGATACTTGCTTAGAATTGCAGGGGGGCGGCCAAGCCGTCCTTCATGTCTACCTTCAAACGACTAGTCCAGGTCCATAGTCCGGAGATCTATTTCCTATGCGAGACCTGATTATCTGGCGACAGACTTAGCCGGTTGAGACGACGCATGGAGAGGGATTGGGAGACCTATGCAGTTGACTCTCAGGGGTTGTCGGGAGGCATCTTGGTTCTGTGGAGGCGGGGTGTGGGGACAGTTGATGTTTTCCACCACTGCTCCCAACAAGTAATCATGATAGTATCACGACCCGACGCTGCTCCGTGGGTACTGTGTGGTGTGTATGCCAGCACGGACCACCGAGCTAGGAGAGTCCTCTGGCAGGAGATCACCAACCTGACCGCCCAGGGCATCCCGGCGGTAGCAATTGGTGATTTCAATTGTATCCAGAGCGCGAATGAGAAGCGGGGGGGAGCTGTTTACACTAACCGAGTGGACAGGAGAGAGTTTCGAGACTTTGTGTCTCGGAACGGCCTTGTAGACTTGGGTTTCTCGGGACCACAGTTTACCTGGTGTAATAATCAGTTGGGCAGTGCTAGGGTTTGGGAGCGATTAGATAGGGCTCTTGCGACCCTTGATTGGATCCTCCGCTTTCCCACAGGCCGAGTTAGTCATTTGTCACGGATTGGCTCGGACCACTGCCCACTGCTATTGTCCACTTCATCAGGCCCCACGCACCGCAGCCCCTTCCGCTTTGAGAAGGTCTGGCTGTCGTACCCCCAGTCTTGGGATATTGTTCGCGAGGCGTGGCGGGCCCCGGTGCATGGCGATGCCATGCAACGGGTCTCACGCAAACTTGAGCTGACCAAACGGCGCCTCCGCCGATGGAACCGTGAAGTTGTGGGCGATATCTTTCGGCGACTGGAGGGGGTCGAGACCTCGATCGCTGAGCTGCAAAGGAAGGAAGACCTTAGAGGCGTGCTTCCGGAGGACGATATGGCCGACCTCCGGGGACTTCTTGCGACTCACCATTCGCTACTACGGCAGCATGAGATCTTTTGGCAACAAAAATCTCGGGTGCAGTGGGTAAGCGAGGGTGACCGCAACACCAGGTTCTTTCATCGGTCGACGGTCATCCGGAGACTGAGGAGCATGATCCACTCACTGCGAGATGGATCTGGACATCGTGTGGAGGGCGAGCCTGCCATCCGGCAGGTCTTACTCGATTTTTTCCGTTCTAGATGGACGGAGGATGAGGAGGCCAGTGATGGGGCCCCCCCTCTGACGGTGGATGCAGGTATTTGTGATGCTGAGAGTGTATCTCTGACCCGGCAGGTGTCGGCACAGGAGGTACAGGAGGCAGTCTGGGCCTTGGCAGCGGACAAGGCCCCGGGACCTGACGGTTTTCCCCCCTTTTTCTTTCGGCAGTATTGGGGTATTATTCGACTAGCGGTGGTGGAGGCTATCCAGTGTTTCTTTGCCCACGCAGCTATGCCTGTGGACTGGAAGGCCACATTCATCACACTAATACCTAAACGTCAAAATGCGGCCGAACCTTGTCACTTTCGGCCCATTAGTTTGTGCACAACCCTATATAAGGTTGTGGCAAGAATTATGGTAGGCAGAATGAAACCCCTCCTGCCTGGTATTATTAGCCAGGAGCGGGGGGCTTTTGTGGCCGGCAGGAACATTTCTCATAATGTCATGTTGGCCCAGGAAATGATGTGGGATCTTCGGCGAGCATCGAAGCGGCATAGTCTGATGGCGGTCAAGTTGGATATGGAGCGGGCTTACGATAGGATTAGGTGGAGCTTCCTTCAGCGGGTGCTGGAGGCATATGGCTTTCCCAGGCAGTGGATCGGCTAGGTTATGGGGTGTGTTCGGGAGCCAAGGTTTTCTATCTTGATCAACGGCACACCTACACCATTCTTCGAGTCCTCCATAGGACTACGGCAGGGATGTCCCTTATCCCCTTATCTGTTTATTATCTGTGCTGATGTTTTATCTCGGTCTCTGCAGAGAGCGTGTGCCAGCCGGGAGCTGGAGGCTTATATCCCAGCCCCGGGGGCCTACCCTCTCACCCACTTACTCTTTGCTGATGATTGTCTTCTCATGGCCAGGGCACGGACTTCAGCGGCTCGGGTTCTTCGCCGGGTGGTGGCGGCCTACTGCGCGGCGTCCGGACAGAGAGTGAATCTTTCCAAATCTACTGTCGTCTTCAGCCCCAGCACAGAGAGCGGAGTCAGACACGAGATCAGAGGGATCCTACAGATACCGGAGCAGGAGGGGACACTTACCTACCTGGGTATGCCTACTATTGGCCGGAGACTTCGGGTGGCTGAGTGTTCCGGTATGGTGCAGCGTGTTCAGAGCAGGCTGGAGGGTTGGAGGGCATCTTCCTTATCCATGATGGGGAGGGTGACACTGGTCAGAGCGGTGCTGGGATCTATACCGGTGTATCTCATGGCCAACACAGTGGTTCCGAAGACGGTCCTGTTAAGGATCGAACGCCTTCTTCGGAATTTCCTGTGGGGGTCATTCGGTGGAGGTCACGGAGTGCACTTGTTAGCATGGGAGCAGGTCTGCCGTCCCACTAGTGAGGGTGGTCTGGGAGTGCAGTCCCTCATTGAGAGGCGCGAGGCTTTCATTGCTCGGCATGCGGCTCGGTTCATATTAGAGCCACACGGCTTCTGGAGTCAGGTGATGGCAGCCAGATATGGCCGAGGGGCTTCGGGGGTGGCACAGAGGGGTCGCCGAGTATCCTACATGTGGCGTGAGATCGGGAGGTACCTGCCGTCAGTATCGGCACACGTCAGGTGTTTGATCGGCGACGGCCGGAGTATTGATGTGACCGGCGACTCATGGGTGGACTCCTTGCCCCTGAGCAGTTGGCCGACTATGTTTGACACAGAGGCAGTTGAGGGGCTACGGGTGTGCGACCTCCTAGCACCAGGAGGTGCTGAGTGGGATGAGGCCAGACTCAGGCTATTGTTTGGGGTACACCTATCCGCGAGGATTCGATCCCTCCCGTTACCAGGATGCGGGGGGCCAGATGTCAGGGTATGGGGCACCTCGAGCCAGGCCAGTGTCAGGCTGAGAGATCTCATGCGCGCCATTCAGCCAGAGTATGAGCCGGGGCCGGATTGCACGTGGATTTGGAGATCTGGACTTCACCCGAGGGTAGCTCTCTTTCTATGGAAGGTGTTCTGGGACCGCCTTCCTACGAGAGCAGAGTTGAGTAGGCGTGGGTGGGGGGTCCCGACTGAGTGCGGGACGTGTGGAGCTGCGGAGTCAGTGAACCACGTTATCTTCCAGTGCACATGGGCGAGGTCGACATGGCAGTGGGCAGGGATCCCGCAGGAGGCCCGGAGTGAGCGGCTTCAGTTTCTCCGGGTGATACGACAGTGGTTAGCCAGTTTACGGACCCGTGAGGAGGGCATTAGAGCTACTTGCACAGCACTTCAGATCTGGCTGGCAAGGAATGCCCGCACTCTCGGTGAGCGCAGGGTGTCTCCGAGGTTTGTGGCAGAGTTTGCTCGAGCATAGGCCTCGGAGATCAGACCCGCCTTTCACCCAGATCGACCTTTGACAGCTCGGGACACCTGGGGTTCCCCCTCTGCTTCGGCAGCTCCTCAGTTGGTGTTCTTCACCTGGGAGCCCCCACCCCCGAGCTTCCTCAAGGTCAACTTTGATGGATCGGTTCTGGATGGCGGCACGAGTGGCGGTGCAGGCTTTGTCATACGGGGCTCGCACTCCAGGTTGGTGGCCGCCGGTGGCTGTCAGTTATTCGACACATCTGTTCCTGGAGCAGAGCTGCGAGCAGCCTGGGCAGGCCTTCGACATGCACGGGTAGTATTGCGAGCCAGCTCGATCATTTTGGAGGGTGACTCGGCCACTGTCGTCCGATGGATACAGAGGGGATTGAGGGGTGAGGGCTCAGACCACCCCTTGATTCGCGATATTGTGATGTTGTGTGAGGGGGGGCCTATCTGGCCAAGCATGTATTCAGGGAGGCCAATGGGGCAGCCGATTGGGTGGCTGCCCATGCGGCCCACCACTCGGGGTATGCCCTGTGGTCGGGGGAGGCGGAGCTGCCATTGGCACTCCGCGAGATTTTGTATTTTGATCTTATTGGGTGTATTCATACCCGTACTGCATGAAGCACCCGTTCTTAAAAAAAAAAAAAAAAAAAAAAAAAAAAAAAAAAAAAAAAAAAAAAAAAAAAAAAAAAAAAAAAAAAAAAAAAAAAAAAAGAGAGAGAGAGTAGCAAAAGAGGGAAGAAAAGAAAAGAAAAGAAAAGGGTTTCCCGAAACCCAAACCCAATTAAAGAAATCCCTGACCACCTCCCGCACCCAAATCCGCGCCCCATGTGAGTCTCCTCCCTCCAATCTCCTCTCCTTCTCCGCCTCCCCTCCTTCCCTTTCCTCCCTCGACCCCCCTCCTCTCTCCCAGACTCCGCCTTCTTCTACCCTCAAACCCACATCCGCCGGCCGCCCTTCTTTCGCCTCCGCCGCCGGCCTTCAGCCGTCCTCCCCGCCACCGATCAGGAGCTCCTCCAGGGCCTCGCCGGGTCGGCCGACGGCGCCGGCGATGAGGCTAGGACTCACCTGCCGGCCGTTCGGTCCTACGAGGGCGACCTCGCCCGCCTCACCCTCGTTGGGGCCGTCAGCTATGACCAGGCCCTCACCGCCGCCGCTGCCGATGGCGGCGATGCCGCCGACGAGCACCTCTCTTCTGGCACCTCCACCATGGTCGTCGAGACGGTGTTCCCCGGTGGCTCCGACGAGCACAGCACGGTCTCCACCAGGCTGGTCAGTTCGATTACGCAATTGATTTTGATCTCAACTCCTTGCAAAAGCCGGTCGAAATTTAAAACTTTTTGTGATTATAATCTCAGATTTTGTTTTGAAAATTTCTTGATATAAGTACCTTAGAAAAAAGTTCTTGAAAATTATAAGTTGGCTGGATTTTTATACATAACCATGTTATCTAGAGGTCATAACTAGCTTCTGTAATTTTACTCTATGTTTCCCTTCTGGTTTAGTATTGTCAATTGACTTTCTCATCCCGTATGGCAGGATACAGCAGACATTACTGTGAGTTCTTCAGATGAAAGGTTTCATTCAGCTCTTGCTGAGGCCATTTGTTCTTACACTCTCGAGGACAGTGAGCGAAATTACCTTGGAAATGTGGGTGATTTGCCTTCAAATAATATATTTGGTTGGCTTCAGAAGCCTCAAAAGAACTGCTCAGTTGATTCGTCAATTTATGTATATAGAATTTCCGAAGGTAAGATAGTGAGAAATGCAAGGCAACATGTGGACAAACTTAATCTGGCAAAGGGGAAGTCTGTAGATAGAGAAAGGAAACTGAAGCGCAGCTTTTGCATCAGTACATCTCTTATGCATGTTCTGTTTTACCATGTAGTTTTTCTAAAGGTTCATTTCTTGTATTTATGTTCTCAGTTAGCCAGATTTTTGTTCTGATTCCAAATCTTTGGTGGATAGCTAGAAGCTTTGTGCAAATCAGTTGTAAAGGAGATCAGGGATGCACTTGGTTGGCCTGGGGATATAATGTTTGATGCAGATGTTGGTGCATGGACCGGAAAACTTCCTCATTGCTTGAGGAATAAGAATCTCATTTTGCATGCCATTTCTGGTAGTGAAGAAGATGCTACAAATTGTTCTGGTGATGTACAAACTAATGCAGAATTATCTTCCAGTATATCTTCTTCAGAGACAATTAACATGGACGCTCAGTCGCCTGTACAGGATATTGCTAGCTTTCAGGTATCATATTTTTATATTCTATTTCTCCTTTTTCCATAATATAATTAAAACAGAGTGTAACTGTGGTGCAGTTTGAGCTGAAGGCAAAAACTCAGATTGATATGATTTGTCCAATAATATTGCAATATTGGCATCCTTGATAAATCTATGGTACCAGAACTTAAGTGGTGGTGGAGGAGGGGGGGGGGGGGGCAGCCAGGATGCGCACCAAATGTTGGTACGCTGAACCAACCTCTATCGACACTGTACCAATATGGTAGTAGTACATGTACCGAAACTGGTATTACGAACCTTGATTTTAGCTAGTTTGGTAGACTTATTCCTGACTTGAAACTCTGAATATCAAATCAATCAAATGATTATTAATGAAAACTGTATGCAGACTTTCAGATCTATCGGATGATTATTGGTGAAAACTGTACGGAATTTTTTGTTTGTTTGTTCTGTTATATTGTCTCTCTTTTAAAGTTCTAAAGGTTCTCTTTTATTCCCCATGTACAAGTTAATAGCATCAGTATACTTAGAGAAAGCAGAAGCAACCACGCTAAAATTCAAATCCTTGAATTACATTAGCCATGACATCAATCAAGTCATTTCATCTTACGTACTTGAAAAGTAATGGCATTTTTACTGAACTTCCTAATTCATTACTGAGGTGATTGAATATCTTTAGTTCGCTCACTTCCGTCGTCTGCATCATTCGGTTCCATTAAGCTTTCTTGACTCGTAACCAATCTTAATCATCTTGAATATCATGCTTTCTATTGATGATGTCAAAATTTTTGATGTTTTCTGGCTTTAGTTGTGGGGAACATCCGCTTATCTTCTTATGTGAGTTAAAATAGGGTGTCCTGGTATATGAGGCTCTTGCCACTGCAGAGTATGGGGAGTGTCAACTGGAGCAACTTTGCTGTCACACCAAGGCTGCCCTATCATCTTCGTGTGTTTGTCATTAAAAATCAATATCACCTTTTATTGAGCCTCCTCCTCCTTTGTCTTTTTGTAAAAGATCTGCTTTGTTACTTTTGTTGTTATGGAGCTAGTTTCTTTTCCTAAAAGACCTGCTTTGTAACGTTTGTTGTTATGGAGCATCATCACAATGAGGAACTCCATGATTCACAGTTGTGAAAGATAAGTTGAAGAACACTTCCCCTGCACAGATTATAGCTGTAGGTTCGGTCCTTTAAATTTCAAACACTTTGCTCTTCTCTTGACCTTTCTTCAAATGCTATTATGTAGTTTTCTATTAGAAACAAGATTTGGTTGACTATCAGATCTTTATACCATAGCCGTAGTTAGGGTTGTAAAATGGGATGCATATTGCCACATATGCATTTGAATATCGGTCCCTTGACTGCATGGCATTGCCTATATGCAGTTAGTATATGTGGTCATACTATAACTAGACCAAAAAGGCGATCCACTTAGCATTGCGCAGCCACTTATGCAGCCTGTTTAGTTTTGTGCAGCTAATATTTGAACCTGCCTAATATTTTGGAACCACATATACAAAGCACTCTTAGGTGGGACCATGCAGGTGAGGTAGCATCAAGCTGATAATTATGTTTGATGCTGGTTTCAGAGGGCCAGATACGGATATTAATAATATTAAGATATTGATTATTTTATAATAATTGCTATTAGGTATGGGGCACTAGGCAACAAACACTACTTGTTAGTTGTTATTGTTATTAATATTTTATTACCTATCCAAAAAATATTACTGTCATTATTTTTCTTATTACTATCTTTAATGTATTATATTTATTTTTTACAAAGTTAAAAAATAGTATCAATCTAGTTTGAATATATCTGAGTATATTTTCTTTGCTTTGGTCTCTATGTGCTCCTTCGAGCAAGAAGTGCTCAATATAGTCCAGCTAGTCATGGCTGTTGTTGTTAAGATAAATGATTATAATCTACAAACTGTTTTGCATTTTGTTAAACTTGTTCAATTACATTTTGTTATGTTTTTTCTCATGTTGCTATGTTACATTTCCCTGTGCTTATTTAGGTGGTCTTGTCAGGAGATGGAAAGATGATTGGGTTTCAGCCAACGAGCCGTGTAGCTGTAAACCATTGGGCCTCCAATCCCCTAGCAAAGGTATTGTACGGGGGATGAAAGCTTTCCCCTGGTAAGCTCAACCATGAACTAGCATTTTATTCTGCATAAAAGGTAAGGCAGATTTCTTTTATTTTTACACTGGATTTTTCTGGGCAGGACTTTTAGAGCCAACCCTCAGAATTCCTTATCGACATGAGGTTGTTCTGATGGAGTTGCTGATGTCAGTTAATCCGGAATCCTCATTTGCATTGGCAAGGCCAACTGAGCAATCGTGCTATGTAAACCTACCCTCCTTTCTCCCAAAATTTACCTTCTCTGAGTTCAGATATTTAAACTTCTTTGTAATCCATTTCTAATCTAGGCTTCTAACTGCACCTTTATTTGCAGGCACTGTAATTTATATTTATTTGGTATCCAACAGCTGGCACTACTAACTGAAGGTAGCTCGTTTGGTGTATAAAATAGGCGGTACACTCTGTTATTTAAGTTCAAAGGAAACGAAGAGCTGTTTTCAATGATTTCGCGTGGAGCCAGATCACGGTCTCATGCTCTTGGTTCTTGCAGTTTTATTGGAAGCGATGGTTACCTTGTATCATTCAAATCAGACATTGGTGATGGATGGTGCTATTGCAGTTGACTCGTTTTATGATAATGGCATCATCTCACCATAGATAAGGGCTTCTGACATTTGCACCCACTACATTTTGCTGGATGGACCATCTAAAGGGTTGAGGTAAAGACTAAACTGGTGAAACCCATGTTCTGCAGTGGAGCTGCATCTCCAAAGGACAAGCTGACCAACAGCAATAATGAGCAAAAGCATTTTGGACTTTGCCAATTGTGGCAGAATGCTGAGTTATGTTTATAATAACAATTTTTACTGGTCAAATTTTGATTCACCAGTCACAAAAGTGTATGCCGTGGACTTAAAATTTGCTATTCATGGCTGTTACTAACTTGTTTTAACTTCTAGCTGGTCCTGGTTCCAGACTGTATTAATTTGTACTTCATCAAATGATTTATGAACAATGCCTGTGCAGAACATCTATATTTGAGATCTATGCATTTATGTTCTGAATTTGCAACTATTTTTGCTGGCAATCTTCTTCTTGTTGTGTGGCATGATGGCGTCTATCATTAATTTTGAGTACGGTTTCTTATTATCTCGAATTTATTAATGCAGGACGATGAAACCATAGATTGGCTAACAAATGCAAGTTGTTACGGCATCGCAACAATCACTACTAGAGCCGGTAATCGGGTTATCTTCACAATGGTAACTGGTAGGTGCTACGCATGTGCTGTGAGTTCTTAAAAATCAGGTAAGAACACGACCACTTTCCGTTGGATTAAAACAAGACTCAAGGCTGCCTTGAGGTTGGAATGTCGGGTCCACATGTACGCGGATAGAATTTTTAAAATAAATACAAGGCCTCAAACTCAAATGATTTTAAGGAGGAGTCAAGTACACGAGATCTTGCATTATACATGGAAGAAATATAAATGTGCAATTCATCATCTGACTTCAGCAACAACGATTGCTGGGGGTTCCCAAACTATTAATAACAAGGCCTCAACTTAAACTTCTCCCTATGTGCATGCCCAAAACCACAACAGCAGCTGAGGCGTCGGGTGATTTATTATGCATGTCTTTTTTTTATTATCATTTATTATGCATGTTACAGGAGAACTTTGTCTCTTTATTGACAGTATGAAATCCAACGCAACGGGGGGTGGCTGCCAGATTCGGACCCTGGAAGTCAGAGACGATAATCTCAATCGGTGTTCAAGAAAGACCACGAGTTTGCCTCAATCCAGTCAAAAGCTATTGGGCTCAGGAAAGCATCAGGGATCCCAAAGGAGCTGACCACTGCGAGTACATGAGGCCTCAGATCGGCGCACAGCTTCATCACTTCTTTCCTCACAGCAGCAGCATTGCCAAGTGACAAGTACCCATATCGGAGGAAAGATGCATCTTCTTCCACACAAACCAAGGCATACATGGACCTCAACAATCCAAAAACATCCTGCAAATGGTAATTTCATGTTTGAGATGATACATCTAACAATGTTTTCAGTTTAGTAGTGCTGAGCGAGTTTTGAATATTGTTTTGAAAGTAGAAGAAGAATGCGGCACTTATGAGTGAAAACGTTTATTTTCTTTATTTTTTCTTTGTGAGAAGAAAAGGCCAATCATTAGTGCCCATCGGGGAGATTAAAAATTCACACCAACAGAATCAGGAAATGCAAACTAATTCATGGATTTACCTTCAGTGCACCTGCAGGCAAGGTCATCTCAGTGTCCATGAAAGTTTGTAATATTCTGCGCTCAGTAAATGCTCGAGCTAGTTCTTCAGCAAGCTGATAACTCTGGAAATATTGAGGCCCAAAATTGTATAAATTCGAGTGAAATTTGAAAAGTAACACATTAGAGAAAGCTATTAAGGAAACTTACTAGGTTGACGGCATTCACTTTGCTTTCACCATGATTTTGATACTGAGATACTTCACTGGCAAAGCGGTTTAGCAAATCTCGCTCTCGCAAGCAGAACAGGTCAGTCTGGAAGATGGAAAATTATGCCTGAGTTGTCATCTAATAATGAAATAGATAACAAGGCTAAAATTAACTACCTGGAACATTATGCTTCTAAGAGTACAGCTTGTCAGATTAGCTGGAACAACAGGGCTAGGATCATTCATGTGTTCCAATCCCAACCCCTTAAATGGTTTCTTCCTCTTCTGAACTGCAATATATTCTCCAAGAAGTGCTTTGCTAACCTGATTCAATGTATCCAATTGCTAATCCTTGTATGTTCAACTAATAAAAGAAAACATATCCAGCAAAGAATTTATAAACTTGTACCTGTTGCATCAGTACATTATTATCTCCCTCAAAGGTGGACTGCACATCATATTCCCCTTTCAGAATCCCAATACGGTTCTCTGTCTTTAAGCCTTGTCCCCCACAGGCTTCACGGCACTCCTGAAACAGAGAATCATGTCTTGAGTTAGGAAAAATATTAATGCAGAAATAGGTAACTTTCTAGATAATGTATATGTGACCTGAAGTGTTCTCATGTTCTGCCAGGTTAATGTAGCTTTAAGAGCACTGGAGTAAATGTGTATGGTTTTGTTTGCCTCTGGAGTCCTTCTTACAAACATACTCTTCAGAAAGTTCGCTGCACAACTCATGGCACATCTGTAGGAAAAAAGGAAAGAAAAAAAAATATAACAATAAATTTATAATCTCTTCATGAAAACAAAGAGCAAGACGAACCCATATCCATGCACAAAATTCTTAAGTTCAAGGTATCCGACAATCAGTCATTCATGCAAAATAAGTCATACAAAGCTCTGCAGTCAAAATAGGCACAGCTTATTACGTCTTTGCAATTAGGGGTAAAAGACGTCGTTGATGACTAGGATAGTCAAGCAATAGAACTTCTGGGCCATTTGGTGAGATAGAGAAAGCTCGCCTTGTAAGAGAATATCTCATTGCAATCGCTAAACCTACCTGGAAGCAGAACAAGTTAGCAACCAGTACAGGTCATAAGTAACAAGCACTTTCCAAAATATGGATGATCCAAAGAGATCTGTATCAAAAGCAATACCTTTGACATATAAACTGAACTAACTGCAATATTTATACGGCCAGAAGTCAGTGGGGCCAGAAAAGCTGCAAATCGCTGCAACATCATAAGTGAATAAATTACATAATTATCAAGCAGGTCAATCATAGATTCCAACATCAGAATCTTAACCAAAAATTGTTTCACGTTCATTAAGCATGAGTTGAGAATTGAGATTACTTAGTTCAGATGGAGACTGATAACCAAAGAACACAAGCTAACATTGTAAGGTAATCCTAGAAGTTAACGACACCTGATCTGGGTCTTTTATTGAGCTAACATATTGCCCATCTGGCAATACATCAGCAACTGAGTTTAGCAAGTTCTCTCGAGGGACCCGGAGATTATCAAACCTGAAAAAATTAAGGGATCAAACTTGTCAAATGACCTTAATTTTTCAAGCAAAGTTACATATGGTAGCTTCAGAAAATTAGCCTCTCACCATATCCGGCCATTGTCAACTCCATTCAACCCAATCTTGTGACCACAGTCAGCTATGCGTATGTTGGGGCATATATTTCCATCTGCATCTCTGATCTGGGCTATGAATGCATGGACCCCTTGACTAGTTCCATTAATATGGAGCTGAGAGAAGATTATAGTATGTGTAGCATGCTGATAACAAAAATGGATGACAATATCAGAATCTCTCTCTCTCTCTCTCTCTTTATATACGCGCGCACACACACAAAAAGAAGATCAAGCAGCAGCACATATGTGAAGCTCTCAAGAACTACATGGCTGCCTCTTTAACCCAGACACCAAGAAAAGAAAATCAATCAAAAATATTTTCTTACTTTAGCAGCTCCTCCAATCCAATACTTCTGAGCTGATTCACAAGGAGTGCTTATAACAAATTCTTCAGTGTTTGAATCATAAGTGGCTATTGTCTCGATTCCACGAACCTTGAAAGATTAGCCATCAGTTAATTAGAGAAACCAAGAAAATAACCATACAAACTTGAAGCAAGTAATTCAAGTGGCACTATTTCCACATACATTGCTCCCATGCCCCAACTCGGTCATTGCAAAACAACCCTTGACAACATAATTTTCAGTGTCCTTCAACCACTTATCATGATGCCGCTTCGTGCCCAAAAACTGGATTGCACCTCCCCTGTAATTTTTCAGGAAAATAATTACAGCCAACTGCTAATTTGCATATCATAGCCATATTCTATGTCAGTAGAGGGCAGAGCGTTTTGCACGTCAAAAGTATCACCATGGCACATGAATAGCTAAGTAGTTACCCCACTATACCATTGGCAGGGATATGAAATTGGTGATAATGGAAATTAAATGGAAAAAACCAACCTGCATACTGACAGACACCTTGCACAATTCTTGGGCCCATGTCATAACAACTGGGGAACAGTTTCACACATTTATTACTGGGTGACACAGTTCCATAAACATAATTTTCTCCTAAGTATCAACAAACTTTTTTTTTTTTAATTTTTCGAGGAATAAGGTGTTCGTTGACCCAACTCAGGTTTGAATCTGAGACCTCTCTCCTT
Organism: Phoenix dactylifera; assembly: GCF_009389715.1. Lineage (NCBI taxonomy): Eukaryota > Viridiplantae > Streptophyta > Magnoliopsida > Arecales > Arecaceae > Phoenix > Phoenix dactylifera. The sequence goes on along the minus strand of NC_052399.1, from coordinate 15,483,192 downwards.
ATGAAGAGAAGGGTTTCAATCAGCTGAGCGAACAGCTTGTTGGCATCAAAAAATATTTAATCCACTTCTTGTAGGGTGCCGCTTGTTGGAGGATGTATCTTTGTCCAGTTGCTGAAACTTATCTAAACTATGCAATAAACAGAATGAGAAATGGAAAAAACAAAACATTTTATAGATATTGACAGTTTAACAACAAACGGCCATTGGTAGTGAAAATCATTACTGAATTTCCAAAAAGATGACATTTAGATTCAGACATATGCCCAGAACATTGCGACACTCTTCCCCCTAATGATGACAATTAGATTGAAGCAAGACGAAACCAATTCCCTTTTGAACCATCACTGCTATGTGTACTTGTTTCACTAGAAAGCATAACATATTGTTTCGTCATGCTATTGTCTGCTTATTTTCTAAATTATCACATCATGCGAAGAAAAAATCTTTAATGATATCAATCAAATCTTTCACCAAAATTCCTCGTTTTTCAACAATCCCTCCAAATTACAACTGTATTTCTAACAGAACTAGCATATAATCAGAGTCAAAAAAAGACGTTTCATTTAAGAGATTAAAAAGAAAGAACAAGAAGGCAGGAGCTGGCGCTTCTCTCACCAGAGAAAGAACTGAACTCCGAGCTTGATGGCGATGGAGTGATCATAGATCCCGACACACTCGAAAAGCGCAAACTTTCTCATCTCGGCCTCGAGTCCCCGGCCGGTGAGCCACCCTTCGAACACGCCGCGGCCCAACAGGTACTCGATCCGGCGCATCGTCGCCTCGCGCTGCTGCTCCTTGGTCTGGTTGTAGTCCGGCGCGACGAAGGCCTTCTCCCCGCCCCGCCGACGGGGGCAGAACAGACGGTTCTCCTCCATCACCCGGAACAGCCAGTCCCTTGCCTCCAGATCGTGGTCGTCCATGAGCCGCCGCATCTCGCGCGAGTCGAAGGCCGCCTTCTCCGAGACCTCGGGAGGAGAGTAGCAGAGGCAGGCGGCAGGCACGAGAAAGGGGGAAGCGGATGGCGTCCCGCCGGCGTGCTCCCGCAGGTGCCGGGCGATGACGGCGGCCCGCCGGACGACCTGATCAGCGGCGGAGGAGGAGGACGCGGATGGATCCATGAAAACGGAGGGATTAGGATTAGGGCTTTGACGTGGGGAAGAGCGAGACTAGAGGAAAAGAAGAGGAGAGAAGAGGAGAGGAGTTCTTGCGAGGAAGGGGAAGAAGAAGGTAGGTAGCCTGGCGATCGGAGCCTAACCAACCCTTCGCAGGGGTGCTCGTTTACGTAACGTTGACCAGATTTTGATATACTCACCATGATAAAGTTCGCGCGCAATAGTCGTCACGCTGCCGCGCCGCTAGAGCTGACGTCACGAAGGAGTATGATCGTATGAATGATGGGAGGAAAATAAATGGCCCAAGGTTGGCGAATCAGATGGGAACGTTTCCAAAAGATTAGCGGCTCTGATCGGCTAGTTTCCGTACCCTTCTCATAATTAAAAATTTTATAAAACAGATAAAAAGCTCGTCGTGCAAACATTCTAAAATAAGTATAATTTGGAAAGAAAAAAATTAAAATTAAGATTATATCGGCTCGAATATTTTATCGGGTATTCATACCGGTCTCGGCATTTAAATAGATCGGATAAAATTCATTCCATTCCAATCCAATATCCGGTGGACCAGCAAACCCTACCCCTCGGTCCCGGCTGATTTCTAGAAGGGAAACACTTTGGGAGTTGGGAAGTTTGCAAGGGATAAAGCACTTAATATCTTTGCGTGGGGAAGTCGGTGTTAGAAGCCAATGAGATTCGTAGAAGCACTTAAAGCACTAAATGCCTTTCTGATTTGGAGATAAATTAGGCCGGAAAAGAAAAAATTTTCCAAGGACATGTGATTATGATAAGCTGATCTGACCTTATGTAGTAGTCATTTTGTTGATGATTGAATGATAAGATGGCAAAAATATTATGCATTACATTGCAGGGCCGGCCCGAGCCTTAGGCGACCGAGGTCGCCTAAGGCCCCCGGGAGGTGGAGAGAGAGAGAGGGAGAGAGGGAGGGAGGGAGGGAAGTTTTTTGGGTCTGACCGTGACCAAAAGGAAGCAAAAGCCCCATATAAAATGGGAATAGGAGCTGGCTACGAGTCTTCCCCCTTGATGGAAGGGAGGTGGAGAGTTTCCTAGCCTGCAGAGGGGAAATTTAGGAAGTTGGGGACGGTAGTTTTGTTTTGGATGGAGAGAGAGAGAGAGAGAGAGAGGGGGGGGGGGGGTCATCCCTTCTCTTATTTGGTTTTGGTCTTGGTTTTCCTTCCCTCACATTACTCCTGATCCAGCTGGGCCATCAGGAAGAAAGAGGGATTGGAAATGGACTTCTTGAAGGGTGGAGATTCTTTTAATTTTCTCCTCTCGGTTTCTTCTCCCCTCTTGGGTGGTAGAGAGAGGAGGGAGGGGGTTGAATGGCTGCTGTGCTGTGACGTTGCAGTTGCTGCTTGGGTACTCACTTGAAGGGAAGATGGTGGGATGGGACTTTTATTAATTAGATGGAGTTAATTTCTTATAATACCCCTACTTTCTCTTATAGAGACGCTCCTTCTAGACAAATTCTTTCCTATACCTCGACCATGAAGTGACGTAATAAACAATATTGCCAAGCATTATCTCAGTTATTTAATCAGTTTTATGGTCCTTCTTTTAGAATAATTACTTTTCTGCACTTCCATTCAAAAATAATATTAAATTAAAAAAAATTTTGCCTACCTTTATTAGATTCATGTATCTTTATTGAAATAGTGTACTTGATAGCTATCCATTTTCATATCATTTTTTAAATATTTTATATTTATTAAAAATTATTATTAAAAAAAGCCTCATTTATTGGATTTGTTTTAGGCCCCCAAATGTATTGAGCCGCCACTGTTACATTGCGAGGAAAAAAACATAGGATAATTTATGTTCTTCAGTCGAGCCAATTGGATTGCACGCAACAAATAGGGTGAAATATACATAATATGTATCACACCGAAGATCGTGGTTACATCTTTTGCAGGATATTTATTTATTTATTTATTTTGCACGTATCCATTGTTGGATCATCCACCGTATAAAGCTCAAAGTACTTTAAACTTTAGTATTTATGTGCCTACATAGATCTCAAAGCGACCGGATGATGATCCGATGGTAAAGACATACGAAAAAAGGAAAATCTTTCTATACAGACAACATTGTGCCGACAATAACAATTGATTCCATGCTTTTCTTATATACTGCACCATCATCTCAACCGTCCATAAATTGCACTAATTATATAGCTTCATTTGCTCCACATGCCATGCATCCTGCACACATCCTCGTTGTACCAGAAGTTCAAGAACCCAAAAGACCAATACCATGCATCTTTCAAAATTAATTCCCTATGTAATGTTATATTTTTTTGTTATTGCACTGTTTAGTTCCATGGACCTTTGATGTTGCATTTAAGCATCAGAGAAGCATCTACCACGCTCTAAAACATCTCTAGAAGATATGGATCTCATGATAATTTATAAGGTAATGTTTGGCTATTCCTACATGATCGATTGAAAATTCTATAAGATTCATGAATGTAGCCTTCAATTTAAACATTGTTTTGAATCAACTATATATATATATATATATATCTGCATCTCAAAAACTAGAATTTAGATCGAGTTTGGACAGGTTGTTAGAAAATATAAGTTCAATAGACCAATAGGCCCAATTTCTATAGAATTTTCAGTTCAATTCTATAGAAATATTCAAACAAGCCCTACATAGGAGGGATACGGATCACTTGAGCTTAGTCCCAAACAATGTAAGATCATTCTAGCCAACAGTACATAAATGTATAACAAGCATTCGGAGAGAATCAGAGGGAAGCGAGGCACCAATTGAAATGTACAGAGCGTTATGGCCACCCAAGAAGTATGGAAAAGAGTTAGAGGGAACCGTCACCTTCAAAAGGTCCAAGAATCGAGCCTTGTTGCCTTTTCTCCATGTCTGCTCATATTTGCTTTGTCATTCATGACCATCACAGACTATTTAGCGACGTCTATGTGCTACTAATCATGTCAAAAAACTCATGTTGGCTTGACTCCTCCCACTATATATATGCTGAGGGGTGGAGTCTTTAAGGATCCCCAATGGAGTGGAAAGCAAGACAAAACGATGCATCTCTAAAATTCAAATTGTAATAGTTAAAAATATAACACTTGATTGTTATGAACTTTGTTGGAAGTGTATCCTTAAAAGTAATGCTATATATATATATATATATATATATATATATATATACATACACCCTAAGGTGTCCAGGTACAAACCGAGTTAGGTGTCCCTGTACATGGCTGGTTGGCGGTTTAAAAGGGGCTTCCTGTTGGTTCACCAAAACCCGCTCGGGCTACACAGTGGGGGTAACCACTATTCTACCTTAATACCAACACCTAGCAAAATTGACGTGGCCAGGAAGACCTATTATTCTGCCTTGCAATCATCTCAACGTCTAGTTCGTTGCATGCTGAACTCATCAATTCACCATTACAACTTTCCCCCAGGAGTTATCATACCTTTACAACTCTCACCCTTCGTTCTTCATTGCACATGAATGTACCATCTCTTTTTTTTCTTTTTTTTTTTTGACAAGAGGGGAGGTAGAACGACCCATAACTTTGTTGATAAAGCGGCTGTGTACAGATTACGATAAGGCATTGTTTACGTAGTGCATGTGTTGGGTCGGAGAAAGAGGATAGACAAAGCTGAAGGAAACCTATGAGGCTATGACACTACATGAGACTAGTGAGCTCATGAAGGGAACAAAAGATATGGTTTTTAGTCCTAAACTAACAAGAAGAAGAGAGAGAAACTTGCAAAATAAATAGATGCATGGTGATCATACAGATATTTGCTGGGAATTCTAGCCACGCTAGTTATTGTCCAATAGCAGGACTAGAGGGTAATTGAATTAAAGCGTCTTGTTGGTTCATCATCACAAGCAATATATTATACGAAACAAACAAGCGAAGTAAAGCGTGGGTTGGCCGCTACGTACCCATCAAAAAAAAAAAAGAAAGCCTGGGTTGGCCCCTTCACCCTTGTTGTCTTCGATTTTATATGTTGGCATGCTCTATCTTGCCGTTCTCTTTTATTTGGGGAGATGAAAAATATAATTTTATGAGAGCATTTGGTGGTTTAAAGAAGAAAATGTGACCATAAGAGCTGTCCATATCTACGCAAATACATGCATGCATGCGTGCATGTATATATATAAAGTATAAAAGATTACTTTAAGACTACTTATGATGTATCGTAAGCTAACCTGCCAGGCCTTCTTTTGCCTTCCATCGAGAGGCCTCTATACAAGCGGATTCAGAATTCTTTTGAGAGAATGTTTTATTGAGAAGAAATATTACAAGAGAGAAGTAGAAGAGTCCTGCACTAGTCAGCTATGTTATGGTAAGAGAAGGATGTTAAGAACAAATAATTGTACTAAGAAAAGATGGAGGAGGAGGTAGTGGTGGTGGTCTTGGAATATTCTCTGATCTTCGCCCACTTCAGCTGGTTGGTTTTAGGGATAGAAGAGGCTAATTAGTTTGTTATTACGAACTTAAATCGGCTCAATCAAGTACCTTGGTCATTAGAATATAAACGTCTAAAATCATGAGACGGTTGGATGAGTCATTTAACCCAAAATTCATGCATCCTAGCTAGGACCCAAATAAGATCTCCTTGCTTTAAGCCGTGTCAAGTCAATGGACCCAACAATTCCGATAGCTGTAGAGCTCTATAATTTGTGATCATATGGACCCGTGGAGGAAGAAAAGACAGACTAAGGGTGCCATAATATATATTTTTGGTAAATCAGTCCATATTATCTTTCATTTACATAAAAAAATTTTGTAAAATTTTCTATTTGTACAAATTAATCATTTAGCTAGTTTTCATTAATTAAATCCTGGTTAAGGTTGACTAGGATTACATAAAGATGAAAATGTTTATCTTGAGAGTAAATAAGGCTCAAAATTCGGTCACATCTCGCTCACTTCGCCCTTTTCTAGCTCAAGACTTGGCTGCTAGGGATGAAAAGCATGGGTTAAAAGATTGTTTTTGTCTTAGGCTGAAAGCAAAAATACCTAGAATATATGAAATTACCACTATGGATGTAAAAATAATAAGGATTTTTTGCATGAATACCCTTCTAAATATCGGATTTTGCGTGAATACCCTTTCAAAATTGATATTTTCATGTATACCCTCATAAAATATTTGTTTTGCTATTATACTCTTTTTTATTCTTATTTTTGCATAGGTACCCATGCCATCTAATACCGTTAAAAAATTAACGGTTTTAAATTAAAATGACTAAAATATCCTTAATGGATAGGCGTGCAAATAGAAATTTTTATAAGGATATACAAGTAAATGAAAACTTTACCATGCTTTTGGATAAGAATTTGGGCAAATCTAATTAATCCTATCATAATTATGGGTTGCTGGGCGACCCATGACTCGAAAGATTTGCAATTTCCCTTCAGTGTTCCCTCTCTCCCTTCAAAAGTTAAAAGAAACAAAAACCAAAAAATAAAAGGAAAAAAAAAAAAAAAGAGCCAGCTACCGAGACACCAAAGGTATCAACAGTGTAATAGATCGAGGGAGAATACTGACGGGCGGAGGTTCCTTTGGATTCTGTGAACCTATGGTTGTTGCTATCCTTCCACACTTGAACCCCACTCCCCTTAGGGCTTTTCCTCCTCATTGACTGGCATTTCCCATCCCTTTAGAGAATAATAAGGCCATGGGAGCAAGCTAACAAGCTCCTAAGAAACCCATATCTCCTTCCTGTCTGCCTTGAAAACCCGCCATAAATTCACTTAAAAACGACCAATAATACCACCACCCACACACAAGAAAAAGAAGAGACTCTCTTGCTTGTTATCACAAAGCAAACTCATTTCTCTGAGCTTTTGCTGGATTTTCGGTGGCGTTGTGCAGCCTTTATCCTGATATTGTTTCTCTTTTTCTGTCTCCATTACCACCAACTCAGCGCTGTTAAAGCAACCTACTTAGCATCACTTCTGGTCCTTAGACAAGCCACCTTCTTTCCAACTCAAACCAGCAGTCCTCTCTCTCTCTCTCTCTCTCTCTCTCTCTCTCTCTCTCTCTCTCTCTCTCTTCTGGGCCCAAGAGATTCTGAAGCAGAGCACAGCTGTGTGGAGCTCCTGGCTTCTTTTCTTCTTCCGGCACAAAAACAACTGTGTGGAACGCCCGCGATCGGGGTCCCGATACGCGGGGGGCGAGGGGGAAGCCGGGCACCGGGGGGGGGGGGGGGGGGGGGTGTGCTGAAACCGGGATGGGGAGGGGAGGGGAGGGAAGAGGAAGGCACGGGGGTTGGGTGTGTGGGGTGGGGTTGTGGGGAGGGAAGAAAGAGGAGAGAAAAGTGTAAGGATAATAACGTTATTTCAAATTTTTATTTTATTTTTAATTAATATAAATATAATTTTTTAATACGGTTAGAATAATCATTATATTAGAAATATTTGTACAATAATAGAATTTTACGAGGGTATACATGTAAATATCAGTTTTAAAAGGATATTCACGTAAAATTCGATATTTAGAAGGGTATCCATGCAAAAAATTTAAATAATAAACTACGAAATTTCAGAAATTAAAATATCAATATAGGAAGAGAGACCGACAAATAAATTAAAAAAAAAATCATGGACTTTTTTTTTGACCATAGAAAGGAGTACCCTGTATTAGAATTACTTGAGCAAAATCAAACCCATAGCACAGTTTTGGATGCCATAATGTCCACTGTTGCTTTCTTACATATCTAACTTGCATAAGGGGATTCATATGCGACCCCAAGAGAGAGTTGGGCTTGGTGCCAAACCAGCATGGGCCCATATCATCTGAGAGAGTTGGGCTTGGTGCCAAACCAGCATGGGCCCATATCATCTTCGTTTTTTTATTTTTTTTATTTGATAAGTCGGAGGGATCATACATGTCTAGTATAAATACATCCCATAAGATCAGAAAGCAAAAGAGAATTTAGAGAAGGTATAGTTTCATAATCGCGTCAAAGAATGCCATCCGAATGCCGAGCAATAAAAGAGGCAATTCAGTCTGCTGCTCTATTCGCCTCCCTATAGACATGAAAAGCTTGAAATGTACTACAATCCCTAGTCAGCCTGACGACGTCCTGTAGCAGAGGGTGCCCACACAGCATCCTACAATAACCCCGGATCCATTGAATCACCATAGTAGAGTCACTTTTAATATGATGTGATACGCTCTCAGGGAGCGCCTGACATAGGTAAGACCCTCCCAGGCTGCCCTCAACTCCACACCAGGAATAGTGACATCAAAAATATGGCTACCCCCAGCAACAAGTAATCTAAAGTCCGGACATCTGATCATAAATCCAGCTCCAACTCTGCTACCGTCCTCAGATATGCTGCCATCTAAATTTACCTTGAGAAAGCTCGGGGGTGGGAGCTCCCATCGGATGAATACCGTTTGGGTTGCTGCAAGATCTGAATAGGAGTCCTAGATGTCCCTCGCAATCATGGCATCTCCAACAGAAGACAACTGAGAGAAGTCGGCCACCTGAAGTAAGGCTCTATCGACCACTAGCCTTGGGTGTTACCTTCTATTCTCAAAGATCCGAGCATTCCTGTCCAGCTAGATGTGGTAGGCAAGGTAAGCAATCCTCACCCCCTACAGTCCTAAAACAAAAGTTCTCATAGTTCCTTCTAAGTAATTTAGAAAGATAGTGCCAACAACAGTGGATTGCTAGAACCTCCAATCAGCACCAGCCAGCATCATATCATCTTCTTTTTTAAGAAAACCCAAACCAAGCCTAATAAAAACTAGGATCCGTTACCAGCATGGACGGTCGGGTGGAACTAAGGCTGCAAATGGGTCGAGTTGACCCGTGATCCGACCCGTTTAGACCCGACCCTACCCGTTTTAGAGGACTTGTTAGGCCGGGTTAGGTCCTAAAATTAAACCTGTTCCATTTTTCAGGCCGAGTTTGGATTTACTGAATTCAGACCCGACTCGATCCGACCCGACTCATTTGAAATTTGAATAATTTTGGATTTTCAATTCTACGACCCGCCCTAACCTGATTCGATCCAAATCTATAAAATTATTTGGGCCGCTGGTCGCAGATTTCAATGTTGCTAGATCCATCTAGTGAATATGCTGTGGGAGGCTACAGTATTCCGCAAGGAACAATGTTGCTAGTGAAGGCGTACTATATCGATAGAGACGCCAAGACGTGGGAGGAGCCCACGAAATTCAAGCTAAAAAGATTTGAGAATGGGAAAGGGGAAGGGAAGTGGATGATCCCATTTGGAATGGAGAGGAGGAGGTGCCCAAGAGAAGGGCTTGCAATAAGAGAAGTTGGGCTAGCACTTGGGATATTGATCCACTGCTTTGAGTGGAAGAGAGTTGGCAAAGAAAAGATGGACATTGGTGAAGGCTCCAGATTGCTCGTGCCCAAGGCCGTCCCGTTGGAGGTCATGTACTCTCCACGCCAAGCTATGATCAACGTTCTTACATGACTTTGAACCACTTGGTTATCATTTATCTATTTTGATTTCTGAATCTCTAAGAAATAAAGCTAGATTTTTGTAAATTGTAGATCAAGCTACATGTACTTTGCTTATAGCATGAAAAATTAGATATTCGGTGTATATAAAAGGAAGATCCGATTCGAACCGGATCTGAATTTTTTGGATTGAGTTCAAGTTATACATGGACCAAACTTGATCCAAATAATCCATTGAGTCAAAAATTATAATAGTAAATCCGATCTGATCCAATTCAATCTTATATTGAATTGAGTTTGGATCTAAAATTAAAATTTAAATAAATAGCTGAATTGGATCGAGATTATTTATGATCTAATCCAACCTAACGCATTCCAACCCCTAGTCCTGTCCCGCATTTCATTTTTTCGAAGCCTCTGCGGGCTGCGTGCATCCACCCGACCTGTCCGGAAATCCGTTTTCCAAAATTTCTCGCGTACCGCATACAATTACAAGTTTTTATGATTCCAATTGCAAACGCTTTTAGTTTACGAGGGGAAAGCGAAGCACCGCCCTTCGCTTCTCTTCCTGTTCTCTCCTTTGAAGTCGGCTAGTAGCCCTCTTGGTCTCGGTACTAATCGTACCCCTCACTCGCCGCCGATCTGGCTTCATAGTTTTCAGCTATTTCCTTCTTTATTTATTTCTTTCTTTCTTTATTTCTCTCCGGTGATGGTCTCTTTGTTGGTGCTCTGTTGATAGCCTTCTTATGTTCTTGGGCCGCAAGAGAAGGGAGAAGAGGGATTGCCTACTTTCTTGTGGTGGTTGTGGTGGTTGTGGTGGTGGTTTTACCGCTGAATGATACAAGGTAGTGCTTTCTTTTTCTCTTTTTTCATGTCAGTTCTATTTTGATGCGATAAAATTCAAGTTTTTTTTTTCTTGTTGAATTTTTGATTAATGTTGTCATTAAAAAAGAATCACTTAGTGTGCTTCTAATAGACCAACTAGATGAGGAAAATCGATGCAGTTGTTCATAAGAAGAAAACCCATAAGATTAAATTGCAGAAGGAATAACGGAAAAGATATAGAACAAAAAAATAGTGCAACATTGCTCTTGTTGAAAAGATGACGAATTAGAAGGGGAAAAAATATGGAACAAAACTTTTGACAGGCTTTTGGTTCATGAATCGTGAAGGAGGAATTCGACTAATACTATTTATCATGTCCCATTAATTAGTTCTGTGTAGAAGAAAAGTTAATAAAAAAAAATTTGAAGTCCATGTAAATGAAACAAGCAACAATTATTTTTTTAAAAAAAAGAAGAAATAAAGGAAGATTTTTGTGTGTGTGTGTGTGTTTAAGAAACATGTACCTTACTAGCTACCATTCTCATAAAATGCATGATAAGGGTTGATGTTATTGACTTCACTATCCATCCTGCTATTGAAAAGTTCCCTAAGACAGCCTCGTGCAAGAGTAGATTTTCACTTGGAACAAATTGTGTCCATGGAAGTCACTTTAATGGAATGCAATATCGCTGGTCTGTCTCAAGGGATTATGTAAGTGAGGTTGCTCCAGCAAACTTCTATGAGCCTCACATGTCTTCATCTTTAAATGGACCAGTAGAAGTCAGATCTAGTGCCATCAGATTTCAGCCTGTGCCTCCTTTTTCATACCATTATAACTATTTCCTTCAAAGAAATCAAATGGATCAGTCCCTTCAACCTTCAAGAAATGCTTTCATGGAGCTGTTTGGAAATTATGTTGGTGATGGGGGATATTGTAATCAGAATTACACTGATGCAACAACTTATATGCACGGTAAACAACAGATATTTGAGGAAAGATTGTTATATTCTAGATTTCCTGAAAGCTTTTTTCTGCTCAACTTACTTAAAGCAGCTAATGTTGACCTACCATATAGGAAGTAACTTTTTAAAAGAAAATTCCATGATCCATTTTGTAGCAATGATTATTTTGTAACATTGAGCTTTTGCTCCCTCATATAGATTCTCAAGTTACAGCCGCAACTTATTAGAGCCCATACAAAGAAAGAAAAGAAAAAAGAAAGGAAATCCTCACGATTTGCTAGTCTCCTATTTATAATTTCAGCTATGCTTTTATTATTGTGAAAGATGGACTGCTGATTGAAAGGTCTTTGGCTTCTATCAGGGACATGCCTAAATTCAGGGCCTCAAGAAGTTGCAGATATGGGCATACAAGGATGTCAGGGCAACTCATCCAACAGATGTACTGCATTTAATATGCATCATCCATCCTTTTCTAATACTTATCAAAATTATTCACCTGTGCAAAACTTGCGAGTCGGTGTTTACAGCCATGACACTCAAATACCTGCACCACCTTACTGGCATCCACTCGACAATTTGCATACAAACTATTTATATCCTCTGAGTGATGATCAAAGATCAGTTTTCAGATTTGTAGGGCTCATGCCATCCACATCCGGACTGATGTACATTCCTCCGATCTTTGAGGCAGTTCCAGGAATTAGCTATGATCCTAGAAATCCCCCATTCGATGTAAATTATTTTTTAATCTCTCTCTCTCTCTCTCTCATGCTAAAAATAGCACACATGAAACTATTGACCTACATATTTTGGGTTCTTTCCTTAGTTTATAGGCACCAAACTTAGAAAAGTGAGTCATTGAAATGGTCCTCTAGTTATTCCTATATGGTGGAATGCTGTTCTATAAATAAATTAGTATTTCCATGTCTGCTCAAAATTATAAAAATTTTGAATTTTAATATTATCACAATTGAATGGTCCTTTTTCTAGGGGATTTTTTCCCTGAATTCTTTGCAATGTTAAAAATATATTGGAGTTTTATCAAGTTGTGCTGAAAATCTGGATCTTCCTGACTTATGTGACACCATTTTTTACTTATATAACTCTGTTTACTTAAAATTTGTGGTTTTCTCATTATTCTATGTCTTCTCCTATTGACTGTTGTGTAACTTCCCTTTTCTGCCTCGGTAACTTCCTTGATCTGTTCCTGTTGGAATAGGATGGGAAGGAGTACTTTGCTAAATGTCTAGCTGAAAGTCACATCTAGTTGATTGGGATCACAGGAATTATTAGAAGATAATATGCATTAATGAATAAACCTGTTTGGAGAAGAATGGAAATATTTATTTCTTATTAAAATTAGATCTTTTTGAGTGCCTAATTAGAAATTGGATTGACATATAAAAATGTGAAGAGTCACACTGTCGTGGAGGAGGCTAACCAAGTAGTAAACTAGATAATTGTCAGCATCAAAGTATGGGCTAGGGGGAGTTAGTAATTTTTGAATCAAGCCCACTTTAATTTGCAAAGGACGGTATCAAGATGGTGAACCTTATTATTTTATGCATTCCATATTGATATTTTTATGACGTGAAAGAGAACAAGATATTTGTCTCTAGTAGCAGAAGGGGGTTGTGGTGCTTTTTTTGTTTGTTTGTGCATGAGAAGAGAAGGGGGGGGGGCGGAGGTGAGGATGGTGCAGGTGTTAAAGCTAGACATTTAAACCCAGCAAGAAGCATAATTCAAAGTGTTACATGGTTGTATTTTTCTAAATTTGAGTCACAAGGATTTAGGTGCAGGGTGGAAGTGACTCTAACATCAAAATTCTAGAATAAGGTACAATATCTTGGTACCAAAGCTCATATTGGTGCCACCTTGTTACTATATCGGTATGCCTGGTACGGGGGCTGGTTCGGCATACTAAGTATCAGTACGTCCCCTGTACCGTATACCGATATTGAATCGGTACAGTACGGTTTATCATGTACTGCTTGGTTCGGTATGCTCCGTATTGTGCAGTTTGGTATAGCACGGCATGCCTTGCTCTAGAAACTCTAGATTAGGCCTGATTCTGACGTTCGTGAGCGTGACCCAGACCTTCGTGATCCATATACGCCATAAGCAAATCCATATACTTGAACTGCAGAAGAACAAATGGTAACCAGAACTTAATGAGTAGATGCAGTGGATGTATTTTTGTTATATAATATGTGTGGCGACTGTATGTTTGCGACCTATTATCTTTTGCTCTTCTGCACATGCATATACATATCAATTAGCTGACAATGCTATAAGCTTTGAACAATCAATTTCATTATTGTGAATTAAGAAATTATCTTTTAGCATCTGCTTTTTCTTTTCATGCATGGTAACGTATTTTATTATTTTCCCAACAATATATCTAGCCTTTTTGATTTGTATAATGGTAGTTGATAACTTCTCTGCATGCAGGACGCTGCTGAGCTCATGGAGACTGCACAGTTCAATGGTTTTGAGGATGATCTTGACCAGTACAGTGACATGAGAAGGGATATAGATGACATGTCATATGAGGTAATGATATATTCATACGATATTACGGCTCATTTCTTTATTCATTTATTTTTTTGGATAAAACCATTGAAGAAATGCTGGGGTTTTTTGTTGTCTTTATTGCTCTTTTCATGTTATAGCCATTTACTTTCACAGTGCATGCTCTTGTTCTGTTAAGATTTTCAGCAGATTTCTTACAGTCATCCACATAATTGACAATTCCCAGAGGGGAACATTAATATTAACCCTTTTGGCCTCTGAATTTTGAGATTCTAGCAATTTAGGACATCAGAAAATTTTAGCTTTTGGTGGTTTTGAGAATCTGTAATCAAAGTTATCTACTTTGACCACCACAGGAACTTATGGACCTAGAAGAAAATATTGGAGATGTCAAAAGTGGTTTGTCAGAAGAATTATAGGACAAGTATGCATGTCCAGCAATCAACATCCTCATCATTGGGTTCACCGTCCCAATCAGAGAATGGAATTTGCATTGTCTGCCAGGTATTGTTTCTTAAAGATTTGTAGTGGGACTGCTTTGATCAGCTTAAGTTCCTCTTGTTTGGTGATATAAATGCCAATTTTTCTCTAACCTATCTTAAAGGAGGCTGATGGAAGAGGTTTGCTTCTCACCTCTTTGACCGGTATTAAGCCTTTTTGTATGCATGGGGACCAGCAGCCCAGGTCTGACAATACGGCTAATTTCTGGTGAGCACCCAGATGCTGGTCTGCAAGCGGGCCTCTGTGAACTCAACAATGGCCAATATCACCATAATGTCCTGTTCTGGTTTTCGACAAGGGTTCTGGTGGTCAAGCATTCATTCAAGTCTTCTATTCCCTCTCTTCCTCTCATTAACTCTCACCCAGATTTCTAATCTATGGAAGTTCTAAGCAGCATGATTTCAGCACCTCAACATATCCCTGATGTTGATTGTTCTTTTTATTTATTAAGGCCAAATGATACTCATTGATGCCTTCAATGCTTAATTTGAATGAGAATATTTTCTGAGATGCTTAATGTCTGTCATTGTTTTATGATTGCAGTTTATGTAATTCTTTTCATGGTTTCCCTTTGGTGTTTGATCTTATGATGATTCATGTGTTTTGAGGCTGATTTGTAGGTAGGATTCCTATTTCTGTTTCTTCTTCCCTCCTTCCATCATGGATTTATCTGAATGCTGCACTGAATTTTTCTCTGTCTGAACTTATGGTCAGACCATGAATCAATCTGACCTAGAACCAGAGAATTTGTACTGAGGTGGATTCGTTTGTTCTTGTTTGATTCTGTTTGCTTGTGAAATTTATGGCTTTAAACTTCTGTGGCTCCACTACGGATGCAGGACCCAGAAACAGATATCGATGAAATGAGAAATGGTGACAAAAAAAAATCTCAAATGAGACAACAGATCTTCGGGGAATAATATGTGGATTTCTCAGTTAAATCAACGTCATTTCCCATCTCTGTTCTTCTTAGCCAGCGACGGATTTCCTCAAAGCAAGTATTTTTAATGTCTCTCTTAAGAATGTAGGGCTTGAGCCGAAGTCCAGTGTGCCATCAAAAATATTCAATGACAAGTGCATTGTTGCAAACAAAAATCCCCACTGCAAAAATCAGCCGTATCGGCGAATCGAGACCAGGGCTGTCAAGCTGGAGGCCGTCATCATGGACTTAAAGGGTAGGGTTCTTTTGATGCCCCCAGAATAGAGCAGCCAAAATCTGAGACTGCAATCTATCTGCGTAATTTTTATGATAAATGATACCATGAACTACACGTATTTCTTCATAATTTGGGAAATTAATCCGGAACGATCAATTAACAACACTCAGATCATCCCAGAGATGAAGATTGGAAAGTAAATAAAAAGAACTAGCCTATCACAACCAAAAAAAAGGAGATGTTTCTATTGGATGCACTGTAATTCCATAAAAAAGAGAGAGAATATAACAGAATGCTGTGGCTATGAATTAAAACAACACATCAAAGCTCAAAAAAGAAAAAAAAAATAAAAAGAAAGGTTTGCATCAATTGGAAGATGATGACAACCACCCCGAATTTAAACTTGTAATCTGAATATCTATAAAACCTAAGAGATGTTCACACTCATGTCATAAAAAATGCGAACCTTCTTAAGAGGAAATGCACTTTGAAAAGCATCTTGCCAAAAGCTTCTTCATACGTACATGCAAGGCAGCTTGTTATACTTTCAAGGCAGCTAAGGATCCTAAAGATGAGGTGCCTTACTTCAGGGAGCTAAGTCGAGCAACAACCGGCTTTCTTGACAGCTGATACATCATCCTTGGTGCCTACATTGATAGTCTGACCCTTGGGCAAAGTTGTGGGATCATTGCCAATATCAAGAGCCTTCCTGCTGACCACATGATAGATCTGAGTGAGAACTTCAGTGAAGGCGATTTCTACATTCGTTGATTCCAGAGCGGATGTCTCCATGAAGAAGGTGTTCTCCCTCTCCGCAAAGGCCTTGGCATCCTCTGTGGAGACAGCCCTTAGGTGGCGCAAGTCAGCCTTGTTTCCTATGAGCATGATCACAATGTTGGCATCTGTGTGATCTCTGAGCTCCTTCAGCCACCTCTCCACATTCTCAAATGTGACATGGCGACTGACATCATAAACAAGAAGTGCACCAACGGCTCCTCTGTAGTATGCACTTGTGATTGCGCGATATCTTTTTAAAGAAACAGGAGAAGCAGAACATGTCAGTTTGCATGAATGTCAAAAGCTAATTCTACATGGCATTTCAAATGATAGAGTAAGGCAGAGAGAGCCCAACTAGCATCCATCTATGTTAAAGAGGGACAACGACCAAAACAAAGTAATGTGTCAACTTTATTATAATCCAAACAAACTGAACCAGCTGCAGCATATTTTGGAAAAGGCTCATTAAAAGATCAAACTGTACAGAGAATCCATGTGAGGGGAAAAAACATTAAGTGGTGTAACTAACCGAGGTCTGACAAAGCTGCTGATACTTTGAGGATGATATCTAGTGACCTAGGTGCAAAATGGTGCAGGAAGACATCTACATTTGGTCAGGGAAAAGAGACAAGCAGGCGCCTCTTGGCAGCAAATAAGCTTGCATCACCTCCCACATGACATGGCTTGGTCATCCAGGATTGCAATGTGGTAGTTACATTCAGAATCAGAGCATCAGCGAAATGTTGTGGCAGTTATTAGCTTATAAAACTATTCTAAATCTAATCAATTAATGTCCATTACTAATCCATGACAGATGGACTGGGGCTTCTTCTTAGTAATCAATATAGAGGACCTAAAGCAGCTCTAGTCCTAGAAAAAACATCAGACATCTAACTTTTTTCCTCATTGTGGCCATACACTGGTTGCTTTCCCAAAGCATTACGAAGAAAGATGCAAACGTTAACTTGACGATATGCAGATCAAACATTCACAAGAAATTAACAGTAGACATGTAATAGGGACCACTTTGGGTGCTCCTCTGACATACATGACAGTAGAGAGCTTCAGCCCAATGTTTCTGTCATGTCACTAAATTGTGAACTTTTTTATACTGGCATCACAATTTAGCATCAGTAGGCAGATGCATCACATAATACACACACACACACACATATGATCTTTGTATGCAGATCTAACTGTTGATTCTAAACTTATCTCCTGTAGATGAATTCTACTTGCTTTGATTGTTAAACAAATTTATATTTGTGATTCTACTACATGAATCCACTGTCAATTTCAGGTGCAAAGTTCAGAAACTGTCGAGTATTGGCACAATGATTTTGTCGAATATTGGCACAACGAATTTCAATAATCTCAAACATGACAAAAGTTTGTTGCCATCCTCACTGCTTGGAACATAATGTAAGGTCAAGCACTTCCAGATTAAATAGTTGTCCTGTTATCTGATATCACAATTACTTTTATATTAAGATTTTTGCTTCCAATCCAATGTATCAATCCCTGGACCCAATTTGAAAGTGATATTTCCAAAATGGTCCTGATTCTGGTATAGATTTTTTCTTATCTATCTATCTATTTATTTATTTAGGTTTCCATCAGCTAACCTTTTTGCTAGCTTCCGCTGAGTATTTTTTTACACCAAACTTTCATATACTTCATTCTACTCAGAAAATGAATTGGTCTTCAAGTTTCTCCTATATATAAAATGTACAATCATAAAAATAAGCCTTATCTTTTATCAATCTATATCCAATTTTCTTTTCTAATTCACCATAATCAGGCAATGGTCACAGCCACGAGGCTAACACAGCAGAGATGGGTATATCCAAATACTTAAGATCATATAATATTAAGTGCACACTTTAAACCTGAGAGAGACCGCAGAAGAGTGATGCTAAAAGCTTCTTGAGTGCATTCATCTTACAATGAAAATCAAGGGGATTATTTAACGAAATATGCAGTTGTACATGCTCCCATACAACAGAAATGAGCTGAATGTTCTAACAATTACCAACATCAATGTATCTAAAGCTATCAACTATAATGATTTTCTACTTGTTTGAATCTTATATATCTCCTCTTGCCAAATTAATGAAACCCACATGCATTCGAATTGGATTCTCGCCTCTGTGTCATGCAAAGTTGATTCTACACTAGAAAGAATGAAGCATCTGTTCTACCTTGATTTGACATTCTGCTTCGTTCTTAAACGATGCAAAACAACCTAGAGGATGAAGCTCCAAAATCCATTAGAAGCAAATGGGTAGGAAACATGGATCCGAATAAATGTCTTATGAGACATAAGTAACATGAAAATAAAGTATGATCAACAACATCCTATTACTTGTACCAGAAAGGTACTCAAGTTGAAGCATCGTAGTTAAAATCTTTGGATAAAATTGATGCGGGAGGTCAGTTTTCTAACAAGGGATTGTAGCAGAATTTACCATCGATTCAAATGGGTTTTTTGGAGTTGTTTATATATATATATATATATATATATATATATATATATATATGATTTATTTCAAGGCTTCATTTGGAATAAATTGATCTTATACGGAGAGAAGAATGAAAACTATGGGATTGGTTATAATGTGGCTTTGGCTATTGCCAGTAAGAGATAGCTATCTAAGTTACTTACGGACACTTCCGTCACCAAGGCATTGCATGAAAATTGGATCTAGAACCATGAAATAGCAAATAATTACACCAAGATATCTTTGTCTCATTCAAAGAGAATTACATCCATCATGCTTGTCAATAAATGCCACCAATGTTCTAAAACTAAAGTCTCAATTATATATATATAAAACAATGGCAGTTAAGATAGAGGCACAGAAAATTGCCGACCAGATCTCGGCAACGAACGGAAATACTCGGTCAGGGAGGGAACAACAAAAAAGGAACAAAATTTTAGGCATTCGATCAATAAAGCAAGGCCCAGCCGATCCGGATCAAAAATATAAACGAAACATTATGAGATAAAGATCAAGAGAGAAGAGAGATAGGGAACGAAGAGGGACCTTTCTTGGCCGGCGGTGTCCCAAATCTGGGCCTTGACGACCTTGTCGTCGACGTGGATGCTGCGGGTGGCGAACTCGACGCCGATGGTGGACTTGGACTCGAGGCTGAACTCGTTGCGCGTGAACCGCGACAGCAAATTCGACTTGCCCACCCCCGAGTCCCCGATCAGCACCACCTTGAACAGATAATCATAGTCGTCGTCCGCCCTGTACGACATCTCTCTCCCTCTTATCCCTCTCTATCTCCTCCCTTCCTGCTTTCCTTCTGGTCACCAGATCCAACCTCCTCCCTGCTCTCTCTCTCTCTCTCTCTCTCTCTCTCTCTCTCTCTCTCTCTCTCTCTTTCTCTCTCTTCGAGCAGTGTATTGGTTTCTGCCGCGTCTCAGCAGATACGAGGATTGGCTATTCGGGTAGCTTTCCACTTTGAGAGATGATGATGATAAGAGGAGAGCGAGAATGGTGGAGTCTCTCTCTGCGTTTGTTCTAATTTTAAGATTTTAAGAGTGGGGTGGACGATTCCAATCCAAGCTTGAGGAAGCGGAGGGGAATTCCAAGACGGCAATCCTCGGTAGAAGGGGTCCTACCGATCTCTGGTCATGCACGCGAGGGGTCCGAAAAGAAGCGTTGGCTTGCGCTGTTCCGACGGAGCTTTTGGTCCTTTTTAGGCCAATGGATGGTCCATGTAGGCGACTGGAAAATTTCCGGTCAGAGTGTTCCGTGCGACAGTTTAAAAAGTCTCGTAGAATAATAGCATATTATTTTAGATTTCGGAGGACAACGTTGGAACAACAAAAAAAATTCTTTATTTATTTATTTATTTTTTTTTCAACAATCTGATGAATATAAATGCAGCCAATAAAATTAGAAAATAAAAAGCTACAAAAGAGCTCGATACAGAGTCTATCTAAATAAAATCTCTAGAGTGATAAATAGTAAAAAGACAATCCAATCAGTAGCATAGTTTATCCTTCTATAAATTATAGGAGTCATATTTTTCCAGTAACGAGTGAATATCATGAAGCATCGGCTTTTCCTCAGCAGCGCTCTCCTCACTCAGACCCACTCAATCACAGAAGGAGAAGGTTTTTACTCGCACCTTCACGGCCACCATTGTGCGGGTGATGTGGTGGTCGTGGTTTTTTTTTTTAAATCAAGTTGCCACGTAAGCAGTCCATTACCTTCGCCATGGAATTGGTCGATATGACTTTTTTTTTTCTCGGCTTTGAATTATCTGAGCTTTTCCGAGCCGCGTGACAGCTTACGTGAAGAGATTGGCATGCGTCGCGATGACCGCGTCACTTTTAATTTTGTATATATTTAATGCGGTCGATCCTGTGATTCTAATGAACGACCATGAAGAGAGGTGCGCTTCCTTGAAGCCGGCAATTGCATTGCAGGTGTTTGAGGGAGAGAGTCAAAAGGAAAGGGAAAAAAAGTAGTTGAATGGCAGTTATTCCATTCAGTTGAAAATGTAAATTAATTCATGCACTCGCGAATTATGGTTGGAGGGAGGAGTGTGGTTAAAAAGATGAGAATAGATTAAGAGAACTCACAATGTAAATCAAACTCTTTTTGTTTTGCTGAGGTAGGTTGATCTGGTCTAGTGCAGCTCAACTAGAACCCAGTCGTTCATCCTACGAGTTTAGTAGGGCTATCTTTCTTTTTTAGTCTAGTTCAGTTAGCTCAAAGTTCAATGGTAAATCAACCAAAACCCAATCATTCATCTTATAGTTGAGTAGAGCCATGTTTCTTTTCTGTTCTAGTTTAATTACCTCAAAGTTTAATGGGTATATAACCAGAACCTAGTCATTCGTCCAATGAGTTGAGTAGAAGCATCTTTTTTTTTTCTTTTTTATGTTCTAGTTCAGTTAGGTCAAAGTTCAATAGGTGAATCAACAAAAATATGAGCTGAAATCACTAGTGTAATGAAATCATGCAACTGGACTGGGATAGAGGCCAACTTTACCTAACCATGAATTTTGTAGACAAAAATATATGAATTCAGATAAAACGAGTACCCTTGAAAAACAGGCTTTATCCTCCCTTTGGATCAATAATCATTTTATAACAATAGCGTAACATATTGTTATTGTATATAGTATCTAGCAAAAAACAAAAAACAAAAGGATTGTAGATAACAAGTATATGTACACATGAATTATTTGCTTGTTCATAAATCACTGTCGGTGAACCATTCCCATGAAAGATTTCATAGGGAGAACAATTACGTCACAAAAGAAAATGGGACTCAAATTACATTATAAGAAGCAGCTTAGAGATCTCGACGCGCAGTGCATTCACTAAAAGTAATCATAAATGAAAACAAGAAGGCTAATACTTTGATATATAGTTACAACTGTTTTTTGAAATGATCAACAATAATCGATTATAACAAAACTCATGACACTTATAAAATAAAACAAGACCTTTGCTTTCTACTCTTTTTCTTCGGCTTTGGTGGACATAAGACCAACTTAATTGCAACATCAAACACAGCTTTCACATTCTGCACAATAAAAAAATATAGAAAATTACAATATTCATCATAACTAATATGATAGTTTGTAAAAGGTACGATACGCTAATAAAACATTAAAAGAATATTTTGAAAGTATTCTACCATAAATACTTCAAAAGATTTTACCATAATTTATTAAAATGAGAACATTTCCAACAAATGGTTGGAAACTGAAGTACATTTAAGTGCTACAGGTAGCAATCTAATATATTTATTATAATATGAAATAAACAAATAATTTAACAAAAATAGTGAGGTTTCAGCTTCCCTTTTATTATGTATAAATTCTATATCCATCAGAAACTTACAAACATATTCGAGACAAAAAAAAAAATAGTAATAATAGAAATTTTCAGTATCAACTTTAGAACTACGATTTTTCTTCTAAGTTTACAGTTTTAGTTTAAACTATAACCTGATTGTACCTGTTGAGTCTTGGAACTACATTCTATATAAACAGCTGCACCTATTAACTTTTTCAGCTCTTCTCCCTGATCCAATCAGAAGAAATAACTTGTGAAATATTCACAGAGCATGATAAAAGAGCTCGATTATAATATTTGTTGTTCTTGCCAAATAGACTTGCCTGCGAGGCTGTAATTGGTGTGGCACCAGGGTGATCAATGAGAAATTGCTTGTCGTCACGTAAATCTATGCCATAATATAAACCACTAATATTAGTTTCTGGAATGTAATAATATTGCTGGTAAATACCCATTTAGGGAAAAAATGTTTATCAAGAGAGAATAATATGTTTGCATAATCCAAGAATGAAATTCTTTAAAGAAAAAGAGAGAGAGAGAGAGAGAGAGAGAGAAGTAGTTTAATCATGTATATACTCTGATTGCCATAATATAATATGTTGGATGAGTAAATCGCAACAAATACTTTATTTTTTTACTCCATAGCCGGATGTATTTGAATTGTAGTGTGATTTTTTATGGACAAAATATTTTTTTAATGATATCTAATTTGATCTGTAGTAATCTGTGATATATCTGTTTAAGCTTGAAGAGATGCATATATAGGTGAATCTATCGATCTACTTACCAAGTTTAGTTCCCACTAGCACGATTGGTACATTGGGAGCATAATGCCTTAGCTCTGGGATCCACTGTAAAATTAACAAAGAAACAAGAAGAATTGAAAGTAAACCTGCATCCCTGGAGATCCAACAATGCTGGAAGAGAAGAGGACGACATGCGAAATGTAGAAGTGTATAACCTTTTTGTAAATATTCTCGTAGCTTGCCTTACTAATGAGAGAGAAAGCTAACAAGAACACATCAGCACCTCTGTAACTGAGAGGTCTTAGCCTATTGTAGTCCTCCTGCCCTGCAATTGTAAAATTAATTTTAACAAACTGTAGAGATGATCTTATTGTTATTTTAGCATATCTTTCTACATGAGGTTAGCTATCAATGTTTCCACCTCATTGTTTTTTGTTAATTTAACGATAAACAAGATAGAGTTTCTAATAAACACATCCACTCCACCTCACCTCATCAACATAAATCAATCCATTGGCGACCACTGTCATCATCCATTTTATACGTTTTTTAGTGAACCCCACAAAACTTTTTCATAAAAAAAGTGAGCCCCCGTACTAAGCAAATACCATAATCTAGTATGAGCTACTGAATTGTTAGCCGTTGTCATCGTCAGAGGAAAAATAAAGCTGATAGGAAATTTGAATCCAGGCAAATATTACTGATGCCACTGAACATAGATTCAGTTCTAACCCGGCCACCATGCAAAAATCTCGCTCAGGCTTTTCATTAGAGGGATGAAAAAAAGTTTTAGGCTGACCTGCAGTGTCCCAAAGCCCGAGGTTCACCGTGCTCCCATCCACCACCACGTTCGCGCTGAAGTTGTCGAATACAGTGGGAACATAATCCTATCAGTGGCAAATGAGAAACAAGAGAAATTGAGTTACCATGGACCTTGCCGCACTAGCCGTTGAGCTATCGAGACCTTTGGCCTTAAAGAGAGTTTTCGGTGTTACCGTCGGGAAGGTATTGCTGGTATAGGAGATAAGCATGCATGTCTTCCCGACAGCCCCGTCGCCGACGGTCACGCACTTGATGAACCTTGCCGTGCTCATCTTCGAGACTCCCTCTCTTTCTCTTCCTCTCCTTCTCTTGGTACTGCTTGTATAGATGCTTTAAGGATACTACTCAAAGCATGAAGTAGAAAGGGGAAGGCAGTAGAAAAGGAAAAGAGAGCCAAGAGGTTATGGTGGGGATTTTGGTGGCTAAGTGTGGTGGGGATGTTTGAATTTTTTGAATGGGAATAGAGGGGGGAATGAGAGTAAAGATGAGGAAAGGTCTCTTTAATGAGGTGAATGTAGCCCCACAAGCATTTGGGTGCACACCTCACACTCTTGAGCTAGGGGGATGAGCAATGATGGTCGGCACTATATGATCTGATGTTCTTTTATTTTGCGTTGCTTTGAGTGCAAGACCACAGCCAGAATCCACCAATCAGCCCCCATTTGAGTGTTGGTTGGTTAAGTGTGGGAGAAGGGAGAGAAGGGAATGATGGGATCGATCTGGGGAAGGAGGGAAGCCTTTGCTTAATTAATTACCTACCAAATCACTATGATGGTGAGGCCATCATTGTGCCACCATCCTCTAGCTAATTTCATAGAAACGTGGGAAAGGGAGAGAACAATGGGATAGAAGAAACTTTACCTAGATTTTATTTGAGTAACTAAATTGCGTATTCTATGGAAGATATGCTGCTGTGAGAGCCCTTTGATGGCTGATGTTCAAACTTGGCACGGCCTAAATTGTCGAAACTGGCTATCTAATGTTAACAGTAGGATCGGAATGTTTCCTTGGTGGACTAGGTAGGTGGCTTCATTTGATGAGTGTCCAAGTAAGAGGAAGGCATGCTCATACATGGTTAGCTGATAGCCTGAAAAAGTTTGATTTCAACTTTTGCTTTTCTCAAAAGAAGAAGAAGAAGTGTATAATTAGTACTAAATGAATATATACCTTTGTATAAAACTTGTAAGCGAAACCTATGTCACTTTACACAAAAATCTAAAATTTGATTTCAATTTTTGCTTTTCTCAAAAGAAGGAGAAGAATAATATAATTAGTACTAAATGAATATATATCTTTGTATAAAACTTGTAAGCAAAACCTATGTCACTTTACACAAAAACCTAAAGTTTGATTTTAACTTTTGCTTTTCTCAAAAGAAGAAGGAGAAGAGTAGTATAATTAGTACTAAATGAATATATACCTTTGCATAAAACTTGTAAGCGAAACCTATGTCACTTTACACAAAAACCTACTCCCAGCCACCAAGACACCTTTCTGTACTCGTACAATATTTCGGGCAAGACCCTTGCATAGATACTAATGTGTTACTCTTTTCATATTTGATAAATTTTGTTGAAATGAATTCTATTTCATACT
Organism: Phoenix dactylifera; assembly: GCF_009389715.1. Lineage (NCBI taxonomy): Eukaryota > Viridiplantae > Streptophyta > Magnoliopsida > Arecales > Arecaceae > Phoenix > Phoenix dactylifera. Next base: position 15,457,875 of record NC_052399.1, on the reverse strand, counting down.
AATTTGCAATTTGCTCATAATCTTAGGATTAGGTAATTATAGCACATAATTATCTATTGATTGGATATGAGGATTTTGGCATGTTTTAGTATAGTTTTCACATACCCATCCAATAGGTCGATACAGATGTATTGCACACATGAGAGAGTGAGAGAGAGAACGTTCATATCCATGATATTGTGAACAACAACATGTCAATGCAGCAAGGTGATAGTAAAAGCAATTACTATGTGGCTACAAAGAAGAATTATAGCATGGTTAGACACAAGTGCAATGCTAGGTAGAATGCCAGAAACGAAAGAGAATTAGGTTTGCTATCGCAGAAGTTTCCATGCAATGTTCAATTTCAAGTGTTCAAAATATATATATTTTGCTTGTTTGGTATTCCGATGTTGCTCTCCGCATTATTTAGGACGATAGAAGGTGTGATAGATGGTGAACATGGTTGATATGATTGAAAAAAGAGGATGGCAAAATATATGGCTCGCCAGAAAATTTGGACAGATTATTTAAAGTCAATACATAAGAGGACATCCAGCTTAAAACTCTATACAAAGAAAGGGTGCAGGTGCAGAAGTATGTTAAGCCTTTTTGATGGTGCCACACATGTAACAATTAGTGCTAGTTAGACCTCCTAACCGAACATGAAAGCAAAAGAATAATCTTTAAGTGTCCGGCTTAGCACCTACTTTAAGGGAGATCTATGTGCATTAGGTGACAAGTCCCCTCTTGTAAGTAAAAGCTTTTGGATGCTAAGCATGTTTTTTTTTCTTAATTTTTTTATGCATTTTATCCTACTTTAGCAATCTCCTTGCACAATGTGGTCCTACCTAACTTGGTCAGCAAGCACCATATAAATTAGCTAGATTGCATTTAGGCGGCACGATGATGTTGCATGATTCAAATCAATGAGTTACACTTGGCTCTATAACGAACGGAACATCACCATACCGAGTAGCACAAATGAATCACAATTGGACAAGTACAACAGCATCACAGTGGCTAAGTCATGCATGGGGTTATATGATTCAATACTCTTAAGAACCAGTTGATTGCAAGGATGGTAGTCATTTGTTTGTGCAAGATTTCTTCTTAACTTTATATCCTATCTTGTCCCATCATAAGAAGAAAGACCTCCCTGTTCCTAAGAAGAAGAAAGAAAACAACATGATCAAAGTAGCTCTCATTTTCCCTGTTCAGTGACATGAAATTAAACAGGTCCCATTTAGGCTCCCAGCCATCTTTGTCGCAGGTCAAAAAATTTAGAATCTATATGGGCATCTAAGTGATAATTAGGAGAAAAACAAAAAGTTGATGCTTGTATATTTGCGAGACATGCTTTCTTTTGAGACCATTTTATATGCATCTAGAATAAATGATCATAGGACTACAAAAACAAAACATATTAGCACACCACAGAAAGATTAAATTACTCCTTTTCTTCATGAACTGTATCACATTATTTTACAACTTATCACCAATGATACAATTAAGGTGGTGTCGTTCTCGGTTGTAGGCTGCCGTTGCTCGTGAAGAAATTATTAGGTGGATCAGGTCCACTGTTGATCTAGAGCGAAATGAATCTACCTAATAATTTCACCCTAAGGTGAAATGAATCCATTTAGGATGATTTCACCCTGTTCCACCTAATAATTTGCCTTGCTCGTGTGCTCAATCTTGTTTCTTTGTCCGACCAGCACTTGCTTATATGTATATGAAGGTAAAGTGGGATAGTTTCGGTCATTAGGGCGTTGCTGTCGATGGGTTGGGCTAGTTGGCCAGCCTGGCTGGGTCTAGATCTTTGTTGGGCTTGGTCAAGAAATAGTAGGTCACGGGCTCAATCTTTGTTGGGCTTGGTCTAAAAGTAGTAGGTCACGGGCTCGGATCGAAAAGAAATATGGCCCGCTTATTGCATGGACCAGTCTAAGCTTATTTGGACACCATCTCAAGCTCTGCCGCTGAATCCAATTTGTTTTATTTATATTCGAAGCGTCCGGAGTTCAATATCATTTGGACTCTGGAAGAAGTGCGGTGTTTCAACCTCGCAATTAGAGTCCAACATGTATACCGGTATGATTCATTGGTTAAAAAAATTATACGATTACCCTATATACTTGTAGGACTCCTTTTTGGAGAGGCCTATGCTTAGGCATCCACATATATACATTAGGAATCTTTTTAACATTTCAACAGAAAATTTTCAGAATTATTCTTCAAACTTAACATAATTTATTGATAAAAGTTTTATTCGATATCAAAGGCAATAAGAGAAGCATCATGTTGCACCCATAAACCATGATTTTTTTTTCCCTTCTATTAATGTTTTTTTTGGTCAACTTGGCAAATAGGACCGTTGAAAAATAGAAAAGATATATAATCCAAACAAACAAATAAACAGAAAAAAGAAGATAGTTCAATGCACTAGACTTTCATCGTTGGAGCATCTAGAGATGGTGAGCTTGTTTTCCTCTTATTGTTTTTAAAGATTTGGCTATTTAATTACTTTGAAGAAAGCAAGCGTAATTTAATGGAATCTTGACACGCGATCCATCCCATCTAGTTCTTCGTAGAGGAACTGGAGTCAGTAATGCCTGTAATATTTTCTATTTTTTGGTAGAAAATATCTTAAATGCAGTGCCGAAATCACTTCAGGCGGGACCACGCAACCAATCGCTTCGTTAGTAATTAATAAACGTTAGGAATTACTCCAACAATCGCCTTCCACACGAAGCCAGATTGCAAGAACTAGATCTTGTCTCTATCGACCCAATCAAGTTCTCCAGATTAAAAAGATAAAGTAAACACAACCGTTAGAAATCTAGGATTCTTGTTGCGTCCTACCAAATCGAGCAGTCCTGCCGCCTGCAGGAACTAATGTCGACCGTCCAAAAACTCTATTATAGTAATTGTACCATAATTCTGCATGGTAGGAGGAGGCGCAATCCATCTCAGAATCTGTTTCTAGATCCCCGTCTTGTGAAATCTTCCTGTGAGCTACCTACAAAACCCTAAAACCAAATCCTCTTTGCTTCGCTTCTATCCCCCACCTTGCCTTCTTTCCGTGCCTCCCCTCTAAACAAATAAAAACCGTCATATTTTTCTTCCCCTTGCCCTTCCCCCAGTCCTAACCTCACACGAACTCCCCACTCTTTTTCTCTTACCGAAGACCACCTTTGCGTGCAACCAAGCCCTGGAATAGAGCATAGAGCAGCAGAATAATTCCCCTGGATTTAGTCTTCCAGGATGCAGAGAAACGTCCCCCATCCTCTCCAACCCCTGCCTCCTCCTGTGGGGCCAGCGCCGGCCCCGGCACCGGCCCCTGTCGCTGGTGCCGGCGCAGGGCAGGGCGGCCACCAGGCATGCGCGTCGTGCAAGCACCAGAGGAAGAAGTGTTCCGAGAGCTGCGAGCTGGCCCCCTACTTCCCGGCCGATAGGACGAGGGAGTTCGGCCAGGTGCATAAGGTTTACGGCGTCAGCAACCTCACCAAGATGTTGAAGGCCAATGACAGCATCCCCGAACGGGAGCGCTGCGCCGATACCTTGATGTGGGAGGCTGACTGGAGAAGTATCGACCCTGCTAATGGCTGCTACAACGAGGTCATAAGACTCAAGGAGGAGAACGCCATGCTCCGCCGCGTCATCCGAGAGTGCGGCCACTGCAGTCGTCAGCCCCTGCCGCAGCCTTACCGTTCGCCTGTTCCGCAGCCGGGTCGGTTTTGGGCGAACGGCAATAATCACAACAACAACGGTGGTGCTAACTTAATCCGTCGAGGCATCAATAACAACGGCGGCGACGTCGGCGGAGCCATGCACCTCGCTGAAGTGGTACCTCAGCATATGGTCAACTACCCTCTTATTAACAATGGGAATTTGATCAACGGATACCATAATCCCCATCCTCCTATCTATATGCACCAACCCGGAGGACAGGGAAACAATGGTCACGGTGCATTATATCATTAGATGAACGCAGGAAGATAGGATATGTAAGAGGTAATTCGCTGCCTATTTAACTTGGTAATTTTTTTTCTAAAGATTGAATTGTTGTTCGTCTCATGAATTGGCTTCTTCTTTTAATTTCTGTTTTTCGTTTTTTTTTTTTTCATACTCAACCGTAGATGGTAAAGGAGATGGAATAACTAGGAGGGGTTAGCAGAGAGGTCTCTTGCTAGGAGAGGAGTTCCAGCACATTCAGGAGTTGCAGCATATGTATTAGTTTTCTTCGTACTAATAATTATTATTATTTACTTTAGGTTCATTACTGCTCCTTTACTGTAATTATGAGCATTAGTTTGTTGTCATATTGGACATTGACATAGTGTTATAATTAAACTCATCTTATTAGTGAGCATTAATTTGAGACAGAATTTTGTTTTGCCATGTTATCTATGCTCAAAGTTGGAAGACTCCGTTATTAGCACAGATGGAAATCAAAGCTCAGAAGCTTAAAGAGGTATAAATTGTTTCTAATACAATATGCTGAGGTGTTCCAAAGTTATGTTCGAGTTATTTTCTTTTCCTTGTGAATCTTGGAACAATTTACCTACTCAAAGGACTTCATCGCATTAGTTTATATACCATGTAATGTGCTATATAATGTGAGGATGTAGATTATTGTTGCCTTCCTCAAGGATTCTGATTGCATACCCTGAATATTTTTGAAATAATTGTGCTTCTTTCTCACTGAAAACATTCTTGATAATAGTTTATTGGCTCGTGGGAGCATGCACTTACGGTAAATTAATATTAAAAATGTTCTAGTTGCAGTAACTGGACTCGCAAGAAATCCACACTTACATGCAACCATACATGCACAAGCAAATATGTCACCTGTTGATCTTAATCCTATATATTTATGTTTTTTACTCATCTTCGTCAACTTCTTAAATCTCGTAAGTGCAGACTTCAGCAAACTGTAAGAGCTTTCAGAATTTGTTTGCCGTAAACTATAATATCCATTTTAATTAGGAATATTACCTCAAACTTGGGAGATATTTGTTGCGCTGCAAGCCGTAAAAACCTTTTTGCTACAAGATCAGAAGCGACACAAGCAAACATGATAATTTTATGAATCTATAAAATCCCTATATAACATGTTCATCCAAAAGAGAATTCCTCTTTTTTGGGAAGAGGAAGAAGAGAACTACGTACCCTCACTTCATAGAAGAGAACCGCATTGCGGGCGTGAAATTAGATACTTAAAATTCCCGTTACACAGTTATTGACAACTTCAATGAATAGATGGCTTGGTGGGGCCCCGAGCTGGAAGTAATAAGCAGGACCTTTTGAGTGTAACCACGGGAACATGCAAAACCCATCTGAATGCTCTCCATATGGGTGAGTAAACAATACGTTATACCATTCATAGTTGATTTGTTCCGAGGTGCAAATTTTTAATCATGCAGGACAAGTTCAGGTATGGATAATTAATGATGCCGCCGCACATATTTCAACATATTTCGTTCTCTACATCTGTAGGATAATAACTGCGGTTTTCTATTTGGATGCACCAGCACCGTTATCCAAGAATTTAAAGTTTGAGCTGCGTGAGAGAGTGTGAGAGGTGAGGATGAAAAAGAGTACTTACCATGGAATGTCACATGCCATCTTCAACTAAATGATTCATGATATAAGATTATTTGCAAACTTAAGCATGCACAGCTTGTTGCTGCTGCCAGTGCAACTTAGTTTGATGATACGCGCTTGATCCTCATTTCAGAGCCTAGAAAACACAGTATTATCTGATCCACATACATAGATATGCTGCTTGTAATCTAAGTGGCAGCAAAAGCAAGCAGGAGAACGAGAAAAGCAGCAGCAGCAGCAATAGCATCAGCAGTACAATATTCTACACCACTACAACACAACTATAGGATGTCTTCAGCTCCAACCCTCCTTGGCAAGAATACCTAGTGCTGCATCTGCAATAACCTGATACGCTCTTTCAGTGAGATGAACAGCATCCCAATACAAGTACCTGCTCGGATTACTACACGTGCTTAGACCTTGGCATGCCTCCCCCACCTCTACCACTCCTGAACCGCAGCACCCCTTCGATGTCTCTACCAATCCTACAATCTCAAGGAAATGAAGCACTTATGAGAGTCTCCAGACCAGCATAAGAATTTAGATATGCAGCCATTACTTACCATACTTCGTGGGGTTCTCTGTGGCCTCACTTAAAATTCCATAAATATCGAGATAAGTAGCTTTCACTCCTAATATCTCCTTTAGAGCATGCAGTTGTGCTACTACCTTTGAGTTGAATGATATGGCCGCATCATTGTAGCTACTAACACAATTTTTAGTGTTCGTAAGTGTTTTGACAAGTGGGAGACAACCCATTGGAGGAAGACCGACCACCAAAAACTTTGTTCCACCAAGTCTATGCATTTCCTGAATTTTCAGAGAAAGTTAGTAAAGGATATGGAGAGCAAGAAATAAAGTATGTGATTAAAATAGTTGGGATGAATACCTTGATATACTTTGACATGAGTGTGATTAAGAAGTCCTCATACTGTGGCACCGTGAATTGCCCTGACCGATTGGATAGCAAAAAGTAATTTTGGATGAAATCGTTGCCGCCGGCACTCACTACAAAGAGGGCATTCTTCACAGTCTGCTCGGCTTTCGCAGGTCCAACCTTCCTTCTGAGATGGATCTTATAATGCATTAGATATTCCAACTGCTTGGAAAATGGAAGCACATTCTGCAACCCAAGCGAGAAAAATTGCAAGAGAAATTAACCTTAGGACGCTATGCTTAGCTGTAGAATAAAAGCTCAAATGGTTATAGTCAGTTGGTGCAGCAATTCTTTAGACCACACAAAAGGCTAATTTCTTGTTCTTTTCATCTTATGCAGGAGCAATAATTTATTGGAGCCTAAACCCTTTCGTTCTGGATATATCGCACTGCAACCTGATTTTAGTTATATGTGCATGAATGCTAAATAATTTAATTAAAATCTTATAATTCTAAAAGGCATGAAGTTAATTAGTTTATATTTCTTAAAAATTTTATTAAATTGGATTGGATTTTTCCTCAAAGTCCATTAATGTTAGAAAACCCTTTTTTTTCCGAGAGAGAAGTCTAGTATGTTTCAAATCTTTTAAAAGAAATCCATTAGAGTTGTTATAGAAATACTTTAAATTTTAATAGTAATTTTGTAGGGTTATTCTTGAAATTTAAAAACTAAGAAATTAAGGCACTTTTATATAGTTTAAGGATAAGTGCATATATGTAGTAAGGAAAGAGTTTTGCAGGTTAGTACCATTGGATGGTTATATTAGGAATAATTGAATAAATATGATACTTTTTTTGAAAATAAATACCTAAATGGAGAAGTTAACACTGGAGAAGCTTTTAAATTATCTCTATCAAATCAAGTTACGACTTTAAGCTAAGATTGTTTTACTCTCTTTTATTTTGGAAATATGGTGGAGATGCCACCATTTAGGATCTCTGCGGAGGGATACTAACTATCTAAACAAAATTTGAATGACAAAGTAAAAGGTGCATGTTCAAGCCAACTAAATAATTTTGGATGAGATTTATGTACTAGTGTAGATGGAGCGACTCTAAATGGAGGAGTGGGATTAGCCCATCTTTTGTATGAAAGATGATTAATGTCTTTTGCTTGCACGACCATCCAATCATACTTGGAAGAAAATTTGAGATGCATGATTGAGTGTGAGCTTGTATGATCATGCAAAATCTTGTGTAACAAAATATAATCGGGCAACGTACAAGATGGTCTTCCATGCAGAAGAGCTACTCCCATCCTCTTTGTAAAAATCGCTTGAAGTGGCTTTCAACATTCACTCAACTTTGTTACGTGGCGCACTTCATGAGATCAATTCAAAAAGAGCGATAAATTTTGAGTGAAATTTTCGGGTTGTTATATCATTTTGAAAACCTTTAAATATTTCTTTTAAGAAGATAAAATATTTAGAGAAATAGCTTCAAACTATTGAAGGTACTACAATCCAGAAAATGGATTAGAGAAATAGCTTCAAAATATTTTATAGGACATTTCACCATAAAGATCTTTATTGCAAAAAGTAGATCCTGGCATTGAACCTATGTGTTTAAAAATATATACAAGTAATAAAATCATCTCGAGTTTCTCATTGCTGGCTTTTCTCAAAAAAAAATCTCATTACTAATTTACTACCTAGCTCTTGTGTTTTCATGACTTGGTTTAGTATATCCATGTCATATCCGACCGATTTCGCTAGTCAAGGATTCAATCTCATATCTAGTTGTAGTAAGATTGATCAAACATTTTCCCAAGCTATAATTACTTTCACGTTCCTCAGCTTCAGCTGGGTTCTCATGTTTCCTTCATTTTCGGTGAATGGGAACAGGGTGACTCTCTCTCTCTCTCTCTCTCAATCTCAATCTCTCTATCAAAAAAAAAGGAAAAGTAATATATATTATCATATAAAATGTAGAAAGAAAGAGTTTTTGTGGGGCACCGTACTGCAGTTGTAGCGGTAAACTCATCATATCCGGAAGAAGCTGATGCAAAACTAACTCCATATTGAAGCTGTTCTAGACTGAGATTTGGGTCCAAAAAAGCTGGAATGCTCTTTGAAATGCCGAATGCCTCAGCTGCAACATTGCAAATCCACTAGTTGTCATTGCAGAGACCAAGTACAGAGTGAGCTTAAATCCTATAATGGAAGAACATCAAGCAATTACACTTATATATGTTTTTCTTGATTGGCTGGAGAGGAAGGGAGTTTGCCTGCTTGTTCACAGAGTAAAATGAAGCTCTCGGAAGGAGCTGATGGGAATGTAGAGGCTGGTTTTCATTTACGTTCTTCTGGCTGCTTTCATGCTGTGCCCAATGTTTTGTTCCCTTCCTTCCATGATGTTCTTTCCGGGTTGCCATGAGGAGCCATTGCGGCTTAAGAAAAATTTGACCAACTGGTGAATTGTCGGCTACACTGTAATGTCCACAATTGAGAAGGCATGGCGGCCTCCACCACCAGATGTCAAAGAGTTTTCCTTACGGCCACAAAATTTGGCACCCCACATTTTGATCTTGGATCCATATTTTGTATCATAGCTGAGAGCTATAATCTGAAGGGCCACCACATCATCCAATCATAGAGGTGGACGGCTATCAGATAGAGCACAGTGTATGGCATATAAAGCATTTGTTTGTGTGATTGAATAATGCGGCGGTCATCCAGAGCTGTATCGCTCTCCACAGGACAAATCATGCATCGTAGAGGATCCAAACTCATGTTTTTGTTAGAGTACATGTTGAGTTCCTGCTAACTAATACTTGATGTAGGCCGTGAAATTAAGGAACTGTTATTTGTGGACTTTTTGTCCTACATGGTTAAGCCACACCTAACTATCAGCGATCCGGTGATAGGATGGTGGGAAGTAGATCAACATCAATGAGGGGCCTTGTGAGTTGTGACAGCTATTGTGAGGTGGTCCTAAGAGTTAGATTGGTTTATTAATTGCTACATGTTTCGCTCTATCCGTCTTGCACATAGTTAGTTAGCACATTAATTTGTGCACAAAATTAGCATTGCCATGTCCCACACTCTAACTTCCAGAATAAATGCTGTCATGATGCATTACGAGGACCGTCGTGATTGCGTCCCATGCATCGGTTACATCTCATGCATGAGTAGTCCCCCCCCCCCCCTCTTCTTTAAGGTTTTTAAACAGCAAGTTTCCACCATGAAGCAAAACATTGACGTTGAATCCAAACCCAAGCATATAAAGGTCTTGGTCTTTTCTTTGCTTCTTTTTTTTTTTCCTATTGTTCAGTTGGATTTTTCATTTTAATATAAGAGGTCATTACAAAAAATCATAGAATCCACAATATTATTTTAATTATATTTTTAAAAAATAGCAGGAAATAACATTTTGTCCAGCATTTATAATAAATTTCTGAATATTAGTCTATATATAGCCCGTCTTTATTGCAGCACAATATTTTTTTTAGTAGTATTTTTTGGGAAATAAAAATTTATGTTGCATTCATAATAAATTGCTTGTATTAGTTTTTGTAGCTCATCGTTGTCATAGAATATGCAATATTATTTTAATATTTTTAAATAGAGAGAAATAACACTTCACTAAATACTTATCATAAATAATCAAGTACTAATACTGAAGCCTATATTTATTTTTCTCACTAATAAGTTAGAATATTATAAAATAAAATAAAAATACTGGTTTAAAGTATACATTAATTAATTGTGTGTTCAATTCTAATCCCAAATAAGGATGTGCGGGATCGATTAATTATGGCTATGGGATCTCAACTATGGCTATGGATCTCAATCATTAATCCAACAATATTTTATATTGAAGATATGTTAAAAATTATAAAGTATATATTAAAAATTTATATATTAACATTACTTTCAAATTGTAGCATAAATATATATATATATATATATATATATTAACAAACTTGTTAGAAGATATTTCTACAAATATAAGAATTTCTTGATGTTAATTATTGATATTCGTAAATATTGTAAACAAAATGGTAATGGTGCATGAGGAGAGGGGGAGGGCTGGAAGCTTATAAATATATATATATATATAACTAGAAGTTAATTACCAATGAAGTCAGTGGCGAGCCTGCCGTCGCAGAACCGCCCTGTGGGTTGGCCATGGAAGAAGTCCTTGCCATACGGCGGAAAGTTGGCCTTGGAGTCCGTCGGCAGCCTGTTGTTGTTTCCAGGATCCACAGTTGAGTCTCCGAACACCAGAATGCACGTCGTGTTCCACCGCCTCCTCGGTGGTTGCGGCCCCGCTGCCATTGCACTCATCTGCAATGCCACCAGCAGCAGCACAGCCACGATGGCTCCCGACCTCGTCATCATCTCTTACTCCGTCTTCGACCAAAAAAGAAAAAGCTACCCCATGGCTGGCCTTTATAAGAAAGAACCCAGGCTGGATATGGAGCCCTGCCCGTGCTACTTAATGCTTGCACTACCAAACGGCTGTCGTGGGCCTCGCTGCCGGTATAGACCGATGACAACTGGGATGGGACGAAATACTGTTTCGAGTAGTTGGGGTGTAGTTAATTCTTCCGTAGGTGTATATAGTATGGAAGAATCGCGAATGCTGCAATGAGTGCCGCTGAAGTAGAGAAAATGGATGCATGCACCATGAAAACTATGGGCTGTGGTACCACCAAGATGGTAGCACAGTTAAAATAAGGCTTTGTTTCCAACAAAATAATCTAGGTTTGAAATATGCGGACGTCGATTAAATGTAAAGATCGGATGCCTCCCGCCTGATTTACCCGTTGGAAGTGCTATTAGTCCTCTCGTACTGAGGTGGTGCTAGGATGGCGTACTCACATGCGGATTCACACATGCTGGTAAGAAGGGCATGAAAAATTTTCTACCGACATCAAACATTTTCTGGTAAAAGTGGGGCCCAGTGGGGGCTGCTACGCAGGTGGTGTTAATTCCTCCCTCCTTTTTTTGACCCTCCCCCCCCCCCCCAAAAAAAAAGAAAAATATTGATCTCCTTTCGCGACATACATAGCTCTCAAAGCAGTCCAAACTCCTTTATCCGGCTGTCTGCACAGTTTTGAAAAACTATTGTGCGATCCAATAATAGATTCGTGCGAAGGAAGATTAATCCTTCCTAACTCGTCTTTATTTGCATGAATCAATTATTCAATCATGCAATAGCTACTTCGAGAGCTACATGGATGGATGAATAGGAAGGTTCAGAATGCTTTGAGACCTGCACAAGGGTGAGCTAATAGTTGATACAGCCCCAATCCAAAAACTATTAAGATGATTACGTGCTGGTGGTAGCATTTCTTTTTGAGTGAAAGAAGGAGACTTTTCTTGCCCTTTTTGAGGAAGAAGCACTTGAATGGAGTAAGGTGGATGTATAAGCCAGCTTCTTTGGCAAATATTGTGCAAGTATTTCTAGAAGCAGTAGGGGAGACCGGCAGCGGGCTTCCAAGTTCTATCCAGTAAAACATGGGATTGGATATTTTGGCCACGAAGTAGGATCTGACACCTCGGTGACTGGATTGGCTTGAAACAGTGGGAGCTTTATTTGGGTAGGACCTGGCTAAAATGTTTCATACTCTTTTCAGTTGAGAGCTCAACATTCCGACATGATCGATGATCAACTACTTGAGTTTGAACTCTAGGGCTAGGCGGCTCAAACTCAACAACCATGAATAGTGACCGAGCTGGTAAACCTAACTAATATAATCTAAACCTAAAAATATTGTTTTTAATACTGACAATTGAGTTCTATTAAGATAAGTCAGATAGATCAATTTTTATGATCAGCGTGATCGGACAATGACTCAACCCATTCATCAATGGCATTATGTTTTCCTCACATATCCAGCTACTACTTTTTTTCCTCGAGTTCCGGATACCATGAATCAATCGAAAGTTATTTATTCCATTCCTACCTCACCCTAGTTTTATTAGAGCCTCAGTACCTGCTCAAAAAGAGGGCCGAGTTGAGAGCAGGGGCGGAGTTAAGGGCAGCCTGGACAAGATTGAGATATGTGCGATGCGCGCTGCAGGCTAGAGATGTTCTTCTGGAGGACGACTCTGCGACAGTCATTGGATGGCTTTTACAAAATTCAGGTGGGGTCAGCGACTACCACTTGTTGGTGAGAGACGTCCAAGCCATGGTGGGGGACGAGATGATTATTCAGCCGAGACATGTGTTCAGAGAGATAAATGCGGTTGCGGATTAGGTGGCGTTCTTTGTCGCCAATCATTCAGAAAACCTTCTATAGGTGGGAAAGGTGGAGTTACCTAGTGCCCTCCGCAATGTTTTGTTTTTTGATTTTTCTGGCTGTATTCATACATGTTATGTACGATCCTTCGTTTTAGCAAGCAAAAAAAAAAAAAAAAAGGCTGAAGCCACTTAGAATCAAACCCCTGCACTCTGGTCTCTGATCTAAGCAGCAAGTGAACCTACCAAGTAAGTAAGCATTCAGTAGTAGATGTATGATATTTCACCATGGACATCTTCTCACTTCTCCCCTTTTTTTTGTTTTTGGTGTTCAGTATGCATGCCTACATTACTTGGGAGGGAAACAAATAAACCCTAGTTTCTCTGAGGTGGAAAATTTGTTAGTATCCTCGTATATTCTTATTACACATTAATTAGATAAGCTAGTTTCTTATCTTCTACATTTGGAAATAAGAGTTTTGTTGCCCAGACCCAACAGGCTGCAACCCTTCTTCCTCAAAAGGCTCCCTGCTACCTCTAGGGTAGTGGCGGCGGGAGGCTGTCAGTTATTTGACTGCATGGTTCCTGGAGCGGAACTGAGAGCTGCCTGGGCGGATCTTCGACACGCTCAGCGTGTGCTCTCAGCTAGATCAGTCATCTTGGAGGGAGACTCGGCTACGGTCATTAGTTGGATCCAGGGGGGTTAGAGGGCCGGTGCTGTCGACCATCACTTGATCCGCGATATCGGGTTGATGATGAGGGACGGAGGGGTGGTCCAGGCGAAGCATGTGTTTAGAGAAGCCAACGGGGCTACGGATTGGGTGGCCATGTATGTGGCTAACCATGCCAGTAGTACCCTAAGGGCAGGGGACAGGAAGCTGCCCTGGGAGCTCCGAGATGTTTTGTTTTCCGACTTTATTGGATGCATCCGCATACGCGTTGTATAGATCACCCGGTTTAGCAAAAAAAAAAAAAAAGGGCTCCCTGCTCAAATACGTTAAACTTTTTTCTCCTCTGAGGCTGTATTCAATTTTAATGATAAGAAATCCTTTTCGGAACTTTTCCAACAGGATACCTCTCTTGGAAAGCCCAAGGCCTCCCCACTATCATATTTAGACTTTTTTTTACATAAATATTCTCTTAAATAATAAATTTTATATAAATATATTTTAAAAATTAATATATATATATTCGTAAAAATTTATGTTGCTATTTTATTTTTTTTATTTTATATATACATTCATATTATTTAATGCCGTTCAAAAAATTAATTATTTTAAATTAGAATAACTAAAATAAATAGACATGCAAAAAAAATTTTTATAAGATGATTGCGATGAAAAAAATTATTTTAAAATTATATTTTATTTTTAATTAAAATAAATTTAATTTATTAATAGTGCTGGAAGATCAGTGGACATTTGTGTAAAAACAGTGTTTAATAGAATACAGAAATAAATATAAATTTTAAGTAGAATACAGAAATAAATATAAATTTTAAGTAAATATTCATGTAAATTTAAATTTTTTTAAAAATATTCGTATAAAAAAATCTATTATATATATATCTCATAATATATATATATATATATATATATATATATATATATATATATATAGGGGTACACCGCTGCTTCATGCTTTCTTACGGGGTTAATATCCCTCTTCCATGGCTTCTTGATATTCTTGCTCTCGTTCGAAACCTCCACTTGCTCCCCCTTGAAAACTGCAATGGAGAACCCTAGAATAACTAACGGAGGTTTCGAAGAGAACACCATGGCCATACTCGACTCCTCCGGCATCAAAGAGGCCCGCGATATTCACGACGATCGTAATCCCTCTCCTCCTTTTCCATCTCTCATTCTTTTTTCTTGCCTGGTGACCTTTCTTTCCCCTTCTTCTCAGGGCTCTCGTTCTTGGAAGCCGTCCGATTCGCTTCTCTTGCCTCCGAGTCCCCTTTTGCTCCTTCTTGGTATCATCTCCTTCGTCCCCCTTCTCATCCCTCTCCTGTTAACTGAAAACCCTTGGATTTTAGGGGGGAATCCCATGTTTCTATTATGTCAAGAATCTTTATCAGCTTCTTTTTGTTTTTCTTCCTCCTGTTTTTCCCCTTCCGAGAAGGAGAATGTTTGATGCGATATTTCAGATTCTCAGAGACAGCAAATCTTTGGAACTGGCCATGGTCAGCTACCAGCTTCTAAACGAGTTAGACCAGGTGTTTCTTGTTTTTTTTTTAAATTTTATTTTTGATTGCAACGATGCTCAGGTGATGACGCTAAAATCTTTGTCGTTATTTTGTATAGCGTTACCCAAGAGTCTATTTTACGTGTTCAGATAAGCCCAAATCAACTTCTGGTAGAGCCGGTGAGCTTGTTGTGGTTAAAGAGGTATCAAATTGTCGTCTTTCGTTGTTATCTATTTTTCCTTAGGAAAAGTAACCAGATTGTCGTACGAGGAGTTTCTTTGAGATGTTTTATGTTTTTTCTTTTCTTTTCTTTTTTCTTTTTGTTTTGAAGATCAGTGTTTTCGATTTCTTGTAGCGATCATTTGCTGATGATCTGAGTTTGCGTTTGCAGGCATGGTCCCCGTTTATTGTTGGCCCGGAAGCTAGCCATGCCGAGGCGGTGGCTGCTGGTAAAAGTTTAGATTACTTGTTCGACTCTTCGGTGAGTTGAGTCCCATGAAGTATAAGTCTGTGATTGCAATACCTATGGGTCAAGGTCACGGTACTATCTTTTGTTATGTTTCTGGATATATTTGTGGGTCAGTGCTGTTTCATGTTGCTATGGGTTGTCAATCATCTGGATATTTGATGTCAGCTTAATAGCTTCTTTCAATCTTTTTTCCATAAATACTGCTCAGAGATGAAGTCAGTCAGTGAACTATGACAAAACTGATTTCCTTCTTTATGTTCCAGTAGATTGGTCTCTTCTCCTAGAGAGGGGTAGCTGGATAAGATAGGGCTTATCTGGAACAATGGATTGTTAATGAATTGTTGCTCAAGAACTTTGTTTGTAAGAAAAATTAAAAGAAACACTATTTATTTCTTTCCATTTCCTGCTAACTTGCTTTTCTATGGCAAGTTGATCACAGCATTCATCGAAGTGGTTAAATGATTATAAGTTGTGCTGGTAAGCCAATTCCAATGCAATGATTTCAGCACCAATACCACTTATGGGCACTCAAGCTTGGATAGGCTTACCCATTGGGAGAATGGAACATATTCTAAGTTCAGTAGTGGGTTTCAGGTATTAATGTAAGTGCATGAGGAATCAAAGTTCTCAAAAAGGATCAGATTAACTTCCTGTAAAATAGGTAGAGAAATAATATGCTGGATTGATTATGAAGCAAGTTGTGCAACCTTAGTAAAAGATTCAGGGTACTGACTGCATGGTTGTTTGGATGCTAGTCATCCAGGAAATATTAGCAGCCAGCAATAGACCAATGAGCTGGCACAGTATGAGTGTTTTATGGGCACATAAGATGAATGCAACAAAACTGAAACGTAGACAAGGACATTGTTGTGAAATAGCAACAAAGAAATGATAGGCCTAGGACATTAGTGGATGTTTCAAGGTTGCAGTAGATGAAGATAGTATCAAATGATTGGATAAGCATGATCATGTGTCTCATAGATGTAAAAGACATCTAAAATGAGAACATGCAATGGTGTATAAGAGTCCAAAGGATCTGAATTGAAAAAATTGGAGGTTTTAGGAAAACATGAAAATGCTTGCTGTAATTGTGGATAATACTCTTATGATGAATGAGAAAGAATGATTTAAGTTTGGAAGCAAATATGTTGAAGGTTTGTCGACAAGTGCTGAGTTGTAGGGGCTTAGAGCTATGCTATAGTCACCAAAATTAGAAAGTAGTCATTCTAATACAATATGTATAAGAGTCCAGGATTGTTGCCTGCTGTATGTCTTTTTCTTGCTCCTACTGACACTGGTATCTTGTTACAATAGGATCAGTGTTGTGGACAAAGCAATTACAGGTTGCTCGGGTGGGGCAATTGTCTACTTCGTTGCTTTGGCGCGCTACTCTTCTTTTCTTTTTCCAGGCAGCCTCGAAGAGGGCGGCTTTGCTCGTGCACGAAGGGTGGGAGAGGGGAAGAGTGGAGCTCCAACTAGAGTGCCTAGCCGCAAACTAAGCTTTGGTTCTATTCCAGCCAAGCAACCAAAGTCAGGGAACCCTGGTGGGAAGAGCGTCAAGGGAAGAAGTGGGGTAGAGGAATTGGTCTACTCATCAAGCTCATGAGTTGAAGACTGCAGATTCTCCCCGCCTAACCATGTCAAATACTTTTTGGGGTCTTACTCATAAATTAGGGTTATTCCAGATAATAGAATAATCAAAGCATCATTTAATTCCCCTTTCCTATCTCTCATCTTACCATTACAATTCATCCTCTTAAAGGCTAATAACAGGATTTAGAGAGGGAATGAGAATGAGTAAGACAATTAACTTAGTAATTATGAGTTTATATATGCCTAAAAGAGTGAGAGTGAGAGTGGAAGCAGTCTAAATCTTTGAATCATATTTAATGAACAGAGCTACTTATCCGCTTTTTGCTGAAAGAAATTGATGACTTCTGCTGCTATTATCTTTGTGTACATAATTTTATCAGTGAAAGTTTTAGGCGCATCATCAACTTGAAGTTTGATCAAGCCCCTTTACTACTTTTGCTGTGCACCGATTTACTGTAACCTGAGGAAGATGCATTGACAAATGCAACCAATTTTTTATCTATTCCACAAAAGCAACATTTTTTAATCTATTGTACTTGCATTGTTCTACTTTGTCTGTAGATCTTCTGGTTGCATCTTTCAAGCTCTTCTCTTTTGGGGTGCATGTATCATATGTTGGTAACTTTGATCAATAGCACCTAGGAAGCATAGTTTCTGTAATCATCAAAAGTTGGAATTGTTCTTACCTTTTTCTCAGAGAGGCCTTTATTTTATCTTTCCAGGACTTCTAGGTGATATTTAGTCTTATATGATTGATATATAAAATAGTAAATTTTTCCATTCTAACAATGGGTCTTTTTTCCCCTTATTTCCAGAGATTTTCTGCCCTGGTAGAAGACATGGCTCTAGCAGTCAATAAAACCGATTTTCAATTGGCAATGAAGGCAAGTATACATGCATTCTAATGATTTCTAGAAAACTGCATGAATTTAGCACAATAAGATTTTGCTCTGGTAGAGGTCATGGCTTCGGAGTCCACATAGGTCTTTGTTTTCCAAGCCTTTCGCCTTATGTACAGAGAAATGTGGCTCTGAGATGTTTCTTCTACAAATTTGTTCTAAATTTATAATAATTTATATTTTACAAAATTGAAGCAACTGTATCAGATTTGAGTTATAAAGTTTGTGATTATTTTTGGAACTTTTTTTTTCTCAAGTCATTGCCTTTTAGAATGCTTTTAATTTTATTTATATTTGCAAACAGTCTTTAACACTTAAGTGTTTTAGTTCTGTGAGTTTTGCTATAAATGATGGCTGGAATGCAGTTAACATTGGGAAAATGTTTATATGATGTTTGTGATGCATCATAGAATAATTAAATGTTTGTGGTATTACACATTGATCTCAAATATTGAAAAATGTCTTGCATTTCCTTAAACTGCAAGTCATTATCCTAAACACTATGAGTTCCCATCTACCTCATCTTTCTCTTGAGTTCACTTCGACACACCATTGAATTTGCATGATAGATATCTGCCCCTTGCAGACTTCCGCCTTATTGCCGCATCAGCACAATGGACTTTGGGATGTGCCTAAAACTTATAATAGAAGAAAGATCTAGGAAAAGGTTTTCCAAGGAAAAAAATGTTAATTAATAGATATGATGAAATGATAAGATCCTTGCTCCAAAACGCAGTGGATATGCTGTTTTCTGTTATTTAGATGTTATATGGATTGTTATTTTGTAACTGTATTCGAACTAATATATTTTTTTTCATGTTTTAGTCTGTAGAGTATATGCTGTTGTTCCAATATCTTGTCAATGTTCTTGAGGCAGATTTCTTACCTCGTCAGACTTTGTACAAAGGTAATAGACTTCCAGATGGTATTTGTGTTGTTCCCTTTTTTCCCATGTTCTATTTTGTTCTCTTGTATTCATTTCCTTTTTAATTTTACTGCAGAGACATCAAAATGGGTCCTTTTCAGGGAGTCTATACTAAATATGCTTCTGGTATATTCTAGTGTTTCAGAAGTCATCAGAAAATTATGAAACTATCCATCTTAACTATTTATATTAAGTGCTATGTGGTCTGTTGTGTTTTATCTCTTTTGCATAAATTATCCTGGAGTAGTTTCTAGCAATATCAGTGAAATGGATTTATTTAAATTTGTATGTATCTTGCAGGGATCACGAAAATTAAACTTCAAAACTTTAGTAAGGGATTGCATGTCCATTATGTATAGGCGATGCCATCATCATATTGCAAAGAATGTTCAAGATCTGAGATTTGTGAAAGATTCTTGTGATAAAGAAGCTCATATTTCCAATGTTTCTCTAGCAATTGCATTATCTGAACTAGAAAAAGGAACATGTGTTGCTGTGCAAAAACTTATGACGCTGGTGGGAATTGCTGTGCTTACATTTGAGACTTAATTTGGAGCTTCTGTTTAGAGACTGAACCTTTTATATCATTTTTAGATTATGGAGCTAGATTTAATAAGGAAAGAAGCAGATCTTCAAGGACTTACTACTAGAGTTGATGGCTTCAGGTGGCATAATTTCCCCCTTTCATGCTGGTGGCATTTTTGATTGTTCTATATCTAGTCTGTTGCAAATTTGATGTTTTGACCTTCGGATTTAGGGTTCCTATGTTGGAGATCATTTTGGATGAACTAACCTACAATAAAGACTATATATCCCCCTTTCTTATGGTAAGTCCAAGACCATTAACATCTCCTTTTTGCATCTTGCCTCCTATTCTTTGTCCTCAATTTACTATTGTTTGCCGATGCTTTACCTCTTAAGTTGCAATCTTCTTTGTAAGGGAGGGACTGGTTGCTTGTTATGGTTAACATTCTTATTTTTTTTTTTTGTTTTGGTGAAAAGTTAACATTCTTATTGGGAACATATTTATTTTTCCGCATCTATTAAATATTGTAATGGCTAACATGATTGTCCCTGTTTATGGGACAGCGGATGTTGGTTTTTGCTTATTGCATTAGCTTGAAATGCTTTTTGTTATGCTCAGGCCAACAAATAGGCAAGGGTTGGAATCAATGAAAAATTTCTTTAGAGACTAGTTATGGTTTTTTCTCTTTCTCTCTCACTATTCATATTGTTCTTGAGTGCTTAGTTATGCTTGTTGAAACAACAGATATGTCATTTGTGTGCTCTTCATGCTGTGGTCTATGGGGTCTTCCATGCCTTGCACTTGACCTCACCTTCTTCCTATTCATGAGAGATAAGGAGACACATAGTCGATGACTCAAACACAAAGAAAGGGTCATCTGATGTTCAAAGTTGTATATTATATTTGATAATTTTTGACTGTTCTCTTGGCTTAAGGTTCTGCGTCCACATGTGATCGCTATTCTTCTTTTTTAAAGCATCTGGATTATATATTTTTTTGCCTGAATGAAGCAGATCCTTCTCACTTCACTAGTTCGCGTGGCAGAAATTCATCAGTTGTGTGCTTAATTGTATTGAGAGGCTGCTTCATGTACATTTCGATTTGTAACCCCTAGAGATACCACTCATAATAATGCTAATGCAAACAAGCCAAATGAAAGCCATGTCAAAGAAGGCTATGCTGTCAAGAACCTTAGAGACTAGAGAAAAGGCGTGATGCAAATAAACCAGATGTGGGGTTCAAAAGACCATAGGGGCTGGCTCAAGGGCAAAAGCAGATAAGGCTACTAACAAGTAAAATTGGCTTATAAATAGTTAAGCAATTTACAAGTCAAAAGCATAATAGCCAAACAAATCATATGATCACCAGTGTTGTGTAACCTCAAAATGGGGATATTATTTGAGGAAGGTGTTTCCACTTTCCAAACCCACGAAACAACTGGTGGCCCACAAGAACTGGAAAAAGAGCCAAAATATGTCAAAAAAAGAATTGGTCTGGGTTTTGGTACTGGAAGATTGGTACAAAATTAGCTAAGAAGTCTCTTAGAGAACTAAAAGATAATGAACAAAAATAATGTGCTCTTTGCATCGTAACCAACAAAGTAGTAAATTAAAGACCTCAAGCAAGGATATGACTGTAGAAGATTCTAAATACTAAATAAGCATGATCTGTATTTAGTGCTAAATTTTGTAAATAACCATCAATCAGATTTATCAAATCAAGGAACTGATCACAAAATTTGTCATGTGATCTCAAAGCTTAACCAGCCTTTGCAGCAGGACTTGGAAATGAAGAGAAGCTAAAGTAAATACGACAAGCCCTATTTTAACCCTTTGGTGGCTTGATGATACAAATATGTAGAATAACTCCTGTCCTGTACTATCAACAGAAGCAATGTTCTGTGCTTTGAGATTGTGAAGGCCAGTTCACTGATCAGAAGCTATGGGTGAGGAGTCCTCAACAGAACATAAACAATATGTGTTTCTTTGTTCAATCTCAATGAACCGATAGGTAACCAAGTGGTCCATAACCTATAGTTTTCATTGTCGTCTGATGACACACACATCGACAGGAAAACAAGATTCTTTTCTTGAATGTTGCACTAGTGTCATGTGATGAATCTTTAAAATGTTAAAATTTAACGAAAATGATGCTTCGAACCATGAAACTCAGAGAGTGTGCATTACATCTGTTAAGGGCATGAAATCTTTGCGCAGGCATGATACAATTTCTTTACAGTGATGACTTAGTTGTCATGGTAGACTTTTGGACAAGGGCTTCCTTAGTATAATGATGGTAATAGCATTCACTTCATCAAAAAGCAGTTTTGGTCCTTGACTTTATTGAAGGATGTATGATAACATCTTTTATATGGAAAAAATCTGTTTATATCCAAATTTTGTTACATATCACTGGGTTTGCTATTAATTTAAGGGATTGGTATGTAGATTGTCTATACCTCTTATGCTCGTATGTGTTTTTTTTTTTCCTCGTGTTTTGTAGGTTTAACTTATTCCTTACATGTAAAATCAGACGAATCGTATTGATTTTAATTGCATATATTTCTCTTTTGTGCATTGACACCAACAGTGTTTTCACAAAATCTGCTGTCTTGATTTTTTATTTTTTCCTTCCTTTTTTTCTTAGTTTTGTATTTGTACTGTTGGTACACAGGTTTTCTCTGAACCTAAATGGAAGTTGGAAATAATTTTGCAGTACTTTTCAAAGTATACTACAAAGGTATGCCAACTCAATCACCTGAGTTAATATAAATAGACTGATGAGAGCCATAAGATCTTAAATGATTGCTCATGCACTATTCTGCATCTTTTTTTAAAGTGGCACTACACATGGACATGCATGCACATATTCAGTGTGTGCACATGCCTGCCTGCCCCCCTGCACACACATATGCATATCTCAAGCCTGTGTGCTGAGTTCTACTAACTTTTTTTTATTGTCATGCCATTATGGAGGTGTTAGTTTTGTTCTTATAACACTAAACTGTCTTAAATTGCTATGGTTCTTTCATCATTGCTGAGTTCAGTCAATAGAATTCGTATAATGGAACTATCATTGTTTAATAATTGAATACATCCATGGTTTGCCATACTAGCTGTACTGCCCTGTATCGGGTTTCCTGCCACATTCCGGGTGTACTACCCATACTAGATGTACCGTACCATACCGTGGTAGATTGATGCTCAGTACAGGCGGAGTGTAGGCACCATGAACCAACTTGTATTGACATTGTACTAGAATGATAACAGTATGGGTATCAAAACTAGTACTACAAACCTTGAATGCATCTCTAGTAGGATACTGCAAACTATTGTAGGCCTTCCTTCATCCATGGCCTTTTGAGCCTTGTCATATACATTCCATTTTAGTCTGAGGACCTGTATGAATGTGTGTTTAATCCAACATCGGCTATGCTCTAGGTAGATCATGGATACTTATATAAGGCCAAGGAACGTAAATAATATCTTTCAGATAGCCTTTTTAGATGAGGTCTTGTATTATATTTAGTTCATCAAACACTTATTAGGAGTGTACCGGCAAAAAGTGGAGTGCATTTACCAAAGGGATTGCGCACGCCAGTGCTTCCTCTAATGTATGGAGCACCTGTAGTAGTATATATCTTTCTCCATCCAAATGTGGACCCCCATACTTCAGGAGGCATAAATTAGCAAGATAATCAAGTTTTGCTGACATTATGTCATTTCTGTTATATCATCTATTACAATTAAATATCCATTAGGATTTCAGTCATAGTTAATACGGAAAGTTTAATTTTACTGCAACCCCAATTCCATCTCTATTAGGACGGTGCCAAATGTTTAACTGTTTACCTATATGTCTTTAATGTAGATAATGCCCGAGGAATCAACTCTATTAGTTAGATTCCTACGGATGTCAGAGATGCAATATTTGCAGAATCTGATTACAGATACTGATTTTCTCAGAGTAAATAGGATACCTGGATATAAATGTTAAAGAAATTCTGGAGATCTGAAATCAATCTTAGATCATACATTAGTGTTGTTTCGATCTTTATGATGACTTTACTGCACTAAATTGGTAATGGAGAAGATTCTGAAGGCGCATATGGGCAAGCTGGCAAAAGGAACAAGTAATGGACGATACAGATCAACCATTTGAATGGATGGTCAAATTTTGCTCGTTTTAAATCATTTAGCTGAAGACCCATCTTTTAAAACTTCAGCCAGGGGTCTTGTAGTAGATTTGATCAGGAGTGTGCTGAATGTTGTTAAGGTTATATCGGTGGCATGAGCGGTGATGCATGCCATTAGGTCTGCTTTACTGATATCTTTTGAATATGATGATTCTTATTACGATAACAAAAACAAAAATTGCCACTTATTATTAACAAACTAGTGCTTCCTTGAGTGGATAAGGTATGCTGAGACATTGCCTTTTTTCTGTTCATTTATTCCAACCATGAATTATTTTTTTTTCTAATTTATGACCTTGTTATGACAATTCAGTTGCTTTTAGCTGTAATGCCTGATAGCAGAAACTCATTGAAGCATTGTTTCCTCTACTTCTGTCTGTCACTTTAGTCTTCTGTTCGTACTCGAAGGTCAAATGAAACGTCATATGATGCAACACTGGAGTCTGTTCTGAGTTTCTTTTCGACTGCCACAAGTACAAAAAACATTGTCAAGAAAATTTCTTCAGAGGTGGCTAAACTTCTCTTGGCACATGCTTTTCAGGTAGTGGCACTATTAACTTCATTAGGAACAATTTATATTACCTTTTGCTTATAAGTTTATTTTGTATAGGCATGTTGCATTCAGAGGAGCTGCACTTTCATCTCTTCATATCTTTTTTCATGCTGCCTTTTAGACAACTTATGAATTGTTGACAATGGAAAGAAAATTTGGACCTGATTCATGAAGAGATATAAATTAGACATCGGGCTTGAAGCTTTTGTTCTTTTTCTTAATGTTTATGATTTTTGCATTTTTCAATTAGTTTTTGTATTAAGTACTATTTATTCTAATGGACTTCTACTAGACATTATTGTTCTTTTACCTTAGTGGACTATGAACATGGAGTGCAAGTGATGTATCAAGATATAGGGGCTGCACAACAAGAAGCTTCCTCCTTTTTCCCTTTTTAAACCAATGTGCAGGAGATATGTGCAAATGTGTCCATGGATTCACTGATTCGTACTCCAGGCTGCTTGGTGCTGATGTGTCCATATATATATATATATATATGCTCTAAATCTCATGTAATGGCGTTAATTTCTAGTTTCATGGTTTTTGGAAGGCTAAGAAACTGGATGCCAGTTAGTGCTCAAATGTTATGGCTAAGAACTGGATTACGGTTAAGACTTTTTTAAAAAGATTGTTTAACTCCTCACTGGTTCAAGTGACTATTGCTGGACCTAACATGCAAAATTAGAGTACCAGATATATTGGTAACTTGGTATTTTTTGGGTTTTCCATGTGCATTTCATAAATGTAGACGTAGATTGATAGGCAACATAACACCAGGAAATATAACCTCACCGATATTATCTTTACCCACCATTCACTTAAATCTTCAGCTTGACTACTTCACAGAGTAGCATGCGATACAATGCTTCTCCTTTCCCTTTGAGTAACTTTCTTTGGTTGTTACGTCCCAAATTTGACATTATGGGTGGATGGGGGTTAGTGTGAGTTTGCATACAGTTGATATCTCCCAATGCTTCATCAGTTTCCTTATCTATAGTAATCTTTTATTCCCTCCTAATGCATTTTTCTTTCATAATTTTGGTTCTTGCAAGTCTTTTTCATGAGTCATATTACAACTTTTAGAAATATGTTTTATCTTATCGCCTTTTGTCAATGCTTTTGTTTGTTGGATGCTAGGAAGCGCTAGGCTCCCATCTTTTGCATCCATGCATTTGTGATTTGCTCTTCCCTGCTGCTTTTTATTTCCACTTCTAGATAGTATGGGCCAATGAAATAACATAATTGACAATTTGACATCAAAACTTGGTCACAAGTTTGGCAATGAGGAACAATGAGGCTATAGGAGACGGTTCGGAGTTCAGGAGAAGCTGAAAAAAATTGTCAAGAATTCAGAAAGGAATTTGGATGACTAGAATTTGAGAAAAAATAATGAAAATAATGAAGGTATGATAACTGAAATATCTGTATTCACATTCCAACAAGCATGGGAGATGTAAATACAAGGACACAAAAACCAAAGGAGAGGAAGAAAACCAGCAAAAAGATAGAGCATGAAGTTGTAAATAGTGAAAGGTTTCTTGCACTAGTTGTGAATCTGTGAATAAATTGTGTAATATATCTCTAAGTAACTTGTATACAGAATAATTTGGAGAATTATTGATAGAGAAGATAATTGAGAATAATTTGGGAATTCTTTCAACATATAGAGAATATTGTTATTATGTATTGACGAGGGAGTGAAGAGGTGTGCAATGACCAAGATAAATTGGGAGAAACTAAATGAGTGGGAATGTTTAAGGTTTTAGGAAGGATTGCGAGTAAGATGATGGTCCTTGACAAAATGGTGAAATTGACTGGCAGGGGTAGAGTTTTGGATCCTATTTCTATACTTTGCTGACAAGGTGTTGGCATGATACAGGGTGTGTATGATTCTGTCATTCACAGAACCATGTATCTTTGTTATCATCTTAGGTTTATCCTTGTGTCTTTGTACTGGATTACATTCACTTGCATCACTTTGGTATGCTGACTATAGGCCAAATAGTATAGCTATAAGAACGTAGTCTGGTTCCCTCCTCTAAACTTGTGCATAGCTGGTCCCAAAAGCTTGTGTAAATCTATTCCTGGCTCTTATTCTCTTTTCTTTGTGCACTCACTTTTAGTGTATATGCATGCCAAATTTACAAATCATATGTCATAATTAGACAAGGTTTCATTCTATGATAGAAGGAATGCTAGAAATGATGGTAAGCCTCTGTTTTTCTTTCTTCTTTACAAAAATTGTACCATGTATCGTCTCATAGAACTTAACCAAATTGTGGAATAAAAGATAATTACCCCATTAGATGTCCTCTAGATCCTTGTGGAGCCATCTTAATGGCATAGAAACCATGAGGAGGGCCTCCATATGGTTTTGATATGAGTATCATATCCTTGATGGCGATCCTTCGCAGGTTGAGAAGGTTTTCTTGGCTAGGTTATTTTATTTGCCGGTTTTTACATAGGACTGTTAGATACATCCTATGCATCTGATTATTAGCATGTTATATGTACCTAAGTTATATCTATGGACAATTTTAGACCCTCATAACCAACATATAGCAACAGTTATGCACAAAGCTATTCCGCAATGATCACCCCAAGCCTCTTGCAAGTGCTTGGTACCGCTGCAGGCTTTGGTGGTCAATGTTTATGAACATGTTGCATAGTGCGTGGAGCATATGAGCCAGAATTCAGTAATAATAGAAACAATATCAATATATGAGTTTCCTGCAGCACCAGCAATACCTGTGAACACCTACGGTATTTTGTTCTTATGCAGATAATATTATGTATGCTCTTACTTCCTAGGATGCATGACTCCATTGCTTACCAAAGTTTGGTCCTTCTGAGAGCTTTTAATTTTTTGAGAAAACTTAATTGACTTTATATAATGTTATGTATCCTCATACATTCTAGAATGCATGATTCCATTGCTTACCAAAGTTTGGTTCTTTCGAAGAGCTTTTATTTTTTTGAGCAAACTTAATTAACTTAATGTGCCGTTTCCAAATTGGAATTGCAATTTTTTTTGGAGATATGGTATTGATGACGGACTTAGAAATGCACAGCAATTTGTAAAATTAATTAATTTCACAATCAAATAGCAGAATCATGTAGCGTTTTTTTTTTTTTTTTTTTTTTTTGAGGAAAAGGGAGGACACCCACCTGCATTATAATTATCCAAGTCTAGATTTTTGGGATGAGAACTACCCAAGAATCAAACCCAAGACCTTTGGTTGCTAAGTTGAGGGATGTGACCACTAGGGCAAGCCCTCGCAGAATCATGTACTTTTAGGTGATATTTTCACCCTTCAATTTGCAAATCTGGGATGGCATCTAACAAGTACTTGGATCGAATCTTTAATGATATTGAAAATTAATATTATTCTTTAAAGTTGTTGTGGCATGTTTTTAATGGTACCTAGTTCTTAATGCTCTACCTATATAACCACTATATCTTTTCAGGCCTGTCTCTCCCTACAACATTGTTCAAGACATAATGCTTACTCGACTGAAAGGATTGGAGGCACTCTTAGCCAGATAAGCAACAAGCTAGTTTCTGCTTTCCAAAGTCTCAGAAAATATGATGAGTAAGTCTATCATTCTGGTACTTTTTTAATTTAAATGAGTCTTCATATATATATTTATATAATTTAGATCTATTTGACCATCTGGCTTCACACTATAATGACCTACCAAATAGGTCAGTTTCTTCCCTCCTAAAAAAAGTTATATTGCTATATGTTAAACCTTCAGTGGGAGTAAAGAAATGGTTTTCAAATCTCAGGACAAAACATGATCTTTATGCTGGTAAATTTACTTTTGCAATTGGGGCAATGATCTACTGATTTATTTAAACTCAGCCAAAAATTAGCATGAATTGGAAGATGATTAGTTCTAACCAGATAATGAGTTTTCATGTGCCTATTTAAATTGCAGTATGCAGCTTGATGGCATCAAGGAAGTGAAAATTCCATCTGAATTTTTTTTGTCCTTGTTTAATGCTATACTTGCTTTACTCCTAGGTTTATTGTGCCAAAAGTGAGGATACCTTTCCAAGTGTCTCAACATTCTATTTTCAATGCATATTTTCTTGTTCTAATATTCACATGTCCTTTAACATATAGCTACCAACATAAATCCTTATTTGCTGATAATAAGTCAACATTTTATTGATCTATGATATATGATAGTCGTCTGTTTCTCCTGCAGTAATTTTTAGACAGACTGCTTTTATGAACTTATAAACATACAACCACATTAATCATGTTGCATTTGTTGAGTTACATCCTAAAAGTAGCTCGCCATGTAGAAATGCCTTGTTGATGCTTATTGCCTCTGCAGGTCATTAAAATGCTTACCAGTACCTAACTACTGCTACAGTGTTGATGATTTGTTCAATTTATGACTTGCTGATTAGCTGAAATTTAGTTGACTGCTCCAGTCATTTGGGAAAAAAAATCTGTAGTGATTGGGTAATGCATCCTGTGTTGAAACTTTCTGAGGTTTCAAACATGCATATTTTTTTGGATTGTGTTAAAGCACAGTTCTCATAAATCCTTTATAAAAGGACTAAAGTGGAGTGGTTTTTGGAAATAGCTATTTTGATGATTTTCTTTTTTTACCACTATGATTCAGAAACCTGATCATCTAAAATGAACCCTCTCCGTTGTTTTCTATAAGGCTTGTTGAGGCTTCACTTGAAGTCCATGAAAAGCATAGCATGACCAAGCATCCAAAATGCTGCATATCCATGTCATGCATCTGTTATACAAACTGTATCTTCTGTCTTTGTGATTGTTTCTCCTCTGTTCACTGAATATGACAGCCCTTTCTAGATAAAGTGAAAAGGTATGAACTGAAGTAGTTGTAGTGAAAGAGTTCTTTGAAATTAGGATAGAATGGATGCAAAATCCTTATTTTCATGCAGTAAGTGATAGATGGTTTTTGAGACTCACTACTTTTATGAAATCTTCTCTCATTGAACTACTTTCATTTGTCTAGACTGAAAGCTGCATGAGTTGCTGTATTTCAGATACTGCTGCAGGTGGCATGTTTTTAGCAGTGGGACTTCATTTACTAGTTTAAGCAAACTTATGGATAATTGGTCTTGAAATCTTAAACAAGTTCATTGTGTGAAATGTTGCTGATAAGCATGCTTGTGAATAGACACGGCATATGCTTATGCTTACTCTTGAATCACATCAGATGTGACTACATATTAAGGTTTTCTATGCCAAATGAAGTACATTATTTTCTCCCAGCTGGCATGTCCTTCTTATAGAGCCTTGAGTGGTTCCCTTGTAGGTACTTGTTTCTGATAATGAATACCCCTTTAGGCATGTCTTGTTTATGTAATGCTGCATCTGGATCTTGGCTTCCATTCTATGATTTACATAAAATCCTAATTGACATAATAAAACAAGAGATTATAAAAGTAAATTAGTGTTATTTGTTACATGAGACGATATAATCATAGTTGTTGAGAAATTCAACTAATCAAGAAACATTGTTATCATCTCATGATCTGAACTGGTGTTCTTTGGTCCTTGGAGAATGTGTTATAAAGGTGCCAACACGTGATCATCCTCAATAGTAGCCCAGTATATGCATGTCAGTTATACGATGATGATGTGGTTGCTATGCTGCGAAGCACAGCACAACATGATATTTTTTATAAACCAGTCATCTAATTACACTTCACACCCTTTCCCTTAAAGCTGAAATAATTTAATAGAGGTTTGAAGTGGAAGGAGGAAAGTCAAAAATGAATCAACAAGCTTTACTTTAGCTGATATGTGAGCCAAGGATAGCAGCCAAGTCAGTTATGTTGATTCCAATTAAAGCGTTTTTCAATACTTAATCTATTAATTGAACTTGTTCACCTCATTTGATCCTTATACCTATGATTACATAAAAGTTCGGTATACTGGGAGAAGTCCTGCAAATGGTTCCAACTTTTTGCATGGACGCCGCTCTACTGTAATAGTATGTTACATTGGTCCTTAGGAAGATGACAAGAATACAAATTTTGCTTCTTAATTGGATTATAGTGTTTGATCAAATATCAAAGAATCTTCTGCAAGGAAAAAAAGTTTTGAAAAAAACTTTCTTATTGTTATCATAAATATGAGATTTCTTTTGATCAATCACCAAAACAATATTTTTACTATCTAATAAATCATCCCAACTCAAACTAAGAAAAGACTGCCTTCTTGGGTAGCAGATTTCATATATTCAACAACAATCACAATCACCAGTTAGCCACTAATCAAGAAACTTGTAGCCTGCCCATCAAAATATCGGTGACCTATACTAGTGCACAGTGTCCTTCCGTCAGGGCATACAGTGAGACATGAGAAAAGTGACTCGAAATGAGGTTCAAATGAAGATATATTTGTAGTCAGCTTGTGAAGTAATAAAACCAAGTGCGAGTGCAAAGACTCTATTACAACTACTAAGGCATGACCACTACACATTTTGTTGTCACAAAAATCAGTTGCTCCAACTCAACCTAGTTCCAAAAAATTCTAGGAGAAGAAAGTAGAGATGTATGATTCACCAGTCATTACCAAGATCATTCAGCTGGGTGCGAAACAAGATTTTTTGTGGATGTTTGCTATTTTATCCAATTCCAATCAATCTCATCCATGAAATCTGACCAAGACTTGGGTTGCTGTGGGGTTAATTTACTTGGAGGGATGGGGAAACTACCTTTTCTATATATTTACTTTTTTTTCTTTTTTACTATGTGATAAACTTTTAGCAGTTGAGGTCAGACCACTCATTCACTTTGGATGTACTTCTATTTATAATTAAATTGGCAATTGAAGCAACTCATAATATCAATTTTGCCTTATGGGCAGGAGTTATATATATAGACTATTTGACTAGTTATTAGAAGACTTATATGAAGCTCTAAGTTATGTCATCTGTGCAGAGATCTGGAAATGACGGCTTTTGAAAAGGAAGCTCTGTTTGCTGCTGCAACAATTTTGTCACATAGATCCTAATGTTTAGGTGTTATTGGAAGTGTTCTTTTTGTCAAAGTGGCAGCGAGACCTCGCCCAATTGAACTTCTTCTGAGCTGTGCAATGTTTGTTACTGAAAGTAATGAAGCTTTTCTGAATTGACCGGGTGGAGCTTATAGAGTTTAGCCTATGGTTCATTTTGATGTAGTGGTTGATGCCATCTTTGATTCCAGACCCTGCAGATTCTTGTGTGGCCCTGCAGATTCTTGTGTGGCTGTAGCCCACTGTAGTTGCTGTCCAATTACCTGGCAAAAGCCTATTTTTCTTTTCGGCTTTCAGTTGTATGGGTTGTATGCGCTAGGTTGGCAATTATGAAGCAACTTAGTTGGGATGATTGTTGTGGATTGTGTAGCCAGCAAATTGTTGTGCATTGCTGCTAGGGTGAATATTTATTCAGATTGTGGGACTAGCCTCAGGGTACCCCCATTTAGAAAAGTAAAATTTTGTCAGAGAAGCAGAAGAGCCAATTGGAAAAGGGGGAATACCAATGAACAGGCATCCAAGGGAAAATCAGAATGATTTTAATTCAAAACCCAAGCAATCTACCATACATACCAGGCTGTCGAAGATCTTATTATTAAATTTACTCGTGGTGGGGAGTTTTTATTAACATGTGCTTGAAATCACATTGGAAGTTTTGCTGCAGAACCTGCAAAATGACCAAACAAAACCTTGAAATCTTTTGGTTTATGTTGATTTACAAATGGTGCAGCGAGATTTGGGTTGAGGTTGGTTCACGGTTGAGCACTTCAGTCAATTTGAACGTTCGTTAGCCCGAGATACAACAGAGACTTGTAAAGCCAACACATTAAAACAATAAATTATCTTGGCCTGCGTGCGTGGGATCTGGTATGTTTGGTTATGCTGGGAAAGACTTCCTGAAGGTGATTGTTGTCACCAGCAGGGCTGCTGCAGGAGCAGCAAATGTGCGTCCCGGATGCCAGTTTTGCCTTTGTAGACGGATGCATCGTACAGGGAAATTGGGTAGCTCAGGTGAGCATCATCGTACAGGGAAATTGGGTAGCTCAGATAATCAATAAACGTTGTCAATGATGATCTGAAAAGTCGGTCCATTATACAGGGCGGATCAGGTGGAATGCTGATGGCGAGCATTTATTGCACTTGAAGATTTCCACTTTAAGACTTATAGTTGTACCTTTTTAAGTGAAAAATGCGAAACATAAATATCTCTCAGGGCACGTTTGATTCGCGAAAAAAGAAAGAAAAAAAAGTATGGTCAACAAGAAAGTAATGGAATGTCTCTTGTTTGATTGAAGTTTTCAAAGGAGAGAGGCGGAAAAGTTATATTCCTATGAGAATATGATTACCACATTTCATGCGAAAGTCTTTTCCATAAGAAACATGGAAAAATTACTTTCCATGAGGTGGCGGGAATCACTATATTTTTATTTTTTTTTCAAAAAGATCCTTCAGCATTAAAGAAGCATTAAAGAGGCATTAAAGACCTAATTTTTATTAAAAGTATAATAGGAATTATACATAATTTTTTCAAAAAAGTGGATGGTCAACCAAACATAAGCACTTTGTAAATTTGTTACTTTTCCATTATCAACCAAACATGCCAAAAGTACTTTTCTAGGTATCATCTTCCTAAAAATCTACTTTGCAGAAATCATATTGCTAGAAGGAAAAATGCTTCCCGCGAACCAAAAGAGCCCATAGAAGAACGAGCTGCCAGCGAGAGCTTCAATAAGCAAGTTCCAATGACAGCCGTGTAATTTTTTTTGTTTTTACGGGATTTTTGCCGCTGCAGCTCTACTCTTTTTATGTTTTTAGGCTCGAGGCTTGATCTCTCGCCTTAGCAAACGCACGAAAGGAAAGGAGAGCAAAACAAAGCAAGTAATACGTGCCAAGTTATCAATCTGCTAAAGTCGGCATGGAATCCCATCTTTACCAGAATTTGGTGGGTTAAGGGTTTACCTGGAGTAGGGCTACCCCCTGTGGCTCCTCCAGGCCCTTCTATTTAGTCTTTTTTTAATGAAAAAAAGGAGAAGCAAAGAAAAGTAGGCACTTCTGAGTCGTCTTAAAAAGCTGAACTGTTTCTTTGACAGCGTGCAGGTTCCAAATACAGCAATGACATAAAAAGTTTCCCCCTTAACCGCTATAAGCTTTCAGTCATGAGTTTAACTAAAATACAATCAGACTATCACTGTTGGTGAATCATTGCCACAGACTTTATAAAGACCAATATTCACTTTTATCCAGCACCTCTACCTTGAAAATTGGAAATAGATATCTTTCATCCATAATATGTTTTAAATTCATGATCTGCATAAATTGGGATTGCTGCTCATATACTGCAAGCTCGCCAATTTTGAATAGACATCCTTTGCACCTACAAACAATAATCAAAAGACAAATTAATTAATTAGCCCAGACAAAGTGAGCGGATTGTGACTTATTTTTATATTCTTTTTTTTCCCAAAAAGCAGCAATGGGGCAACTGCATATGGATATGGTAGTATTCCAGTAGGTCATTTTACAAAATGACTGATCTTACATTTTTAGTCCTTTATGGCTTGCCATCTTCAGCCACCTCGCAAGTACCACTCCTAACAGATCCATCAACTTAAGTCAGATGCGGTTCAGATATCTTCAAGTTGCAATATTAGTTGAAGTTAAAAATCAATGAAAGCCTCCCTTAAATCAGTAAACTGTGAATTCCATGTTTAATTTCCTACTTACCAAAAATAAACTCACCTTGATTGTGATGAATCAAATTGCATTGTGACAGGGCCATCATTCACCAAGTTAACCTGCATATTCGAGCAGATTTTAGAGCTTGTAGAACAAGTGAACGTGACAGTATCCATCATACCAAAAATAGTGTACTTCAAACCACCTTCATCATTGCTCCGAAAATGCCATCTGTCATGATTAATAACTCATC
The DNA here is from genome assembly GCF_009389715.1 of Phoenix dactylifera. Taxonomy (NCBI): domain Eukaryota; kingdom Viridiplantae; phylum Streptophyta; class Magnoliopsida; order Arecales; family Arecaceae; genus Phoenix; species Phoenix dactylifera. The sequence goes on along the minus strand of NC_052399.1, from coordinate 15,423,874 downwards.
ATCAGAAATATAACTGTAGCAGGAAAATCATTTAAAGGTAAACATGGATGTGCTAAATAAATTGTTTTTCCGATATCACAAAGACAGAATAGAACAGTCTCAAGAGATTCAACAAAAAGGTGCCAAGAAATTTATAGCAGGCAATTTTAACTATTAAGGAAGATCTGTTTACATGAAATACTGGACCAAGAAATAGAGATATTTATGTTGATGACAGCAGCAAATCATCTGGTTGTGACAGCATTGATTATATTCACTTTTCATCCATATTTAAGGGAAAGTAGAAGAATATATGTGAGCAGATAACAACTGAAGTCAAGCCAGCCTTTAGTACAAATATACTAGAGTTGGTTCTTCAAAACTTGTGACACAATGTTTGATCCATATCCAGGGAAAATTAGAAGAATATGTGTGAGCTTATGAACAACTGAAGTCAGGTAACCCTTTAGTAAAAATACACTAGAGTTGCTTCTTCAAAACTTGTGATATGATGAAGATTTTTCAAATAATTAAATAACCACTTTAATGCAATGAATATGCACATAAGGAGAATGTATATCATTATCATATGAGGTCATTGCAAGGCTCAGGTTATTTCAACCACATGAGTAGATAATGGTCAACACATGCAAAATATTGCCATACTTATGAATAATATAAAGCACAATCAGCACTATTTTTTTTTTTTTTAAAACGATCAGATAAACAGGTTAAAATTGTTAATGTATTGCAAGCAAACATAAGATTCTTTACCTTTGACTGCATCTGCAGCGTATGATTTGCGAAACTTTTCAACTAATGATGCATAAAAAAGTTTTGCCTTCTGAGGTGGCATAGCCACATGAAAATCTGGCTTGTTACCCTTTAAGATGCCATATAAGGTGAACTGACTCACTGAAAGATAAGAAGAAGAGATGAAGGGAACACATTGAATAATTACCATTACATACATGAAAGAATATATCCAACAAGACATTCATTAGCTTAGGAATATGCTCTGCGAGTATACCTAATAGAACTCCAAAACTCTGCTGCATAACCTGCCAATATGATAAAATTAACCTTAAGGCAATTACGTGTAAAGCCTGCATGCTCAGCTTGGCTTGATAAAAGTTCTGTGCAGTCTCCAACACATATAGGATAGGTATTTGATTCATCTACTTACACTTTGATCCCATGCTTTTCCACTCCTCTCATTCGGGAATAGCCTCATATTCAAGACCTTCCTACAGCTGTGGTTGCACATAAAAGGATACTCACAGGTTAACTATAGTTACTGTCTATCTAAAAAAATATTACAAGTTTAACCAGAAAAAAAATGTATTATTATGATTAAATTAATCTGCATACCAATGCTATGGCAAAAGATAAACATCACTGTAAAATTACAGTAGGGCCATATCCACTAAAAATTATAAATTTAAGGACTTTCGAAGAAGAAATTAAAAAATTAATTATGCATTAAAGAGTCAATACAAAAAATCATATTGTTGTGGGATGGGGTTCCCAGTTTAGTCCCACATCGGCTAATCAGCGGAAAGGTCTGTGCCTTAAATGGGGGGCTCAATAACCTCTCCCCACCGAGGGCTCCTCTACGGAGGGACAAAACCGTGAGGGACGCCTAAGCCCCCTGTACGAGCTCCGCGCCTGCAGGTGGGTGCGCACCCCGTGCGAGCTCCGCGCCCACGGGGCCCAAAGCGGACAATACCATATCGCTCTGCCGAGCTGAGCTGCTCCAGCACTCTCTCGTTCAGGCGAGGGCCCTTTTGTAAGACAAAACCGTGAGGGTAGGGGTAGTACCTCCGCGGACCCCCGCGCCGTTAGGGCTCGGGACCGTCATTGGGCAAAGACCCTGGGCGACCTCCCGGAGACCCGAAGCGGCAATCCCAGAGCGGACAATACCTCGGGAGGGACGCAGATGCTTTCCCTGCTCGGCTGGTGTGTGGGCTGCTGCCGGGGTGAAACCCCGCAACACATATACAAGCATGAAAACGGAAATTCCACAATATTAAATTTGCAACTTAAAAAAATGCAAGAAATCAATCTCCAAAAGTTCTCAAAGCACAAATGATGAACAAGAAACTAATAAGAAAATGCCTTTCAAATGGAATTTTAGCCTATAACAACCTCATAAAAAGGAACAACCAAAGTCAAATAAAGATGCAACAGCCCATAGCTATGCCTTATTCTTTATCCCATGCTAGAAGGTTGGTGTGTGCTTCTATATGTAGGAACAAGAAGAAGGAAGAAGAATTTAACAGCTTTATTTTATTTTTATATAGAACAAGGGGAGAGGGCATTGTTTATGAAACTACATGAAGAATATAGCTATTTCAAAAGAAAAAGATATTGATAAGATTATCTAACTTTGTAAAGAGTTCTGATTAGGCACATGTAACTGCTTTTGCTGGAAAGAAATGAACAAATGCTAGGATCATGAAAAGAGGTGACTTTAATAGTCCTGGAAAGAGTACAGGACAAGAAAACAAACATGGATGAAGGTTTGGAGATTGTACTTCGGAGAGAGATATGAGTCACCACGAGTCTCTAAAAGGATAGAACCAAATTTCACTAGACCCATACACCAAACTTATCTGAAAGTGTGTACAGGAGCGTGAAAGCATAGATTTCAGAATTTGAAGTAAAGAAGCAGCCAGAAAGCAATGGCAGGTTGAGTTTCCATAAAGGTAGCAAGCATGGCATCTTTAGTAACAAATTTTAGCTATTAAGTTATAAGGTGTCTGCAATTTGATAGGTAGCAGATACGTGTTAGTCAACAGCAAATGCCCAAATAATAACTGCCTTTCACCTATTTAATAGCTTTAGCATGTAAGTAGCTTCTATGGTTCGCACAAACTAATTTGCTTTGTAAGAAAAATTACATCATTGGAACTTGGTGAAGGTCATGGAATGGATAGAAGGGAATGCTTGATCTAGTGAAAAATATAAGCTGAAAATTATGGAGGTTTTGGCAGAATTACTAGCAAGAATACAAGGCCTTTGTTCTTCTTCTTTATTTTTTATTTTTTTTTAAAAGAGAGGGTTCTCCCCTCCCAACTATTTGTGACTTGGAATGATGGTGGGGATGATTCATTTTGGATCCCTTACAGGTCCTTTTGTGAATTCAAAATTTCTTGCTTTCTACTGAAACATGAAGAAACCAGGCTTTTAGGCATGGGATGGGATGCGAAGGATCGACGTTGAAATCAGAAGGATGTTGGTAGTTTTGGAAGTTGCATGCATGAGGTGAATGCTCACATGGAGGTGAATCGTTAATGAAGTGCTCTACATAGCGAAAATAAAGTTTATCTATTAGAGGTGCTGGAATTGGAGTTCCATGAAAAGAAGGACCATAAGGCTGTTGTTGTAGGTGTACAGCAGCCATTGCAATTTCTGCAGCTAGATGAATCCAATGTTCTTTATTAAATTTCAAGCAACGTACATGCATGTTCATCTTTCTCTGACTTCTAATCAAATCAACTAATTAACATTCTAGTTCAGATGGTGCACTGAACAAATTCTTTACTTTAAGTCTCTAATACATTTTTGAAATTCTTCAAATATAAAAGTTACCTAAATCTTGAGATTCAAGACAAAAGGCCAACATAAACATAAACATATATAAAAGCCGTATGGTTTTATTACTCTTTTCTTGCTATTGATCTCCTTTTTTTTTCTTCCAGATGTCATCCTATCGCCATCACCTCTATCCTGCATTACACATAGACAGAGCTACCATAACATACCACACCATCAGAAGTTCCCCTTCACCATATCCTCTGTAAGCATTGTTCTTAAACTTCTTTCTGCATAAACATTTCTATCTCTAATCTACCCGGTTCTAAAACACATTCAACCTAACATCCTCACCTTTAATACTCTCATTTTATGCAAAACACCAACACTTCATCCAAATGCTTTCCATCTACTTGATGCATTTTTATGATGTAATATGTAATTCGAACTTTGCAATTCATTTCCAATTTCCATGGAAAGTGCATGCAGAGAGATTGCTTCTCTCTAAGCCCTCCATTAGGGCATAATTAACCTCTTCCGCACTTACTAATTCACTCGTCAGAAGCATCGATGCGGGACTAAACACGAGCTCTCTTCACTCAATCAAACTATTTGGGCTGCAAAGATTGGTTGCTAGTGAAATTAAAAAGGGAAGAAAGACTAGAGCAAGGAAAGTAAAAGGGACGGAGAGCTTGCACATGTAATCGGCATCGGAGTCGGTGTCGGATTCGTGGATGCCGACGAGGACGAGGAGGCCCGGCCCGATCTCCGACACGACGCGCCCCTCCACCTGCTCGTTACATTGCGTCGAGATTTCTGGTCAAGACCTCCAATCCAAGAGTCGAGAGAGGTTCAAATAAGTGCTTACCTCGACGCTGGCGGAGAGGACTCGCTGCACCACAGCCCTCATCTCCGCCGCTGCCTCCTCCTCCTCCTCCTCCAACCCCCAGCGATGGTCGCAGATACCGGCGGCAGATTCACCCTGACGCCCCGAGCTAAAAGCCTTTCCTGGCCGTCCGTCAGCTGAACAATCACGTGGGGTGATCTTTAGAATATTTTATATTTTACATTTTTTTTCAAAAATATCATAGTCGATTTTGATGTAAATATATTTATATTCTAAGCATTTATCTTAATTTATAATAAAATAATTATATGTATAAATAATAATATTAAAAATAATATATAATATATAAATTTATATTATATTATAGGTTAATCGGAGCAGAGCAGGTAAAGTCTAGATTTTTTGTTGAAATCCGGCGGAAATTTTGAAATCAAACTCGGGCCGAACTAGAGGCAAATAGGGCTATAGCCTATAGATTGTGTGATATTTTATATGGCCAAGTCACTCCAGAGATACTCTGTAGATGGGAGAGAAGAGCCGTGTTGAGTGTTTGGAACTTTTTATTTTTTAATTTTATAGGATGTATTTTACCAATATATATAAATTATTAATTAAAAAAAAGAAGGGAAAGAAAGAAAAAGAAAAACTCGAGCCCAACTTGCCAATAATCAGCTCGTTTGCCGGTCCTAAACTGAAGTATTCAGACTGGAGCATTTTTACGTATATAACCCCGACAAAATAAGAAACTATAATCCCAGCCTGGAGATTCTCGTATTGGGTCAAATTTCATGGATGGGTTCGGTTGGGCCTGGTAGCCCAAACCCAGGCCGAACAAACAACTCCCTGTTCTGCCACCGAGCTGCGTTTTCTTCTTAAAGCATCGAACCCTCCATCCGTTCGACGTTTTGCCACCATGCGGAGCCTTCTGACGGGAGTCCTAAGGCGTTCCAAGTCTTGGATCACACGATCTTCTCTCCGCCATCCTCCTCCTCCCCAGTTTTCTTCTTCTTTTTCTTCTTCTCGCAAACCCTACTACCGCGGTGGTGGCTTCTTCTCCCACGAGACCTTAACCCAGGAGGCTATTCCAGGCGATTTCCTGAAATGGGCAACGGTGGGCTTCCATCGAGGGTCGAGATTCGCCACCGGTTACGCCCCTCTTCAGGCCAAGCCCTTGGACTCCATCATCGACATCGAAAGGGCCAAAACTCGCTCGCCCGAGGACCTCATTTCCATCTGGGATGATGTAATTCCTATAAATCCCCCTTTCGTTCTATTTTAATTCTATGGATGATGTTGTTGTCCCTTCCGTTAGGATTATGGAAATTTAACGATTTTTTTTATTGGGAAATCTAAAATCAAGGCTTGAAATTGATCAGCATTTCGAGTACCATCTATTTGGTAATTTGTAGATGTGCCCTTTATGCTCGAACATGTTTACTAAGTGTGCTAGATTGCATCTAAAAGGAATTATAGTCAATTCGGTTCGACTTTAATACTCACAGGCATGGAGGCCACTGCACATAGGTGACTCCTTGCCTCTGAAAAAATCTTGTGTTGAGCTAATTCAAAGCAATGTCTTTTTTTTTTTCAATCCACTTATACTTTTCCCATGAATTTTCCTTGATGGTTTTTTGCAATTGAAAGGTCTGATCTGTTAGTGATGTCTCTCTATGGGCTTTGGCTCCATCACTTTCGTTGAATCAACTACAAATTTCTTTGTTAAACCTTTATTTGAAGGATTTGCAAGATTTCTATTTCATCTCGCATGCTTATATTCTGCTAAAACTCATCTGAATTTATACAGATTATATGCTTCCCTTTGTCATTATGTTTTGAACTCTTTACCTTAGTGATGTCAGTGAAATTTTTATAATGAGTCGGTACCTTAAATCTGTTAATATCATTTAAGCCATCCAAGCTTAGTCACAGGGAGAATTAAAGCTAAAGACTTGGCTTCCCTTGTGAATTAAGAAGTCCATATAGGCTTCCAAAATATTTCGCATCCTCCTAGGGTGAAATTGATCATCCAACTAGCAGCATTATATCCTTTTGAGATAATAAGCATACCATTCCATGCAGTTCATATCAATATTTCGTGATTAATTGAGTAATCTTTTGAGTTCTTGGTCTATAGAAGCTTGTTAACTGTGCCTATGTAACCTTCATGTGATGTAAGTTATGTCATGTCGAGTCTAGTTTAAGGTAGTCTTGGGATACAGCATCACATATATTCTTTCTCTAGATGGAAATTACTACAGACAGGATACTCCCATGTGTATATATATAATAAGCAAAACTTAATAATCTTGGATATTTTCTTGTTTATAACTATACATTTTAATAGAGTTCACATAGCTTTTACTTGTTTAAATTTCATACAACATTCTAATGAGTTGCGAAATTCCATCATAGGGATTCTTGTAACAAATTCTAGTTAGACTTTTATAACTAAGGCTGTGGAAGGACTGATTTTTTCCTTTTTTTTTTTGAAACTCCAGTATCATTTGGGAAGAGGTCATGTAGGTGCATCCATGAAAGCTAAGTTGTACCATTTAATGGAGCAAAGATCAATTACTTGGTAATTGTCTTATTTTGTTTTCTACAATGTATGCAAACAGATATGCTGTACTTATTCCTCCACATTCCTTTTTCGCAGCCGGCATTTCGTTATTCCTTTGTGGAGGGGGAGTGGCTATACCAATATGTTCGTTCAAGGTCTTATTTTTGAACCTTTTTAATGCCTTTCGTTATGCTGTATAAAAGTTCTATTGTAAGTTTTATCAACTCACCATTCAAAGAAACCATCTTGTCCTATGCCTTCTGTTCTTTTATCTCTGCATGTAGCCTACTTTTTTTTGTCATGACTGAAATACATGCTCTGATGAGATAATGTCTTAGCACGAGAGGTGAGTAATAGAATTTAAATGGAGAAGAAAAACCTTTGACAGAATCTTTGGGCATTTAATTTTGTAGGAAATTTCAAAAAGGACAGTGGGTTTAAAAATAAAGTAGTAAAAAAGAAGGGGACATCCCAGTGCATAACTTGCTGAGTGTCCACATCGGAAGTTGGGAGTAGTCATGAATCATGTCTTGATTGCGTCATCTAACATTGTGAGGCTGTGCAACGGGGGGTAAAAAGGTTTGGAGGTGTGAAAAATCTAAAAATGGCCAGAAGCCAAGCACCCGTAAGTCAAAGAAAAGCAATCCGATGCACATGGACCCATTTAGTGAGAGTGAAAGAGAACTTCAGTATAGAGGAGCAATATATCAAGTGGAAAATTGAAGCCATACAAGAACAATCTGTTTACCACTTGGAGTGGAAGTGTAATGCAAGGGTACATGAACCAAAAAGAGGGATTCGTGTTTCTGAATTATGGTCATATAGATTGGTTTAGATTATATTTTTCTTGATGTTTGAATCATGGTAAAGTATATTTACATTTGGTTGTTTCATTATGATTGTCTTATCAACATGCATATAATTGGTTGGTGATGCTCCTGATCATTGTGTATGGTTCTTTATATTCTTAGCTTGAATGTCAAACATCCGATTGTAAATATGCTTCTAACATATGATTGTAAATGTGCTTTTAACATTATTAAGCCTGTTAGATAAGATTATTCTTCATTAAAACTTATTATTTGTATGAATTTATTGAAAAGTGGTTTTATTTCTATTTATGTAATTGATTTCAATACCTCTGCTTCCTAAGTTCATTAAAGAAATAGAATAGATACAAGCAAGAGAATTTGATTGATGTTATCTTCAGGCAGTACAACTAGCACTTGGAAGAGTATGAGAAGAAAAAATGGCAAGTTGCCTAGCTTTTGATATTTGTGAATTGTGATTGGTTGATTACATTCTAAAAATGGATGGTTGACCAAACACTTGATCCAGATGCATTAAATGAAGAGCACCTGATTCTAATCGTTTTAATGAGAGATGAACCATCTTCAGGGCATCTCAGTATGGAAACTTGCTAGGTGAAGAAATTTACCATTGATTAGCATGACTGCAAAAAAGAAATGGGGAGCAAACAAGGTCTTTCGTTTCCTTTGGGAACTCTACGACTTGGTCCGAAGGAAAGGGTTTGGGGACGCCCTTGAGTACGTGGGAAGTGCCAGAGTGAGCTCAGCGGTCAGCCCCTGGAGAATAGGTCAAGGTGTGATGAAGTAGAAATAAATTTTGAAGAAATAATAAACAATGTGTTTTTTGTTGAAGAAATGACTGATGACAATACTGAAAAGCATTATGCTTTTTTCCCTTTATATTCATGTTTTCTTCTGTTTTTAAATTGATGTTCGATAAGATGTGACTTTCTTTTCTTTAAAGTCATTTGTTTGCGTAATGAAATGGTCCATCAAGCTGTTCAATCTTCTTTAACAACTTCATGTTCAGAATACTAACAGTCCTGATTGCCCTGAAAACCTGTGTCTCCATGAATGGGTTAAAGCATCGAATGTGGGACAGGCATACAAAGTCTTCCCAAGTTATAGAAATTTAAAAATACAAAAATTGTTTCTTATCTGCTAAGTTACAAAGGCCACAAAGCTGCCTTTCCTGTTCATGTCATAATAATGATATGGATGTCTATAACTTGCCAATTTTATCAAAATATTCTTCTGCTTCTTCCAATTGTATTTTATTACTCCGCTTCATTCTATTGTTGCCCAAAATATCAAATACATTGTTTCAATAAATAAGAGTAGAACCAATCATTTTCAGGTTACAATTATGATAAAGTGTTAGAGGAACCATCTTATGACATAGTCATTGATGCATATCTTGTGGAGGCTATAACATAAAACAATGATTATCTAGAAAAACTTGCTCAGTGTGTAGCTTCAGTGGGAAAAAAGTTTTATTTTTCAGGACACATCTACCAGAATGTTTAACTTATTGTGCATTTGTGCTTGTACTGTGATTTTCCAGTGCAGATGCCACACATCCTCTTCACTAGCCTTGAGGATTATAAGGCAAGAGGAACACAAGCAAGTCCTTATTTCACTGTCACCCATTACACGGAGTTTGCAGAAAGCAAAGACGTGGTGCTAATTCGTGGGGATGTCGTGTTTACCAGCAAGCTCAGTGACTCAGAGGCAAGATGGCTTTTGGAGACTGCTCAATCTTTCTATCTAAATGATGTGCGGTACAAGCTTGTCGAGCGGTTCAACAAAGAGACCCACGAGTTTGAGTTCAAGGATGTTCTTCAGACACTTGAAATGCCCACACTGTGATTCCTACTTGACCCATTCTGTTTCCTGAAAGTTCTCCTTTTTCTTCATAGCAAAGAAGTTATTAATGGAGACCAAATCGTTAAGGAAATGATAATTTCGTTTTCTTGCAATCGTCCATTTTTGTCTTTGACATCTGTGCCGTGGCTGAAAATGGAGTGTGGTGTTGAAGTTTGTTATGTTGTTTGAAAGAGGTAATTAGCTTCATTTTTGCCTATTTTAGTTTTAGATTTTGCATCATTATAAGAAGGGATTAAGGTTAATTATTCTTTATTGTGTTTTTATGCGATCACAATTAGCATTCAAATTTGGTCTTATAGTTGTCTGTGCGGATTGAATTTTTTCTTTATTAAAAATGCAAAGAACTTTAAAAGTAACTGAAATATTTTTTTCATCCTTCTGCTGGAGGAACTGGTCCGGCTAAGAGGAATATTTTCCCATGCCGGACACCGTTGGAGCTGAGGTATAGTGACAGTTTCCTAGCATGTTTTGCTTTGAACCTGAATTTCTTTGGCATCATTTTTTAGCATAATTTTTCTTTGGCTGAAGTGCAGTGAAAACTTCGGTTGAGTAATGTTGGTGAGGATTGGATTGCTGGACCAGCAACTCGTATGGTCGGTTCCTTTCTTTTTATTATTATTACTTAAAGACAGATGAAGGGTGGGAGATCTACCAAGTACCAACACTATAATTTACCTGGGTCCAGATGTATTGTGTGATAGATTCTTGAAGGTTTCTTCTAGGTTTTTGATATGTGCAGTATACACGACAGATATATTGAACCATAGATGACTGAATTCTCTGAGTCGCGGTAAACTCCCAGAATCTAGGTGCCATTTCTCCAAAAGCAGCACACTTCCAGATCCTAGGCGCGGGAAGTAGGTCAATAATATGAGTAATTGCGGGACTAGTATACTATTCGTGATTAAAGACTGGTCGAGTATGGCTACGGAGGAAATAAAGAAGAATGGATCATCTGTTTGATTTTTTCAATTTGAAATTTCCTGCTTCGTTTCGGTATTCGGCTCTTTTCTTTTATAGTCCTTTCCCTTCCTTTTTTTTTTTCCACTTCTTTTGGTTTTTGTACTTCTAATCTTTTCTCAGAAACGTGCAGTGAGGACAAATCCAGTTCTTCGAAGAAAGACACAAGCCTACACGACTTATATTTAAAATGTATCAGCTTTCGACGTTGCACATGGGTGCGCTCGAAGCTATATAAATATTAATATTAATATAAATATTAATATTAATAATAAAAAGTTTAGCTCCGTTATTTTTAAAATTTATTATTTAATATATAATATGAATTTGACTATTAAAACTTTTAACTTATTATAATTTATTATATTATTATGTTACATTTCACAAAAATAAAACAGATATCATTCTTGCGTGTTGCATAGGCTATATACTTGTTCACATAATTTGTGTGCCTGAACACGAAATATTGGTTGCTGTGATATTATTATTTTATGACAAATATTATATAATAGAAACAATAGTTGTTATTTAATATTTTTATTATTTATCTAAAAATAATATTTAATTTAAATATCTGTAGAAGCTAGTAAGATTTTTTTTATTCAGTATCAATAACTATACTTATTTTCTATTACTTTTCATATTCTCCGGCCAGACGGAGTAAGAGGCGTGGGACCTTATTTCTGTTATTTAACCGGAATAAATTACAAATGATACCAAGGGAAAGATAACAGAGAGACAACGGCGTTATTAAAACCACCTGCCTGACGAAGTTCATCACTGCGTATCCTTATCGGCTTATTCTCCCACCATCCGTAGAGACTCTTTCCAACCGCCAATGGGCTCACGAGTCGCGACTACCTTACGAGCTACGGCTCTCCAAGAGAGTACAAAGCCATAAAAAATTAGAAAGGAGACGTTGTGGTCTCCACCACAGCGACCCACCACTTCCCTCTTCCTCCTCCACCTCCTCCTTTGTCCTTCGGTCACCGGACCTTGAAGCCCCTCCTTCCTCTCACTGATCCCGGCCATGGAGAAACCGGCGGGCGACGACTCCGGCTTGTGGGCGGAGTACCAGTCCGGGTTCGGCAACCACTTCTCGTCGGAGGCGCTGCCGGGGGCGCTGCCAACGGAGCAGAACAACCCCCTCCTCTGCCCCTATGGCCTCTACGCGGAGCAGATCTCTGGCACTGCCTTCACCGCCCCTCGCAAGCAAAACCAGAGGAGGTACCCTTGCAACCCGCGCCCGACCTCTGAATCAGCTACTGCTTCGAATTCCTTCTAATTTTAATTCCTATGATTTCTTTATCGGAGAATTTTTTTTTTCTTGGTCGATGATCGGTGTGAAAGTACCCATTAGTCCGTCTCAGTTGGTCAGAATAAAATTGTTTTCTATTTCTTCTTCTTGTTTTTTTTTTTTTTGCTAAAATTCTATTTCTTCTTCTACAGTCAAAGTTAGAATGGGTGCTTTGCGTTCTTGATGATTTTAAATTTTTTAATGGTATAGATAAGCTTTCTCGTGTTAAGATGCCCTGTTTAAATGGTTCATTAACTAGATATCAGCTTGGTTGGAATTCTATTTCTTGTTTCCACTTTAGATTTCCTGGTTGATCCCACTGAATTTAGGAACACTGAGTGTTCGATGGATTTTTTAACGAAAGAAAAAGAGTTTTATATAGTTGTTTGAAGATTTTTATGGATCGGTGTTTTTTCTTCCAACATCTTTTAGACATGCTATTTCTATTGCCATAGTGTTTTTCTCTTTTGGATAACTTTTTACAGGGCTTTTCTTCCTATTTAATGATATGAGTACTTGTTTTTTTTTTTTATAGAAGAACTGTTTCTAAAATTGTTCTGTCCGCTGTTTGAATGGAAAATATATACATATAAACATGCACACACCTATTTAGGCACACAGTGCTTACACGCGCACAGATGAATCTGTTTATCAAAATCTTAGGGATTTATTCTGCAATAATATATCTTGTGAGATTGTTCTTTTGGATAAGTGTTTCTGGATGCTGATGTGTTAATTTCCTTGTCCTTTTACAGCTGGTTATATCGTATAAAGCCATCTGTTACTCATGAACCATTCCACCCGCGCGTTCCTGGCCATAAACACCTTGTCAGTGAGTTCAACCAGTTAACAAGCTCTGCTACACCTACTCAATTGCGCTGGAAGCCTGCAGATGTTCCTGATGCTCCAACTGATTTCATTGATGGCTTGTATACCATCTGTGGAGCAGGGAGCTCTTTCCTTCGTCATGGATATGCCATTCACATGTAACAGAGTCTTTCAATAGTTATGATTTAAGTGGCAAATTTTTTTAGGTTACTATTTAAATATCCTAGAACAACCTTTACTGGCATATGCTACATCAAGCATATAATTTCCTTGAGATGTCTGTTAATGAAGATAATGGAGCAGAATAACACTTTGGGTTTGTGGGATATTCATTTTTATGCTTCTTGTAGTGTTACCTGAACTTTTAAAATTTTTGATTTTTCGACGTGTCTACGCACTTGGATGCCTAGACTCTTCAGGACACTTATTGACAGTCTAGGCACTTGGATGCCTGGACTCTTCAGGACACTTATTGACACTTAATATTAAGAAATCAAGATATCATCATAGTCACATATCAACTTTTAGCAGTTCTGCTTGCAAGCTTCATCTCTAAAATAAAGCTAGCAACAAGTCAATCAATTCTATTGAATTACCAAGCAATTAGTCTAAAAAATTATACACCATATACATAAATATATATGTTTATAAACACATCTTACAATATGGACAAGTCGTAGTGTCCAGTTTTATGTAGGTCCCTGTCTCCAACTCTTTGGGCATTTGGACACTTGACCCCTATGTCATGTGTCCTGTCTAGGTGACATTGTTTTTCTGGGATAGTCCACTATTTATTCACTCCTCTTTAGTATTCATAATCTCTCAATGCAGATTTGTAGTTTGAATGTTACCGTGGGTTGTGGGGAGATCTATTTGACAAGCTGCTGATATAGTGTATAAATTAGCATTGTTCTCAGATATTAATTTTTTTCTGGTGGTGCACTCTTCTTGTCCTTCACAGACAAACTTGGAGAGCTACAAATGAATTCTGTTTCTACTTTCTAGAATAACTTTTATAAGCGCCTCAATTTTGCACTGCACTTGGAAGGTAAAGATCTTTGCAAAATCATTATAGTTCAGATCCTTTGCGTTGGTATTCGAAGAACTACAAAAAAGCTAAAATATCCCAAGCCTAATAGGTTCTTGGGCTTGATTCCTAGAGAGCCCTCCTCTCCCGCAAAAAGAGCCTGATCCCTATGCTCTGCAGGAAAATCATCTGACTCCAAACTTTAGCATGAGCTTATAATACCGGGATTTCTAGTTACAATGGAGTGGTTCTCTTGAACTAGTTTCTGAGGAAGAAAAGAACAGAAGCAAAAACCTAGGATTTTAGCCATCTAATTTTGTGTAAGGGCCAGGGAACCTCTGTCCAACCTCAGCGAACCCATAATTTGTTTGATCTTGAGCTCCTGTATGGATAAAAAAAGTTAAAACCCTGATTGATGGAGTTATATCACTGTATTTGGTAATGTTATTTGTTTGTAGAAACCTTCAGTGCTTAACCACAAGATACAGATGCATTGTCAGGTATCAGTCAACATGTTCATGGTTTAACATTGTGTTCCATATTAACAAAAATATCGGATTGGTTCTGCTTATTTAAGTGTCCTGCTATTTTAGTTTTTTGAAATGTTGATATTCAGGAAAAAGGCTTTGTGCCGTCAAAGTGGGGTCTGGATATCTGCAATTAGAAAGGAGAACTCTTGCTGATATGTATATGCAAAAATAGGATTTTATATTTGTCATCGAGCTAGATATTGTACATTAAATTATGTTCTTTTTTTTTCACTTGTTCATAACCTTCGATATTCTTTGGAAAATCATACCTTAAACAATTGAATTACCAGCATGCATTATGCGTCTAGATACTGGATATTATTTACTAGTTCAGTTTGTATTTTGCTTGTAAGATTATTGGAGAAGCACAAGAATATCCTATATATGATATTTAGTGCCTTTGATTTAGACATTCGGATGATCATTGTGTACATGTAGGTATGCTGCTAACAAATCTATGGAAGGTTGCGCCTTTTGCAATGCTGATGGCGATTTTTTAATAGTCCCCCAGAAAGGAAGTAAGTGTTCTCTGACCACTGTGATCTTTGGTCGTTCCTGTATGACTTCTTGGATCTTCTGCTTTTGTATCATCTCATGTTCATGAGTAGGCATTGCTGCTGGTGCCTCAGATATTGTAAGAATGTCTGTTCTTATATTTTGGTTTGTGTTCTTATAATCGGAACTTATGAGTAGTGAATTTATCAGGAGACAAAATCTGTGTGTAAACACCAGCAGGAAATGATAACCAAACTACTTCTGCTCTTATTTCTCGAACACCATAGAAACAGAAATACCTATTAACTGAAACATGAAACTAATCCAGAATCCATAGTGGCATTGCAAGCAGATCATATTGAAACTCAAATGTGAGAAATGAAAAGCATTATTTGGCTAACAGTGATCCTGCATCTAGGTTCATGTATGCCTACTGCTGCTAAGACACTTCACCTGTCTAGAATATCTCACATCTTCTGCATATAATGCACCTATGTATTGATGTTGGAAGCTGCCTTCTGTGCATCTACATGAACATGTTTATGATACGAAATAAATCATCTTTGTAACTAAAGACTACAGCCGTAGTCTTCAATGCTGCTCTTTGTTGTGTCCTACCTTTAGTTTTGATATTAATTGACTCTTATCACCAGTTTATGTTTCCCACACTTGGATTTGTGTAATGTTTCAGTAAAATATCAATTACATCAACATTCTTTAATTTCCTCCAGTACCACAAGTTATGGGATGACATCTATCTTTCTGGAGACAGTTTTCCTTTTTTCCCCACTTCCTTTTTTAGTAAATCTATGTAGATTCTATGCATATGGAACCATTATCATCTCATCTATAGAGTCCTGGTAACTATTACACGTATCAGCACATATTTAGGAACTCAAATGGGATTGACCCTGGAGTCTGATCTTCCCAAGTGCATCATCTCATCTAATTTGGTTATGCCGATCACTTCCATTTAATCTCTATTAACTTTTCTCTATCTGTTCCTTGGAAAATGGAAACAACTTTTTTAGTAAATCGGTTCCTTAGTCCAGAATATTCAGATCGTCAAATTTAAGTAAAATAATAAACAATGGTGTTAGCCTTTTGCAGTTACATCCTTGGACAAATTTTAGTGTTCTTCAAGGGCCAAGAATTCAAAACACTGAAACATATAACTTAGAAATCAAATGTACTTAATATTTCATCTATATTTGTGCACTCGATAGCTTTGTGAAAGTCTTCAGAACTAACTCCCTTTTGGTTTCTGATAATAAGACTCACCAGTTTCTTTGCTTCTATATTTGTGCGCACGATAGCTCTGTGAAAGTCTTCAGAACTAACTCCCTTTTGGTCTCTGATAATGAGACTCTCACCAGTTTCCTTAAGCATCTAACAACATGATGAATTCTAATTTCTGCATGTACATATTTCCATGTAAGCAGTCACCTTATGCTTCCTTGGACAAGATGACTTGCTATTATGTTATGTTCCTGATTGGCAATGTGCTGGAGGATTTCTGGATTTTATTAGTCAGAAATCTACTTCGAAGAAACCCAATAGCGACCTCCCTCAATCTTTTAACATTTCAAATCTTCTGTAGGGTAAGAAGCCATGCCTGTCTTCTTTGTTGATCAAGTCAAGAAACTCATGAAAATATTCAATTTCTATTCTCTTTAGTGGATTGCATTTCTTGTGCTACCAGTAATGACCAAGTCATGGTAAAGGGTTATTGACTTCCCAAAACTTATATAGTTTTCTAAGCTCAAAATCTAGTATATCTTACCATCATTCATAATGACATCTTGAAACCATGAATTGCTTGTTTATTATCTATATGAAAAATGCCGACTTTTGCACTGTTATTTCACATTCCAACTCAAAGTTTACTTCAGATGTGTATCAAACTGGCTGCAGCATAGCAAAATCATAAAAATTGCAGCTACACCTGTTTTGTCTGTTCAAGATGAAAAGCTTGCCAGATTATCGTGCAACTATTCTTACTGATCCAAATGATTAACTAGATCCCAAATTTATATCTTTGTTTTTATACCATTTTCTTGTTTCTCACACCATGTTTTCTTCTTACCAAGCCCAGGATTATTGATCACAACTGAATGTGGAAAACTGCAAGTATCTCCTGGTGAAATGGTTGTTCTCCCGCAAGGATTTCGTTTTGCCATTAACTTGCCTGATGGCCCCTCACGCGGTTATGTTGCTGAAGTTTTTGGCACCCATTTTCAACTTCCTGAGCTTGGCCCAATAGGTAAAGCTTTGATGTCTATCAGAGTGCAAGTGATATTCGAGACATTTTGATCCATCTCATGTGGCATCTTACATGCCAACAAGCCTGTGATTGATTCCTGAATGTTCTTTAGGTGCTAATGGTCTGGCTTCTCCAAGGGATTTTCTTGCTCCCACAGCTTGGTTTGAAGAAAGTTTCCATCCAGGGTACACAATCGTGCAGAAGTTTGGTGGTCAACTGTTCGCTGCAAAACAAAATTTTTCTCCATTTAATGTGGTTGCTTGGCATGGAAATTATGTACCATATAAGGTAACTTCTTCTTTTTAGCATGCTGACTGATAATATATTTTATGATTTTCTCTCAAAAAGATCAAAATCAGGAGTAATTTCTTCATTCTAGGTGGTGAGTTGGTCCCTTTCTGTTATTTTTACATCAAATTCATATATGTTGAAGTGAATTTAGAAGATGACGAAAAGTGGTGAATCAATTCAGTTCAGTTTCTTCTTCGGCAATATCTTCGAAGAATGGTGAATTCTAGAAGTATCACGAACTAATGGAATGGATAGGACGCAATAAATATCATCATCAATAAATTAAACATATGTAGGCCATTATGATTCGGAGGGGGTTATGGAAACACTCTTCAAGAACCAATCTAGCTTTTACCTATAATTATTGACCATTTGGGCTATTTACATGCTGTGTGATTTATGAAAGATAAAAGGAGCAGCAAAAAGATCAAGAGATGATTACAACTATGCTGGGAAAAAGTATTTGATGATATATCATAATATGTAGCTGAGATTTAAGTTCTAATTTTGATTTAGAATGGATGACCAAGACATATTGAATTATGTTTTTTATTGTGTTATATTAGAAATGTTATCTGAAAACTTGGGGAACGTTTGAAGATGTTCTCAATATATCTTAAATGACAAAAATTATAAATCTACAATCTGAATCATATTATTAAATTATTTTCGACAGAAATAAGGCTTTATGAATTTGAATGATACATGATAAGTAAGGTCCAAATGTGAAGTATTTGAATTTTTTAGAGATGAGGATGATGGAGGTTAACATGTTGTGAAACTGCATGTACAATTTTAAAAATAGGCTCAGCAGAGGGAGGTCTAGCACTGCACTCCTGGAGTACGGAGTGGCAGAAATTCAGCTAGACTGGTTGCTGTGAGCAGAAACTGCAAGTGGCCTCAACTAGAGTAGTTTGATTTAGTTTGGCATAGGGTCAAATAAGATAAAGGGGAATCTCAAGAAAACTTTGATGAATATTGCAAGAAAGCATTGGAAGAGGCATTTTTTGACAGGGGAGGTAGTGTCAATAGGATTGAATGGCTTCGAAGGAAGCTGCTGTCAAAATAATACGATACGTTCTCAAAATAAAATGGGCTTGCTTTTTATGCATTCATGCCTGTGGACACATTAACTTGCCAAGACATGTACTTCAATATCTATTTTGAATCTTTGATGTTTGTTGCATTGATATTACATTTATTACAACAAACTTAGATCATTCGTCTGTAGTTTTTTTCCCTCACAGTTCTCTCATTAGTGACACCTGCTGCTGCTTTTTCAGTATGACCTGATTAAATTTTGCCCATATAATACTGTTTTAGTCGATCATGGAGATCCTTCAATAAACACAGGTAGCTTGACTCCAGGCAATGTTTTTACGCCTCATTTTACGTGACTGAATATTAACAGAGTATCATATTTGGTTTATACTGTTTTCTCAATAACCTTTATTGATATCCTGCTTTGCAGTACTGACAGCCCCATCCGATAAGCTTGGTGTTGCATTGCTTGATTTTGTGATTTTCCCACCTCGATGGTTGGTTGCTGAGCATACCTTTCGCCCTCCTTATTACCATCGCAATTGTATGAGTGAATTCATGGGTTTAATCTACGGGACATATGAGGTATTGCTTTGTAACTCTGTAATATCCATTGATGAAATGAAATTTTATTCTTTATAAAGAAGTTACAGTTGCTAAGCTTGGCCTCATTATAGGCTAAAGCTGATGGATTTCTTCCCGGAGGTGCTAGCCTACATAGCTGCATGACACCACATGGACCTGATACTAAAACATACGAGGTGATGTCTGCTTGTGGAAAAAAATAACTTCCAGGCTTTTCATTTCCTGTTCTGGCTTTCCACTGTCTTCTTGATTTACGTGACAGGCAACCATTGCTCGTGCTGAGGATGCCGAGCCATGTAGAATAAGTGGTACCATGGCCTTCATGTTTGAGTCTTCCCTTGTCCCTCGCATCTGCCCGTGGGCTCTTGAGTCTCCAAATGTCGATGCTGACTACTACCAGTGCTGGATTGGACTGAAGTCGCACTTTTCATGCAACGGGAGACCAGAAGTAAATGGAAGTTTCACTCCGAGTAGTGCAAGCTGTGACTAATGGAAGTTCTGCTTGGTGATAAATGTGGTGTGGTGCATGATCATGGAAGCTATGATTGACGCGCTCCTGTTACTGAATTATTCAAGGAGCTATGCTGTACATGTCACAGCAACATAATATCCATGGAAAATAAAGATGTAAAATAAAAAGATATAATGCACACTGAAAGTATGAAGTATTGCATATTGAATGAAGCCCCACATAATTCTGACAACCGAGGAACTTATATCTAAACTAGTTTTGATTCAACATCCATGAACTTATCCGGTCAACTTTTATGCAATAAATCCAATTTGTCTACTCAACCTTTCAAGGTCTTTATTGCTGACGTGGTCAGAATATGCTATTATTGATATTAAGTTCTTTTAGTTTGTGTTTGGTTATAGCAATTTAGGTTTTAGGAAGAAAAAAATAGGGAGAGATACATATTCCTGCTATTGCACTTGTCAACCCAAGTCTTTTAACATCTAAACAATGGCCCTATAAAGTAAATTACTGATAATGCAATGATATGTCCAATTCCTCTTGCAAATTTCAGTATGTCTAGCAGTCAAGATTGGTGTGATGCACCAGAGGAGCGGCGAGTGACTGCTTTGATTGGACCATTCTTCGCATGCTATTTTAGTATTTGTTGCTTGCTACATCAACAATAGAGAGTAGCCCAAAATTTCTTTTTGGAGAGTTGAGATCTTTCACTCATCTTAATTGTCTATCTCATTTATTTTTTTCATAGAAACTACGATATAAGAGTAGCAATTTACTTGACTTGAATAGATTTTAATGGGGCAAATTTTATCCTAATGCTTAATTATTTAATTAATTATTTTTTAGTTTAAAAAAAATGATTTTTTAAAAAATAATATTTTTATTTGTTATATTTTTATTGTTATAAATTTGGTTTGTCATGCTTTATATTTTTAGTTTTTATTTTATATAATATTAGAATTTTTTATTTATTCGATTTGTATAAAAAATTAATTTTTAAAGTTAATCTGATCTAATCTATTCAATATATTATAACTGGATAAGATTTGAGATATGAATTAGAATTGATACTAATAATGAGGACTCCACTCTTAGGAAGAAGAAAAAAAAAAGAAAAAAAAAAAAGGACTCCACTGAAGTGCTCTGCCCTAGCGGTATCCACGAGAGCGGTCCGGACACCACCCCACCGCCTTAAATATCCGAGCCTAGTGATATGCGACCCTCTTCACCCGAATCTCATTGCGCGGATCGCAGCACCGCCTCTCCCCCGTCCCTGAAACCCCTCTTAAAAATTAAAATACCACCCAAAGTGCCAAAAGAAAAAGGGCCCGTTGTTCCGGCCACCCCTGTTCCTCTCGTTCCCAAACTCTTCACCCCTATCCCCGTTCTCTCTCTTTTTATCCCCCTCTCATCCTTCATCGTTCCGTTCTCCAAGCCAGTGGAATACCCTTCACTCCCTCTTCTCTTGCGTACTGTTCTTGCTGGCCGCCATGGCATACGAATCCGATGCCGTCGTCGACGACGCCGCCGAGGTTGAGAAGCTGTACGAGCTCGGGGAGCGGCTGAACGAGGCCAACGACAAGTCCCAGGTGCCTTCGTCTTCCTCTCTCCTTCGATTCTTGCGGCTAATCCTCTTTTCTTGCTCCGCTTCTTTGATTTCTTCTGACTCTAGGGTTTTGATTGGGGGATTGGGGTTTTGGGTGATAGCACGCGAGCGACTACGAGGGCATCATAATGGCGGTACAAGGGAAGAGCATGAAGGCGAAGCAGCTGGCAGCGCAGCTCATTCCGAGGTTCTTCAAGTTCTTCCCAAACCTTGCGCTCAAGGCCATGACCGCCCAGTTCGATTTGGTCGAGGAGGAAGAGCTTGCGGTTGGTTCTGATTCTTTGGCTTCTTGATTTCTAGGGTTATGCGTATTTCTACAATTCATTTTTTTTTTCAATATACAGCTTTATTGAAAGGTTTCAAAGTTTTAAATATTCTTGTAGACTGAAAGAAAAACTAGGTGTGCTAAAGAATTCAATCTGTAATGATGTGGAAACTTTTTCCAGAGGTTGATACATGCTTTCTGAGAAATGCAGTCTTGCTTCATGTTCCTAATGTGGCTTTTGAGATTGCAAAATAGGAAAAAAAGGAGTAGAAATTGCATTAGATTTAGTTTGCGGTCTCGATTTCCTATTTTAAAAAGAACTGTTCGTCACTGAAATCAGAGCTGGCCTTCTTTTACAGGTATCGCCTAAAAGGTGCACTGTATATAGTAATGTCTAGTGCGTGGGAGCCTTTATTTTGCATTCTCTTTAGAGCTATATTTTCGTTTCATGAACTCTGATGCACAGGGGATCAAAAGCCTTCAAGCTTATTGTTATCTATTCTTGAACAAAAATAACATGAGGTGGCCACCAGAGAAGAAAATATGGGGCGGGCATCTTATTTTGCCGCATGTTGATCTTAAGGAAGAAACTCAAAAATCAAGGACTTCTACTAATAAAGCTGCCAGTCAAAAAAAAAAAAAGAAACTGAAGAAAGAAAAGAAATTGTGCACGACATTCACTTTCTTCTTCATCAAGCCTCTCCATCCATTCTTTTCCTCATCAAGCCATCTTTTCTGTCTATGAGATTTTCCTTCTCTTTTTCAAGTTCTTTTCTTCTCCTCTAAATCTCTGTCTTTTTTAGAATTTTTGCATTTAAGAGTTCATGAAATCTAAGGAATGGTATGTATATAATTTTTTATGCCAGATAAAGTTAGAAAATTATGTACTATGTATAGGTACTAATGAACATCATGTTTTGGATATTATTTATCAATTTATCTAGAGATATGTATTGGTTTGTTGGATGACTAATTTGCTTGGTATGTATCATCTAGTCTTGTAGTATGTACTGAAAAATGCATATTTTGAAAACTGTGTATCAATTTACTTATAGGTGTGTGTTTGATTACTATTGGATGTGTATTAAAGAAGCTTATAGCATTTATGAGGAAGTTGATGAGTATGTATCACCTAGCCATGTAGTGTGTATTGGCGAATATAATATTTTGGAAACTGTATATCAATTTGTTTGGATGTGTATATTGGGTTGCTAGATAACTAATTGTTAAGTGTGCGTCACCTGGCCGTTTATTGTATAATGGTGAATATAGTATTATGGTAACTATTTATTGATTTATCTAGATGTATGTATTAGTTTGTTAGATGACTATTTTGCTTGGTGTGTATCATCTGATTATGTAGTGTCTACCGATAAAAGCATGTTCTGAAAACAAGAAAGAAAGAGGATGATGCGAGTGATTTTTTTTTTTTTTTTTTTTTAAATCATGGGACTGACGACTCCATTAGTAGGAGAAATTCTTGATTATTGAGTTTTTTCTTTAAGATGGGCACCAGGGGAAATATGACAAAATAGGAAGTTTGCTCTATATTTCCTTCTTTGGTGCCTGTCCCATATGATTTTTGTTCTCTACTCTTAATGGCTCGACATAAAAAAGCATTCATTGCTGCAATGATTAGAGGAAAAAAAAGGTACATTGGCAACATCAACCAAACGACAAATATACTCCCATGCACAAAAAAATATTCAATGCAATATCTGGGGTATATTTGTCATTTGCTAGTAGGGGCAACTCACTAAGTTACTCTGGCAGTAGCATTATAATTGTGCAATATATATAATTGTATATGCATATATGCAAGAATTGAGGAAGATAAAATCGTGAAATGTTTTATGCTCAGCTTTTGGTTGAACTAAGGATTTCTTATCTTCAAAGTCACTAATATGTACCCGCAGATGTGCATTTGCATGTGGACAAGTATATATGGACTCAAATGCTGCTACAAATTGGCAGACAATAATAAAATCTCGGAAGTAAATTGACATAGTATGCAAGTTCCTACTTCCCTAAAGTGTAACTATGGTCATAACCATCAAGGCTATTCCTGTATATTTGTCAGCATTATGAATCCTATTTGCCAATTATTCTTTTTACAAGCTATCTCTAACATTACTAGAAGATATTTTATATCTACTCACACAACTTACATTATGTCAACTTAGGTCTTCCATTAGCTGGTAAGACATTCATATAACTTAACAATATAAGCTCTTCTTGTATTTACGCACTGTAAATTCTTGCTGTGATCTTTATTTGGACTCATAAGTTCTTGGCCTCCTCATGATACTTTTTCTGACAATTGTTTGTCCAAATTAACAATTGGTATGAACCAATCAGTGGTAATGTTAACTCCTTGTTACCTGTGCGAAGAATTTTACTTCATTCTCTTCTACTTGGCATACATCGCCTACAGCACGTCTTTATATCTTAGCATAGGCATACCATCTATTTACTTTTATTATTGACTAAGTGTATGCAGAGCATGAGTAACTGGAAGCTCATGGCTAATTATTTTAATCATTGAATTGTCTTACAGCTGTGTTTCTAATTGAAATATTTTTTAAGGGTTTTGTCATCCCATTTCCCTGTGTGCTTTCCCTGGTTTCATTAAAATTAGTTGTTATTCATCTATTTACAGATTAGAGTGCAAGCTATTCGTGGGCTCCCTCTTCTTTGCAAAGATACACCAGAACATGTTTCTAAAATTGTAGATGTTCTTGGACAACTATTAACAGTTGGTACTTCCCCCTCCCCTCATTTCTGTAGCTTTAAACCATTGTCATTTTGTGGTTATGTGGTTCTTTTTATGCCCTAGAGGAAAACGTGGAGCGTGATGCAGTGCATAAAGCCATCATGTCCCTTTTAAGGCAGGATGCAAAAGGTAATCTGCTTATCGTAATAACAACCAAACTGATAACCATGAGTGATTAGCTTTATTCGGCTATTTGGGTCTAGTGATTCTACATAACTTTATTTACTTTGCCTAGCTTAACCTATGCTGCTTTTCTATTATAATACTGTCCTTATGAAAGCATCTTCTCATATAATATGTAGATCTACTTCCATGAGAATATTTGTATTTTTAGATCACACTCATTAATAAAATTCTTTGCCTTTTATTGTACATTTCTTTCAAACATCTTAGATAGGCCTTCAATTTTTCTTGCGGGGAAAGAAGTTAAAGCTAGCCACATTGTTGCAAACATAGTATTAAATTCACAAGTAGGTTTGCCACATTGTTGCAAGCATAACATTAAATTAACAAGTAGGTTTGGTTTTATAGAATGTTATCATTGAGTATCATATTTGATTAAGATCCAATTGATAACATGATTATTTCATAATAAGAATAGTAAAAGACATGCAAAGATGAAAGGAGCTTATAAAATTAGGAAATAAATCATGACCTTCCTTACATATTTGATGTCAGCTTTCAACCCCAAGGTAAACTGGTGGATTGGTGCTATATTCGTTGTTTAATGAGAAATTGATGAAATATATTTTAGAAAAAGGTCAAAATAACAGATCTTAGAATTAAGTTTGATGGCAAGGAGAAGCATGACAAAGTAGATACTCCCCGCCATATCAAAGAGAGATTATTGTATTTTCACTGGTAAATAGCTATGTTGGTTAAACTAGTATTAGGCATGAGAGAGGGATTAAGTGTAGGGCTGCTAATGGGCTCGGTCCAGCATGTGGCCCATCAATCGAGGTCAAACTTGGGCTCTGCCCAGGCCAGAAAAGGCTTCAGGATAAGGCCAGGCTCAATGTTGCAAGCCAAACTGATTTCAGGCTGAGTTTGGACAAGCCTTAGCTATGCCCAGGCCTGGTCCATAACCTACTCCATCAGCCAAAACAGGGCATCCATGGTTTGATCCGATATAACATATTTATATTATTATCTAATAAGTAAATAATACATATTGGAGAGTCATTTTGGGTTTTCTATCTTGAGTGGATGATCCACATTAAATAAAGAAAAATATCATCTTTTCGCTATCCTCTCTTCCACTCCCGTCTCTTCTTATTATCTCATCACTCTCTGGTTGCTTGTCATTGTCATAGCTCTTTAGCCATCTCTGCTGTGGGATTGACAGTTGAAGGTTGGCCATCCACTATAGCCATTGGAGCTCCAGCCCACATATGCTGCTGCTGTAAAATTGTCAATCGCTCTCATGAGAGCCCCTACTAGCCCACGCCACTATAGCTCCACCATCTATCATTTTTGTTGCCTCTAGATGCCTATGTCATCACGCTAGCCCTCTTACACCTCTTCCAACTCACTGCTGTTGGAGCCCTCTATTCGTCCAATGTTGTCTTCAGCCCCTGGCCCCTCCTTGCCTCAGATGGCACCATCTGACCTCTCCTGTGCTGCCTCGCTGCAGTTGGACTTTTTCTTTGGGTTGCAAATGAACAATCATGAACAGCTCGTGTTCGATGGTGGTGGCTCGTTCAAGCTTGATTCTGCTGGAAAAAGAGCTAAGCTTGAACATATTTTATAGCTCATTCATAAACAACCTGAGCTTGAGCATCTGAAGTTTGCAAAATTGAATGGAAGATTGTCTCAGATTGATAAGAAGTCCATTCATTCTTGGTTAAAAATTAAAATGATAGATAAATGAAGCTTGAAAGTATTGTGTCAAGCCCAATGCTAGAGTTGAGCTTGATTACCATTTCCTTTAGCAAGCCAAGCCTGAGGAGCCTCCTACTCAGCTCAGCTTGTTTGCAGCCCTATTTTTCTCTTCCTATGATGCTATTGCCTCATGTGCTCTCATCTCATTCCACTGTCGCTGGAAACTCCACCTCTCATCCTCCCTATTGTTGTGATTGCTAGAGCATTGCCATTTTGTCATCCTTCAAGGTTGTTAACTTATGCTTTCTGTTCCATGCCCTAGAGTCACTTCAGTCTCTGGGCCAACTCGGAGCTGGGCCTAGGCCTATCAAGATTGGGCCAAGGTTGGGGATAGGCCCAATTTTTGTAATAAAAGTCAAGCCAAGGCTGGGCCTAGGCAACTTGTAAAACTCTAGGTGGGGCTTGGGCTTGAGAATGGCTGGCCTATGCTTGACTCGCTGCTAGCCCTAATTAGGTGCAAGAATGATCAAGCAGAGATTTGCAAGATGAAGGGCATAAAATGACCTATCAATTATTTGAATAGAATGTTATTAGATGATCAAAATAATAAAATTTCAATATGGTTATTGGATTTCAAGGAGATGCAAGATATAGGGATCCAAAAATGACATTTTGGATATAATATTTATTAAACTGATTTGATATTGATGAAATTATGATAGCGATAAAAGATATTTGATTCAGCATATGGTGGAAATGTTAGGTGGGTGCATGAACTGGAATGAGGCTGGACAATAACACTATTGCCAGGAATTCCTGACAACTGATGCCCATATATCCACGTTTTTTAGGTCTTAGTAGGATTTTAGTTGTAGCAACTAAAACAGAGTCTGAGCTTGTTGTTGCAATTTAAACAATAACTGTATGCTCACAGTTGTGTGAGTAGAAATTTCGGTGATTCCATGCAAATATTTTCCTTTTGGTTTAGACCATGGTTTCCAGTGCTTCCCTGTTGGTCCATGCTGGTCAATATGTACCTTGCTGGGCCAGTTCCAGCACCTAGCACTGGTTGGCATGGTACCCATTCAGTCCTGAAAATGGGCCTTTTCGAAAAAAATTTCGCTTTCATTATGGAGTTGCACCTGCGCTTGACATGGCACTGCTTATTGCTAGTTGAGACAAATATTAGAGCATTTTAAAATTGAATTGCGTCAAGCTGGATTTTTTTTTAAAAAAAATTCACTTTTCTCCTCATATCTTATTGATAATTTTTTATTTTGTGCAGCTTCATTGACAGCTTTGTTTAAGCATGTTGAGCTAGGCATGGAATTAGTCCGTGAAAAAGTTATTTGTTTCCTTCGGGACAAGGTAAATGTGTGTCAACCTGCATGTCTGCTTTGGGAAAATAATTTGTAGTGTCTGAGTCATAATTCTAAATATGTTCAAATCAGGTGCTTCCTTTCAAAGCTGAGCTTTTTAAGCCTCAAGTGGAAATGGAAAGACATGTCACTGATTTGGTGAAGAAAGTAAGTTTCCTCCATTAGAGTTGTGATTCTATTTTGACTTATATGTTGGAATTCTTCTTGGATAATTATAGTGTTTCATGCCAAGTTCATCATTGGCCAAAAGTGTTCTAACAAAGAAGTTGTTGTATCTCAGAGTTTACAAGATGTAACTGGTGCTGAATTTAAATCATTTATGGATTTCCTGGGGAGTTTTAGCATATTTGAGGATGGTGCTCCTCCAGAGCATATTCAAGAACTGCTTGAGATTATTGAAGGCCAGGCCGACCTTGATGCACAATTTAATGTAAGTAATTGTGATGATTGAATAATGGAAAAGATGAGATGTTGTTGATAATGGAGTTGTCAACATATGGTATCCTGATCAATCAATCTCACCAACTACCATAAACCTTTCTTTTTCTCAGAAACACAAGTCATATTATCCTGCCATGAGATGTGTTCGAAAAAGTTTTGCTATATAATGTGTCGTCTATTGGGATAAATACATTTGTCACAAATGACCTTCGCCTTGTACTACGTTTCCAGCAAGGATGACAATACTTATTTCTGCCTTTGATTCTTCTACGTAAGACCATTCTGTGATTAGGTATAAAAGCATGGCCTGTCCTAAGGATCGTCTGGCTGTCCTCTCTTCTTTTTTTGTGGGCTAGATGTTCTTTTTGTCTGTCTGTTATACTCTCCTTTTTTCTCTCTCTTCTCTCAGGTCTCCTCTTTTTCTTTTGTTTCTTATAGCATTCCTTTTATATTTTTTTTTTCAATTTTCTTAATGAAAAGCTAGTGGGTGTTCCCTCTTTTGCTTCTCAAAAAATGTTCAATTCCTTTGTCTTAAAAAAAGGAACAAGAATACATTTTCATCCCTGAAATTTGCTATTAGCTCATTGTTTGCCCCTTAACTAATTATTACTTATATTACAGTAAAAACCTATTTACTTTATAAGGACAATCTGATGGCTTGGTAGAGTTACTCTTCTGAAGTGGGCTGCTGTTCTCTTAAATTTTCTGTCAAGTCATAGTCCTCTCCAGCTAAGGAAAATAGGTAGTTCTTAGTACCGAGGATATCAATACTGGACATATTGGTCCATATTGGGTGTATTGACTCTTACTAGTTGGGAAACGATACTTGGTATGCCCCCTGTACAGGGTGTTAGTGCCAAGAACCGAACTATATTGACAATATACCAGCTAGGTACAGGTATGGGTACCAAACTGTACTAAAAATTTTGCTTAGTACAATGTTGGAATAACTGTAAATTGCTCAATTATGTTTGAGTTCAAGGCTGAATCGAAGTCAACAGCAAATCTTGGAATTCAACCATATGCATTAATGGTACTTGGATTACACACTAGTTGCTTTGCTACATTAAGACTTGTGCTCTGACAATGATAAAAAGGAAAAAGATCTGGATGTTTCTGTTTACATTGCTCAATGAAGTGTCAATTATACTGTGCATTTTATGGTAGTTTGTAGAAGAATATGCTTCTTTTTTGTCTTAAAGAGAAAAAATCATGTACTTGAAAGGCCTTGAA
This sequence comes from Phoenix dactylifera, assembly GCF_009389715.1. Taxonomy (NCBI): domain Eukaryota; kingdom Viridiplantae; phylum Streptophyta; class Magnoliopsida; order Arecales; family Arecaceae; genus Phoenix; species Phoenix dactylifera. The sequence continues at coordinate 15,394,945 of NC_052399.1, read as the reverse complement.
GGTTAAATATGATGCCTTTGATTAGGAGATAGGAAAAAATCATTGAGGATTTTAATGAGGATTAATATGAAATGATTATTCAATGGAAAGGGTTTATCAGATACCTAATTGATAAATTTGTTTAGGTGGATGAATGGAATTGGTATAGCATCTTTTGGAATGTCAGAGGTGAAATGGTTTTGAAAATTGGAAGCCTCTTGTTAGTCGTACATTTAGGTATATGATATTGATGGGGGCTGTGGGATGAATCCATATCTTCCCCAAGTATGTTTCAATTGCATATATTTTGAAGAGGATCAGCCATGTGCCTGGTATTCTTAGTTGTTCCTGTAAGCCAAGTGAAGAATATAGGCATTGATATTGTGCTCACTTGTGGAACTATATAACATTGTGGCCTCAATTACAATGGGATCTACACCAAAGCCAGCAGCAAAGGAATCTTCATTGACACAATAATGGCCAGGGACTGCAATGTGGAACTGCAAAGACATGACAACAAGTTTGATTAACTATGTCACACTACAGCTAAGAAAACTATTAAGAGCTTGAAGTGCTGAGTGATCTTTGGGGCAATTTCGAAGTCTGTGATTTTCAAGGGTAAGATTGTCTACTGCTGTTGGCTCTTGTAAAAGGAATCTGAAAACCCATTCTTCTTCAAAGTTTGAAAAAATGAGCAGGATACTCTACTCACTTAAAGAAGAGGTAATTCTTGACCTGATTGATGCATTTAAATTCAAGACAACATTGAGCGACACTATGCTTGAGCATCTGCTAATATGATTTTGGGTGTGATCGGTGGCAACAAACAAATCGTGATGTTTCTGATCGCGAATAACAAAATTTATGGCAGATTTTGCATTCTCCACCTTCTAATGATGCACAACAGGCATGTCTATGGGGACACACGTCCTGGATCGCTGCCAAGATCCAAGAGAACTTTACATGTGTCTCCATTGCTTCTGGCATGTTCTTGAATCCGATACACAGCCTAGACAAGTTGTGGACTAGCAGCCTTGAAAGAAGTCCTAAAATTTTTTCTTGAATAAAGGTCTGACTGTTTCTTTGCATAACTAGAGTTGTTGAAAAAGGTGGAAGAATGTTTTATTAGTGTTGGGATTGATTGGGGCTGCACTTATTGAATCACTTGCAATAAGTTCATAATTGTGGAAGAGAACTGGTTAAAAGAGATGAGATTGAGTCCCCTTTTTTGGTAAATTTCATTCGTTTGTAGTTGAGAAGGTGTTTTTAAGCAAATGGAGGAACCTTATAAGCTTTAACAACAAGCATGTGATTGCAAAACCAAATCTATTGGTTGCAGATCTTCAGGTTGGTAACAAGATGTGCTATAGTTGGTTTTTGACTAGGGACTGTGGAGCAGAGATGCCGAGTCACTTTGCAGACCAAGGCTGCACTAGCTCTCACTACACATTACTTAAAAACATTTAGCTGTCAAAAAAAATGTGAATGAAGTCAAACAGAATGTGCTAACCCAGATGGAGTATCCATTTCATATGATTCTAGTTGGCTTTTAGAATACATTTTATTTAATAAGCCTTCGTCTCATAATATTAGTAACCTATTATGATTTCCAACTTCTAAAAAAGTGAAGACAGAAATTTTGAAGTTCATGGAGTTAAAAAGCAAGAGGCTTCTCTCCCCATTCTTGCAATCATCTGTCAAAAACTACTTGGAGTAGTAGTATATAAACATCCTCAATGGCTAGACATAATGTTTTTTTTCACTGACGTGCTATATACAGCTTTATGAGGACCTGTAAAGCTGATCCCTATTAGGTGGCACAGGATCTGGTGATTTTGGATTATGTAAAATAGAGTACTTTTATTTGCATGGGTTGCTTTTCCTTCCTTTATTCATCTATTTTACCGTTTCTTTCCCCCATTTCCTGTTTTCACGTTTTTATAATTTTAAAATCTGAATAAAACTTATAGTATGCAATTCTATTCATGATCGACTTCACTCTTAGCCCCCTAGATTTATGACTGAGTGCTGATCCTGACATTATTGGTTCTGATAATTCCTGCCTCCAAGAATGTAATCATTCCTCTTTCTTTGAAAATCCTTTGATCAAATTGCCTCTTTGATCTCTAGTAATTCTGCAATATAGTAGTCGTTTCAGTGACATCAGGATTTATATTGCTGTTCGGTTGCCAATGCTTGTTTTGCTCAAGAACAACTGCTTATTCTGCAGACTGCAAGGACTGTTGAAGCCCAGCCTTCTTCATAACATTCCTTTAGCTATTATCATTTTTGCCAATTATGTTGTAGCTGATTTAATTAATCATCCTCATAGGTGAAATAAAATAATCATGAATGGTTTCAGTTCTCTTCCCCAAGTGATCAAAGATTTCTTGGCTACCAGATGTAGCATATTCACCTAAAAGAGCTAATACATGGTTTGCTGTACCAGACCGTACCACATGGTACACGGCATTATGTACTGTACCAATAGGTTCCGAGACGATATGCCCCGCTGTACCGAGTGTTGGTATCAAGGTATGTGCACTTGGTACCAGGTGTACCAGTTGGGTACTGGTAAAGGGTCTAGTATTGAGTCTGTAAACCTTGGCTAATATAGCACCATTAAGATATGGTTTTGTCATGACTTGATAAAAAGGTTTGCAGTACCTGTATGTACCGCCCAAATCGAACATACCGTATTACACCAGTACCAAATTGATACTTGGTATGAAGGATGTATCGGGTGTTGATACGCTGAGCCGGCTCCATACCATTCATACCAACACTGTACCAACATGGAACTAGTACAGGGTCCAATACCTAGATTGTGAATCTTACTTTATAATATATTTTGTGTACATGTTGACGCATGTTGGGATATTGCAAGAAATCTGCAATTGTTTTCAGAATACTTAAATGCTAATGTTTTATATGTGCCTACCATATAATGTTTATCATGACAGTTTCATGGGCTCCTACCAAAACCGAAATATCATGCTTGCTGGACTAGTCCTGAATTATGATCATTTTCAAACCTGTGTTTGCAAGTATATAGCTTTTGTGGCATCAGAATGTGCAAGTGTGTTAAACTTTAGTTTCTTCTGTACAGCACCTCTTTTTTGTCTTTGATGCTCACTTAAAAGATGTCTTTTCCTCTTGCCATTTGCATTAGGCTTGTTTTTGTTGACTTTTACTTTGGCACTGCTTGGGTTCAGGTTGTTTATGCAACACCTGATTTGTGCAATTCCTAGTTCTGTTAGAGAAGAGTGTGAATGGTATCAGTTAAATCTTTATTTTCAAAATATTTAAGGAGTTTGTGGGTTCTACTTAAGCCCAAATCCTGAATCATTATCTCTTACAAGGATGTACCGCATGTATTATTGCAGGTATCAGATATTGATCACATCGATAGATTGATTTCATGCATGTATATGGCTCTTCCTTTCTTCATGGTATGTGAGACAGGCTATCTTTTGTTAGTATGGCTAAGAAAATAATCTGCTGCTATGGTTCCTGACCTGTCTAAACTTTGATTGCTTTTTTTCCAGAGAGGTGCATCAAGTAGCAAGTTTCTCAACTATTTCAACAAACATATATTACCTGTCTTTGATAAGGTAATATATGGACTCTTCTATGTTCACAGATAATGAGAGTTATGTTGCACAGATATGTTCTAGTTATGCTCTTCAAGTCATACATACTCCACTTTTCAGATACTACTTAACTCCCACAGATTATTATTTATAAGTTTATCTGAGTCAATTAGTAAGGATAGAATTCTAATGATGAATCTGGCATCTGGCAAATTATTATTATTCTTGTAACTAAAGCCAATCGAATTAATAATTGTCAGAGGTTTGAGAATGTAGTTTTTTTCTCCCATGGGGTGAGTGGGATCTTAATGTAGAACTCTTGTGTTATGCTGCTAAAATAAGCATTTGTATTGTACAAATCAAGTCCTTTTCTTGATCTTTTTGATCATCAAGGCCCTGTTTGGGGGAGCTGTTAGTAGTAGAGCTTTTGGAAGTAGAGCTGTTGGAAGTAGAGCATTTATAAAATGCTGTTTGCTGTTTGGTAACTACATTTCTAAAGTGCTGTGGCACTTTAACATGTGTTTGGTAAACAAACTGAGAAAGTACTTTTGTGTGACAAAATGACCATAAAGAACATTACTAGTATTATATAATAGAGCATAATAAAATATAATATGTATTAATACATAAATATATGATATAGTATAATATTAATGTAATGTAATATAATATTATTATAATATAGTACTATAACATTATGTATTATAAAATAATAATTTAATATAATATTAAATTATTTAACATAACATATCAATGTATTATGATATAATATAATATAATATTATATTTATAGTATAATACAATAATAAATATATAAAATATTATAATTATTAGTGTAAATTAATTTTTCATCATTCTAATGACCATTTATCTCTCTAACAAATAGAGAGAAAGGAAGAAGAAGATTGAGAGGGAAAGGGAGAAAGGAAGAGGCGGGATAAGGGTTTTGGGGGGAAAAAGTGATTTAAATGGGGGCATTATGGTCCAAAAAACAGCTTCCCGACAAAGCTGAAAACAGAATTTTCGGAAAGCTCCAAATTGGAGCTTCTCCCCAAAAGCTATTTTCAGCTTTCCGCAAAAGCTGAAACAGCTTTCCGAAAATTTTACCAAACACCATTTTTTTATCTAAAAGTACTTTTGGAGGGTCAGAAAGTACTTTTTGGTCCTTCAAAAGCTCCCCCAAACAGGGCCCAAGTCCCAGCACCTTTCTTCAAACTCTCATTGGACCAAGAACTGGGACTGGAAGATAAACCTAACCTGAGAACTAAATACTTCATGGAAAGAGAAACTTTGCCTTGCAACTCAATAGTCAATTTGTGATAACCTTATCTCCAGTAATACAAAAAGATTTCTTAATTATTGTAGCATAAGCTCCTACAAAATCTCGGGAATGAAAAAATTGCCCACAAATTGCATGTTATATGGGGGATCTGTTTACTTGAAAACTCATTTTTGGTCTTCTCTCCATAGCATCTGATGCAAATTATCATCCTTTTGAGAAGTAGAATGAGAAAACAGTAATAGGAAGTTAGCTCACCTATACCAATTCTTGTAAGTTCTTCCAATTTTTTTAATAAAATCCTGTGAAAGGTTAATGAGCAAATCTGCATCTTTAATGCTGGCTCTGGTTATGCATTCATGGTCATGCTGCTACTGTAATGAGATGTAATTTGGGGCTGTGGACTGCTTTTGTATGGTATGATGAACATACAGAAACACTTATATATATCTAGGTATTTACATCTGTATGTGTTATTTTTTGTTTAATTAGAAGTCGATATCAATTTGGCCTATATTTTCCACGAGTAGTGCTAGTTGTTGTTTAATTTTTTTTACTCATTTTTCAAATGTAGTCTTTATTCCATCTAATATATCATCATCATCATCATCATCATTATCATTCTTGTCAGTTTCCTGAAGAGAGGAAACTAGATTTGCTGAAGACTCTTGCTGGAAGTTCACCTTATGCAGCAGCACAGGATTCACGGCAGCTTCTTCCATCTATTGTCGAATTGCTGAAGGTACATGTTTTGCACCGCATGATCCAGCAAATTAAATTTTCTTCTGCTATCTATTTTGTGCTCTTTCCTTTATAAGGATTTCTTGGACTGTGTTTTTGTTGATTGCACAGTTTCCTATTTTTCTGGTATTTTATGCTTTTCAATCAAACCATTTTTTTTGGGTCCTTCACAAATTAGGTTTTTTTTTGACTTGACTATTATCATTTATTTTGTTGTTTGCTGAAGCATTACATTTGTGAGCAATATCTATCATTTGATGCCATTCATCTGTCACTATTCAGTTTGTCAGACATCTGCTGTGATTGCTCTATTCATGATAATAATTTCTAATTTTATATTTATTTTTGAATTTCTACAGAAATACATGCCTCGTAGAAAGACGGAAGAATCTACACTTAGTTATGCTGAGTGTTTGTTGTACACATTTCACCACTTAGCTCACAAGGTTATTTATCTTCACTGTTGTTTTAATTGTTATACCCACATGTAGATCCTTGTATTTTTATTGAGATGTATGTGACACAGACTCCAAACTCCACAAATAGTCTTTGTGGTTACAAGATTGTGACTGGCCAGCCATCAGACAGGCTTGGGGAGGATTTTTCAGATAACTATAAAGATTTCACCGAGAGGTAATCACATCTTTTACTTTTATTCTATTTGCGCAACTGCTCATTGAGCCTATGCTGTCAATATCTTTGACTTATATATTTACTTTTAGTCGATCCTGTCTTGACGTTAGTGCTAACAGGAAAAGCTTGTACACACTTCAAGCAGTTTAATTTTATTTTTAGGCATTCAGCAGTGCTTCTCCCATGTTTTTCTTTTTCTTTCTTTTTTTTGTTGGTGTTTCGCGCGCGAGGGGGTAGGTGTGTTGTTGGTTGATTTCTGCTAATATTACTGGTGACTATTAATATGCTTACCGCTCATGATGCATATTTACGTTGATATAAGTACGAATTTCCCGCAATAAACTTTGCTGTCATTTCTATTTTCTGAATATGCACATTGGAAAGATGAGCACTTCCATCATTCCTTATTGTTCTCCTTTTTTATGCATGTAATTACTCTTGGTTATTCCTTTACTAAAATTATGTCCATCATCAGCATAAAAAACTGTTAAACTCGCAAATGTCCTCTTTTATTGCTTTTTTTTTTTGTTGGGGGGGGGGGGGGGGAGTTGGGGTGAGTGCGAAAGAATTGCGGTGGGAAGTGGATAGTGAAGATAGGGTGGCATTGGGGACAAACTAGGATAAAATTGTTGTAGAGTCAATGGAATTATACAGATGGAGAGTGATTTGCATCCTACAACTTAGCCTGAGGACGTTTTTTTATTCAAAACAATCACTTTGAAGATATTTGATTCTTTGGAGAGATGTTGGGTTCTAAGGTCAACTTAGTAGAAAGCAGGGTCGGCGGAACCGTCCCAAATCGTGTGGTTCCGGCAACGAAAACGAAACCCATTGTCGAAGGGGGAGAAGAAGGAAAGAGAGAAAAAGAGAGAGCGAGCAGGGGAGGGAGGGAGGGAGAGGGAGAGTTGTCGGAGGCCGGCGCTCGGGCAGGAGACCGTGGCCGGGTCTCCTGTTTTGAACGAAACAGAGGTTCGGCCGCTAAAAAATTTCACGATTTATCGGCAGACGAAATTACGAAATTTGCCGACTTTACTTAAAAATCGCAAAACTTTTTAGCGGTTGGGCTTCTGTTTTGAACGAAACAAGGGACTTAGCCGCGGCTTCCGCCTCCTGCATGGGCGCCAGCCTCCAACAGGCCTCTGTCCCTCTCTCTCCTTTCTCTCTCTCTTTTTCTTTCTCCCATTCGTCCTCTCCCCCGCCTCCTTTATTGTGTCGGTATAGGCCTGGCACGGCATAGCATAGGCTCGTACCGTCCCGTGCCACTGGGCAACCGGTCTGATGCCTGGTACCGGCACAGCAGATCATAGTAGAACATGTAGGTTACTTTTCCTTGAGCTTGATTAATCAATATCACTTTAGTTCTATGATTTTTTTTTAATAATTTTCACTAGGATATGCCTGAGCTTCATCTTTCTTATGATTTCCCTATTGCTTTTTCTATGATGGTTGGAATGAAGTTAGTAGTTGGAGCTGGAAACTACTTCTAGTAGGGAAAGCTTTTCTTTTCCTTTTTCCTCTTTAGACCAAGTTTTTTGGGGTGTCTATAATTACCATATAGAAATAAAAAGTTACATAGTGAATATTTTAACAATGTCTTGTCGTGTTGACTAAAAGATCAATTGTCTTTGATGATTTGTCCACTTGGAAATTTGAATATTATTCAGAAAAGGAAGACAGATGAGATTTCTCTTTCATTGCACATTATAATTCTCAAATCTCTCCCCCTCCCCCCTCCTCCTCCTCTTTGTGTGTGTGACATGCATGCATGCACGTGCTTGTTCGCTCTTGCAAACAAGCATGTGTGACATGACATGACATTTGCACATTTAGATGCTCTTACTGTACTATCAAGGGTATTAACAACCCATAGGAATCAATAGAAAAGGCAAATCCTGATGAACACCAGATCCGGCTCTTTTATTGATACAGTGAATATATCCGCTGGACTCTGTTTTTCTTTGACAAATAAGCTAGGAGTCGTTGGCATTTTCCTACAAATATTCGTAAACCTCTTTGCAATAAGAAAAACTCTTTTATGCATCAATCTAGGATGTAAAAAACACCGTCTGTGATGCATGTTGACTGTTGGTAACCAAGCTAGAAACATTTACAGCAGACCTATCAAAGAAGCATGAACACACCCACAAACATGAGTTAACATCATATACTAAATCAGACAAAAATAGCAAGGGAAAGAAGCTTAAAAGGTATTGGGGAAGTTTGGGGGTGGAAAATAAAAAATTGAACTCAAATAATTAAGAAATTTGATTTTCTGTTCAGTATCAGCGTTATTGATTTTGTTGTGCTTGATTGTTTTTCTTGCCTTAAAACTTTTTTCCAAAACGAGTTGCCTTAGTAGTGTATCTTTAGAAAAGGGTCTCCTGCTAAAAAGGCATATATCCTTATTTTGTGTATCCCCCATTTGATTTTCATATATGATGGTATTTTTCACTTTGCAAAAAAAAAAGGTCGACTTCCTCTTGACTTGCTTTAAATTAAGTTAGGTTAAACTAGCTGTTAATTTATAGAAGTGCTCGTTGCAATCCCTGTGAAACCAAAATGTCCCATTGCTAATTAAAAGCATAAAATTGAGGCCTATCTAGCTTTTCCATGGAAACTTAAAATATTCTTTTCCCAGAGCAACATTTTCTTGAGATCTAGGTTCAGTAACTTGATGAGATACTTCTACTTGAAGGAGAAAATTTTGATTTACAGAGCAGACCCCCACTGCCCCGTTCAGCCAGTTTATATGAGGACTGTCATGCAATCTATTAGACTGATGTACAAGCAAACGCAATCTTTTACTTGCGTAATGCTTTCATAAAATTATTGTAGTGAAATTTTCTTTGTTGACAGCCTTGATGGTGGTGATGATGTGATGCAGGTTGAGCTCAATCGAGGAAATTGCGAGGGCGGCTATGAAAAAGCTAACTCAGCAGATGGCAGAACATAACAAGGCAATGTCTGCAGTTAAGACAGAGGAGGAAAAGGCTAAGATCGTGAGTCTTCTTGATGGTCGACAATTGAATTATCTAGCTGAGCCTTCATGCCAGCTTATCTGATACGATTATGAAACTTCTGCAGAAGATGGAGCAGCGGAAAACAACCAGTGGATTGCGGATCTGCAATAATATTTTGGCAATGACGCAGGTATTGTAAATGTTCATTTACATCATCACGTAGAGGTGCTGCCTTTGTATCAATTCGACTGATGCCAGTTATGTTAATTTCAGCCATTGCATGCAAAAGCCCCTTCATTTATTGGAGATAATAAAATCAGTTTATCATGGAAGGAACCAGAGAAACCATCACCAGCTTCATCAACTGCAGCAGGGTAAGATAAGAGTTCTCCATCTGTTGAGCGACTCTTGTTATGTTTTTATTCGAACCTCAAATTTGTGTTGCTTTTGCAGGGTTAAGCGAAACGCAGCATCTATTAATGGTTCAAGCACGAAAACAACAGCCAACAAGAAGGGGCGAGCTGCTCGAGTCATGCAAAGCCAGCTTGTGAACAGAGCTTTGGAAGGCTTGTCTCGGGGTGGGAGAAACAATGGAAGAGGAAGGGGTTGGGGAGGCCGAGGAAGGGGAAGGGGTTACCGTTTGTTCAGATGAACACAGTAGCTGTGAAGGAGGACGGTGCCTAGTTTTCCTTCTTGAACTTCAGATCAGGCAAAGGGGGATTCCTTGTTGCTTCTTTTGCTCATCTGATTGGAGCAGACTGAAAAAATTGATCCAGTCCACACGGGGCTGGGCATATCTAAAATGACCGACCGTACCAAGGCTTTGTATTGGAGAGAGGCTGAAGGAAATTCATAATCTTTCTTGTGGTTCTTTGGAGGCTCCAATCTTATTGTGTGCGTTAATTTTCTGACCATTTGTTGGTCAGCTTCATCTTGTTGGACATCTCACACAGGTTTAGCGGTTGAATATTCATAAGATTCCCTAGTTCTTTTCACCATGGTATGTTGTCAAGTGTGGAATGTAAATACTATTATTGCTAAATTTCATGAAAATTAATTAGAAAATATTTGTGATATGGATATGAAAGATATGAATGTGCTGATCTATTTGAGGACATGATCTGTAGACAGTGAGATGTCCAGGAAAATTCAGGAGCAGAGCATGTTGTTTAGCTTTCAGGAGATTTAGTTGCGCTGATGAAATATTGGGCACTCTCAATCATCATGGACAAATATTTGTGAGATACATGCCAAAGTTTGTAATCCATAAAGTAATGACGAATTTGCCTATGGATATTGAAGTGAGAGGACTTAGTCTGGAGTCATTTAACAACTATGATGTTGCTAGAAGTCCTCTCTGATAATTCATATGGTAGATGACCTTGAGATGCCAATGATGATCTGAATTATTGGTATGAGATGCAGGATGTTGTTTGTAGATTTTGACTTGAAGGTTGGATGAAGGTTCAACCTCTGAGCATTGCGATTAACTGGATTAACTAGCATCGGTACTCTCTTGAGCTGGTTATTGCCACAAATATCAAGATTATATTTGACTTTATCTGGTAAGATCAATATTTCAATTAATGTCAACAAGATTAGCAACTTTGAAAGGGGTATTATCTTACGAGGTAATGCTCGTGAGCAGTCTGACGAGTAAAACGAGGCAAATATATCAAAAAAAGTAGGCCAAAGAATGAGTAGTCTCTTGGTCTCTCCCTAATTGGTGGTCTCTCCCTATTTGACCTTGCGCGTCTTGAAGTTATGACCCTTTTTTTCTACCTCATAAATAAATGTTGTCAGCATGCTCATACTACTTGCATACAGATTAATCCTTTAATTAGTTCTTAACCTCGTGAACAAACGCACAACATATATCACCTATAATTACGAGGACATGAATAAAAATAGGAATTCAGAAGTGGTAAATGATGATACGAACCTCCTAGTTTAATTGTTGTCACATGGTGAGGTGATCATGAATAAAATCCACCATCGTTGCCCACCGAGGTCATCTTTCAGTTAGTGATTTTGTTTCTCCATGCTAAGGATTCGCTATTTGTCCATGAACTGAATTCTGTACCGGTCATTTTTACTTGTATATTTGATACTTCAATGCAATTGATGAGTACAGGATTGCTTATGATACTAGATGCATAAAAACTTAAATAAAACTCACAAAATTGAAGTCATCAAATATTCACATTTTTTAAATCAAAAGCATCTACCATTGTTTGCTCAATAAAAACCAAAGGGTTGTTTCTTTGCATGTGATTCAATTGCATACAATTCAAACTTAGACTGTTGTTGGAATTGCAGCTGCAAACACTGTTTCTATTTAGTCCACAATTGAAAGCTGCAAATGCAATTACAGCTATTTTTTTTGCATGATGCTAAAAAGATATGATAACCTTACAAACAATGTAATAAGATTACCCCTTAAAATAACAATATTTATTTTTTATCATAATATAATAATTATCATATTATTTTTGTATTTATAATGGATAAGTAATATTATTATTGAATTGTTATTAGTTATAATAACAATAATTACTATAGTAATTGTGTCATTATAAAAAAATAAATATTATAATATTTTTTTATATTATAATTATAAATTTATATTTTGTTGGTATATTAAAATGATTAATATAATATATTAAAATCATGTACTACCGAAATTCGGTTGATGTAGACTCTAGTAAAGAGACACCTTTAAGGGCTATTACTACTTCAAATCCTGGAGTTGGAGCTGCGCGTAGTTTTAATTTACAGAATTTTGACTCATTTCCTATATTTCAAATGCAGCCTACAATTATAATTGCTCCAAATAGTTGGTCGACGCCTGCAATTTAACTATAGTATTTGCAACTACAACCTATCTAGTTGTAGACAAACAAACAGCCCTTAACATATTCAGATGTACTAAATTGGCGCTTCACCACCACTTGTCTAATTGAAAAAAAGAAGAAATTTTGCAACATAAAATAATTAATTTTGTCCATTCAAACGTTAGGATACTACAACATTTTGGATTTACTCATCTTTTCAAAGCCTATCGTACAACATATCAACGTTAGTTTCAAACTTCTCGCTCTGTCTGCATTCATATTAGCAATAACAACAAAAAAACAATCAGATAAGTCGGGCAAGATTGTCACACGCACCTGTTACAGTAACAAAAGTTCTTTTAGTACCAGCTACTACAACAACAATCCTGGCCAACAAACATTTATATGACCACGCTCGGTTTTTGAGACAGTAGGATTTTCACCCACAAATTCCCATAACAACCACTGACAGCAACAATAGCTTAAGACCTAACCAACAAACTCCTGATGCCAGTCTCACTAAACTGCACCATGGTTCCCCGTATATGTACAAAAACGAATGGCTCGTTAACCCTGCTCTGAGCCCACCACAGAATTTACAGTGCCCGCCTGAACATTTTTTCCAAGATTTGTAAATTGCATGTCATCCTTTTCAGCTTCAGGACTTTGATGACTACTTCCTTCTTTCGCATTTGTAGGTTCTTTATCATGTTCTGAAAGTGGGAAACCCCCGACTACAAGTGGATCATCGTTCAACAAATCATTTGGTGACTTAGATCCCTCAGAAACATCTTCCTTATCAGCCTCCGATGGTTGTTCCTCTTTAAACTTGTTGGAACCTTTCTTGCTCAGTACACTCTTCAAACTGTGAGCAGACTTTCCAGCCTGTTTTACAATGTTCTTAGCCATTCCCTTCAAGTGGCCCTTGCTTGGGCTCTCCATCTCACCCTTATCAAGCTCTCCACTGCTTCCAGAACAATTATCATCGACGACAAAATTAACTGATGTCCGCTTCTCACCAAGCGGCTGGATGTTGGGCCGTGGAGCTGGAGCAGCATCCTCTGCATGCCCTCTGGGGCTCTCTTTCCTTGGACTTTTATGAAATACAGAGCCTATTTTTTGCAGGCCCTTCTTTATTGTTCTGAGTTGATGAAATTTATTCCCATCCACCTTTTCATCATTATTGCTGCTGACACTGCAATGAGACCCAGATGCTGATGAGTCTCTGGTGTTGGTGCACTCATTGTCCTCTCGATGGAGTTGTGTTTCGGGGTACCGTACACGTCCTTTTCTGGGCTCCCACGTTTGGGAAACATCACTGCCAGGGTGATGTACCCATATGCCAGTCTTCTCTTGCCCTTCAATGTTGATAGGCTCATACTCATCGGACATCTTCCGATAATCTTCTAAAGACTCATCAGTATTCTGGTTTTTAGCCACACAATCAGATTCAGGTGTTGCAGTTTCCTTCATCTGGGGTACCTCATCATCACAAACATCCTTATTCGCCTGTTAAAAATTATGTTTCCGGCTGAGGCCATCAACTTTGCTTTCAGAAGGGTGTGTGTGTATGAACGACTACAATAAACGCACCTTATCGAGCTCATCTTCAAGTACAGTTATTCCTAAGTGCAGCCTTCCCATTTTAATGTTCTGCAGGGACACCCACTTATCATGTCTTTGTCCACCCCTTAACTTGCTGATGTCTACTGAACAATCTCTGCAATCCATATAAGTCATAAATAACCAAGGTTGCAATACACACGCAAATTAGACAAGAAAATAACATTATACAAACACGTTCGAGCATGCTTAACACTAAAGCATAAAAAAACAATCATGACGGTGTATTCCGCCGCATAGCAGGAATTTGAGGGTGAAGAAATCCCTCATCATTGATGCAATATAACTCGTCTTCAAGGATCATGCAAGAAGCTTAAGTTAAGTGGAGTTGATTAGGTGAACAGGGACTGGTATGACATCTGATGAAAAACTTAAACACTATGTTTACCATGTTGAGACATTCGCTAAAACTTATACTGCCACATCATAAAACATTAGGCTCAAAACTATCAAACCAAGTCAAAAATTAACTTCAGGAAGGAGGAGCTTTGCTCATCTTCTGGTCGATATTAGTAGGTTGCATGAGGTACATACACATGCAGTCTGTATATGTAATGATCCATAAGCTTCCTCGGATTCTATTTTTCAGATAGAAGTAAAAGAGCTCTGCATTAATCTGCTCATATGTATGGTCAGTTCCAGTTAGCGGTGTTAAATGATCTGAACAGCTCAAGATCTGCTCAGAAAAAAGCTCGGTTTAGGCTTTGTTTGAAGCTAAACAAACAATGCTTCAACTAGCAATCTAGGCTCGAAATCAGTTTCAAGCTGAGCCAAACCAGGCTTAATCAAGCTCAGCTCGATTAGGCTCAAAAATACACACATAATTAGATCCAGTGATTCACAGTATTAGATTAATTTCAAGCAGCTTGAATGTTTATTTATTTTAGAACCCATTAAATATTAATTCAGATTTGTATGAATCTTTAATTCAAGCTTGAACTGAGCTTGGTTCAAGCTTGACTTGATCTCCAGCTGATCAATTAGGCTTGTGTATGGCTGGGTTTGAAATCAAGCTCGAATCGAGCTTGAAATAATGGTAAACAAATCAAGCTTGAGTTCAACTTTCAAGCTTGAAATTAATTTCAAAGCCAGCTTGATCAGACCTAGGCTCAATCAAGCTTGGCTCTAATACACCCCTAGTTCTAGTGCTCATTTAAAAAGGCAAAATCAATATAATGTAATCTGTCATTTTTCTTATTCTTCCAGAACATGATTTTGCACTCTAGAATCTCTCTCTGTCTATGTATGTTAAGATAGGAATGAGGAACAAACCCAAGCACGTCATCAAAAATATGATCCTTATCACGAACTTGGAGAGCAAGCAAATTTGGTGCTTCCCATGAACTAATGGGCACCCTAAATTCCTCATGCCACTTTGGAGCCAATGTTTTCCTTTGAATCTTCGTCTGGAATCTGTAAGGACCAAGCTGTCCTTTCACATATGGGTCGGAAAGACCTGCATAATAGCTTGGGTCAATTATAGAAGACCACTTCCTACACTTGCACAAGACAAAGGTGGCTGTTTGACATGGTGCAAACAAACTAAATAAAGCCTACCATTCAAATCTGATGGTTTCATATCAGCTCCTTCCAAAATCTCCACTTTCACATACGCAATAGGAGGTCTTTCATCTATGGTGAACCAACCTTCTGAAATATTAAAAGCATCATGTGTATCAGAAACAAATTTAAATGTGAACAACTAACATAAGATAAAACACACACAGAAAATTAGCTACAATAGCAGATGTACAGTTCATAATGACATGCATTCCAAGGCTCTTGCCACTTCAGCATGCATAAAAAAAACTTTTGTTGGTCCAGAAAAGCTGTTGAGAAAGATGGCTGACAAACAGTATTGGTAAACAACCCTCCACAATTAGAAGAAAAAAAAAAAAGACCATAAAATAGAAAAAAAAAATAGAAGCATTAGGTACTTAAATTATGACATTTTTGCCATTACAAAAGCAGCTATTTTCATACCCTTTCTACCAGCAAGATCTCATCTAGAATGACTAAACTTGAGAGGTACATCAGTTAATGTTCAGTCAGACTTATTCTTTCCTATGCATGATATGAGCCAGATTACTCAAATAACAAATTACATGCTTTTAACAACAACGACCAACCAAGATGTCCAAATGTATGTCATTAAGATGAACATATAGAGAGGTGGAAGATGAGCACAATAATTCAAGCTTTATGAGGTTCTCTTATTGTAGGGCCATGCTATGGACATGCATAAGAGCAAATACACCCAGAAACAAGTACAAATTACCAGAGAGATGATGAAGTTATCTTTCCCACAAAACAGCAGCATGAGACCACCAAAAAGGAAAGATCTGTTTTTGCTTTACCATCTTTAATGTGCAGATTACCCTGTCTGATGCCAACAATCACAAGTGGAAATCATTTGATCCACCATGTGATAACCTTGGGCACTGTAACTTAAACAAGTGAAAACAACAGGGAGCCCCAAACCATCTCTAGGAAAGGATATGTACTTCTCTCACAATACCTTTCTGTGAACCTAATAGCCACAAAGCATGTAAGATTCCACAAATATCCTGACTTAACCCAAAATTAAGTCTTAGAAGTACGTTGGTGAGTTTGATGTCATCAATCCAAATATATCCATCTATGTAGCAAAATTACCGAGCCATTGCAGCCACAAGTCCACATTCTTTATGCTACCAAAGTTCTGAAACTAAATAGCTAAGCTCAAGTTTAGCTCCTCCATATGTATCAGAGTAATGGATTTTATCAGCAAGATTTTCTTAAGTTCTTCAGCACTTGCACCTTGACATCTTGAATAACTTCAAAGAGTCGCTGGTATTGAACATCAAAATAATTGGTTCTTTTAAGCTACTTCCTTGCTAGCATATGATAATGTCGTATACTCAGCCTTGGAATTGACAAATGCTGATGTTGGGTGAAGCAACGATCAGAGTGTTATTTGTGCAATCAATATTTAAACGATTGTTGTCCACAAGGCCAGTTCTAGAAGGCACCTAGAGATCAAATCTAACAAAAATAATGTATTAAAAAGAAACAAATCTAAAGATAGTTATAATCCAAAAAGAAAAAGAAAAAAATAAAAAAGAACCACAACTTAAGCAGTAAATCAATGGGTATTACAAATTGGCAACTTCCAATACTACTTTGTAAGTCGAACCCATCCTCCATACTCAAACATGATGCAAAACATTAAGCACGTGTCTGGGGGCCAAGGTGGTCATGTAGAATATTGTACAGCCAAGGTGGTCATCTTGTAGAATATTGTGCAGTGTACCACATCTTCCTCATACACAGATTGACAAGTTGTATAATACAAGGATAACTCTTATTCTATTGCACTTGCCTATATATCTATATACTGGCCAATACTAGTGTTTCTCTTTTTGACATGCATAATGAAGGCCAATAGGTAGTGACATGGCCTTCTACCCTGCTTTCCTACTCTAGACCCATGCTCAGTCATCATGAAAAACCTTATTTCTATCTAAGATGATCCTGGAGCTCTTTCCAATTTCTTTTTTTTCTTTTTCTTTTTTCCTTAATATCATATTAAAGCCGAATACAATTTTGATGTAGTAATTTGGCAAAAAAATCGTTCTATATCATTTCAAAGGCTAGACCATTAGTTCTCTTTTGCTTTTAAATTATTTGATTTATGCTGTTCTTGCTTCTAAGTTTCTATAGAATCTTGGAAATCTAAGAAATTGTGTCATTAGAGACTAGGTCAAAGGAACTCTACAGATAATGGCTTCAAGGTTGTTAAGGAAGGCCACCAAATGATTCAATTGAAAATGCAATTCATCAATTATGATTAGTTGACGAGTCCAGGAAGTTTCTAAACATATCTAACTGAAGTAATATGACTTTCACTTGAGGATGTCTAATAATTATCCTGCAAATGATTTGCTATCTATCTTTAAGTATCTTCGATAGCCTGCAAATGATTAGCTATCTAAACATGACCATTGTTAGATATCTAGCATGCATACCCCAAAAATGGTTTCCACCCAACCATAGTATGTCATACCGTACCGAACTAGACAATATGGGATGTACCATACTGTACGGATTCAGTTTCGGTATATGGTATGGGGGGGCATACCAACACTTGGTACGTTGAACCAGCCTCTATACTGGGCATATACCGACACAATAATAGGATAGCACTAGTACGGAGCCTGGTCCCAAAACGACGTACCTTGCACCAACCTCTTATGGCCATTCACTATGGACATAGATGGTGGTCTATGTCCATCAAAATCTAGTATATGAAGTAATACCAGGAGTGACATACATATATGTATATAACATGCAAATTATGCTCCTCCATTAGTTTTTATCATGAATTGGGAGCTCATTTGTGTTGTTTATGTGTAGATATAGATGTGTGATATTGATATATATAATGACTTATCTCAAATTATGTAGTGCACGTATAACTGATATAAAATATCAAGGATGATAGATCATGCTAGATCTCTTTAACTTAATCAAAACCATATTTATTTGCTTAAAACATGTTTACAAGCTTATGCATAGCAGTTAAAATTGCCTAACTTGATTTGGGAAAAAAGAAAACTTCGACAAACTTTGGCGTATATCTATGTCAATGCATCCCAAGTGTGGCATAGATGGAGTGTGAAAAAATACATACAATTTATCATCCCCTAGCTTGAAAATGCATGATATTTTAATCCTTAACTTAAAGGCTTGATGCACTAACCTAACCATTCCTTCATGAAATTCGTATCCCAACATTAAGGTACCTCTATCAAAAGTCATGGAAAAACAACTACAAACATAACTTGCATGTACTGCTAGCATTTACTTAGGTGATGAAGAGTCGCTTGCAGTCTCAAGAATCAAAAGACCGATTTATAAGCCAACACTCAATGCATTTTTTTCTGATTTACCATGATTCGTATAAACAGACCAAAGGAATGTGAAGTAGATAATAAAGGCGTGTAATTGACAAAACCAAGCCATTAATAACATTAAAATAAAAACTTGAGTTGTCATCCTTTTTCTTATCTCGGAATTGAGTTTTCTTTTGGAGACATATTAAGACATTAACAATATTTTCACCACCTCTTTCGAGCTCATGCCAGATGCAGCAACTTTTTCAATAGATCACCTTCATGGAAAGTAGAGATGTGTCACTTTTTCAGCCATGACAAATCTCACTTCCAGAAATTTGATATGCTAGTCCAAGATGCTTCACTTCAAAAGATCTTCTATAATGGGCCATGATCTCTTGGTCTTATTCTTTTTATTACAAGCCAAAGCTCAATAAAATATTTAAAACATGGATAACCCATTAACTGTAAAAACAAAATGTACCCATTGTCCATCACAATCCAATATGATAACTAGGAGGATTATAAGTCACTAGTCAATGCCAGAACAAAGATCAATGTATAAACACCCAAAAGAATATATAAATTTTATATAACCATCTCAGTCCCTTTTAAAAAATATCCTTGTAGAATATCTAATCACGAGATGGTTGTCCCATCAAGATTTTTTCTTTGCAGTTAGATTTTGTTATGATGAAATAAGCATTACAACATTTGACAATAAAGGACATATAAATAGGGTGGTTCTTCAATCCATACTAAGCAGCCAGTAACTTGAGCAGCATATCTTGCAAGAGCATGAACCACCAAGTTATCATTTCATTTAATATGAGAGAGAAATTTCATAAAATCAAAGCACAAACTTTTGAAATATTCTACAATTACTCCCACATTAGACAAATCTAAAGTCACCAAAGATATAGCTCTGCACATCTTCAGAAATTCTCTTCTAAACATATATGATGGAGGTCTAAATTTTCGGACAACAGAACCTTCTAGAAAAGCCAATGCTTCTGCATGATCCACCAATGCAATATTCCAAAATTTATAGGACATGGCAGCAATTAAGTTCCCCTTGTTGTTTCTAACAACCACACCAGCACCAGCATCATAGATCCAAACAAGAGTTTTAAGTTCTCCAGCAAAAAAAACCCACCTCAATTATCAGAAATTGTTAAGACCTGATATACATTGTTGACCCTTTTCCTAACAGCTTAACCTTTTGATTTTTGGTGGTTAGTTAACATGGTATGAAAGCCAGATTATGGATTTAAATCCCCATTCAGGCCAATTTTTCTTCATACCACCTGTTTATTATCTTGAGTGTTTTTTCCTCTTGACTCATAGCTTTTTGTTATTTGAATTGTTTGACTCATTATGAGTCTCTCTTGACTTGTTCATGCTTTCATGTGCGTGACCAGGACCGCATGTTAGGGGGATCGTTAAGGCCTAATATACATTGTTGATCCCTTCCCTGATAGCTTAACCTTTTTCCATGTAGTGGTTAGTTAACAGAAATATTTCTACCACTAAAGCAAACTAGAGACTAAAAACGAATTAGAAGAACAAATCTATGAACCAAATTTAGACGACATCCATGACGTCGATGATGACCAAGAAGAACGTACCGACACTTTAGGATGCATCCGAACCACAACTCCATCGGTTGTGACCGAATCAACTCGGTCTGCTATGAATGTAGTACGGTGTGCTCTCGCCCAACCCACGGAATAGGCTGACTGGAGGCGTACTTCGATCTTCCACACTTATCTTAAGTGCGGAGACAAGAACTGTAAAGTAATCATTGATAGCGGGAGCTGCATTAATGCAATATCATCAAATATTGTCTCTCGTTTGGGTTTGACTCCGGTTCCTCAGACCCAACCTTACAAGGTCTCCTGGATCGATACGTCTTCTATCCAAATCAAAGAACGGTGTCTCGTCCCAATTCAAATTCTTTCGTATAAAGACACCATCTGGTGTGATGTAATTTCGATGGACGTAGGTCACCTAATATTGGAAAGACCTTGGTTCATCTTTGGTCGTTCTAATTCTTGTTTCTTTATATTTGAGGGCAAGAGAATTAAACTTAATCCCCTACGGTCTAGGACACTTGACGAGGGCAAGAAGACAAGTGAGACAAAGGGCAAGAAACTCCATATGCTGAGTCCGTCCAAATTTGAACAGGAAATCTCTAGTGATTCTATGGTGTACGCTTTACTTGTCTTCGAAAACCAACTGAGTCCGCCAAACGAGCTTACCATCAGAGGGTCAGCTCATCCTTGAGGAGTTTTCTGAAATTTTCCCTGAGGACCTCCTGGATCACCTGCCGCCCTTGCATGACATACAGCACGCTATTGATCTAGTTCCGAGAGCTACCCTACCTAACCTACCCCACTATCAAATGAATCCTTCTGAGCATGCTGAGCTGCAACAGTAAATTAACGAGCTCATCCGAAAGGGGTTCATTCGTGAAAGTTTAAATCCGTGTGCCGTACCTGCACTCCTAACTCCAAAGAAAGATGGTATGTGGAGGATGTGTCGACAGTCGGGCCATCAACCGAATCATGGTCAAGTACCGTTTTTCCATCCCTCGGCTCGATGATATGTTGGATATGATGGCAGCCGCCACTATCTTCTCCAAAATTGATTTAAAAAGTGGGTAGCATCAAATCCGGATCCGTCCAGGTGATGAATGGAAAACGACTTTTAAAACAAAAGCTGGCCCGTACGAGTGGTTGGTCATGCCTTTTGGCCTCTCGAATGCTCCTACTACTTTTATGCGAGTGATGACACAAGTACTACGACCTTTCATAGGCAAATTTTTAGTCGTGTACTTTGATGACATCCTCATCTACAGCCAATCAAAGGAGCAACACTTCGATCATTTACGACTGGTATGTACAGCCTTACGGAATGCCAAACTATATGCTAACCTTAAGAAGTGTTCGTTCTTTACTTCGTATGTCAACTTCTTAGGTTACATTGTCTCCTCAGAAGGTTTGTCCGCTGACCCTGATAAAGTCACTGCGATAGTCGAGTGGCCTGAACCTAAAATCCTCACTGAGGTTCGCAGTTTTCATGGGCTGGCTACTTTTTATCGTCGTTTCATTAAGGGGTTTACCACACTTATGTCCCCAATCATTGATTGCCTAAAAAGGGGCGACTTCCATTGGACTAGCGCTGCTGCTAACGCATTCCATGATGTCAAGAAGCTGATGACGGAGGCGCCAGTTATGCGTTTGCTTGACTTCAGTAAGGCGTTTGAAGTGGAGTGTGATGCATCTGGCCTTGGTATTGGTGGGGTGCTCAGTTAAGAACGCCATCCCATAGCATACTTTAGTGAGAAGTTAAACGAGGCTAAGCAAAAATACTCTACCTATGATAAGAAATTTTATGCTGTAGTTCAGGCTCTCCGGTATTGGCGCCACTACCTGCTACCCAATGAATTCGTACTTTACTCCGATCATGAAGCTCTTCGCTACCTTGACTCCCAAAAAAAGTTGAATTCTAGACATGCCAAATGGGTTGAGTTCCTTCAGGAATACACTTTTGTCCTTAAATACACATCGAGAGCCTCCAACACTGCTGCTGATGCACTGAGCCGGCGAGTGGCCCTACTCTTGACCATGTTCGTACATGTTACAGGCTTCGACAGACTCAGGGATGACTACTCCTCTTGCCCCGATTTTGGAGAACTCTACAAAACCATTGTTGATGGACGTGAACCCTCAATTGATGGATTTTATCTTCAGGAAGGTTATTTGTATAAGGCAGCGAAGCTCTGTATCCCACGGACATCAGTAAGAGATTTTTTGGTGTGGTAAGTACATGCCGGTGGCCTTTCCGGACACTTCGGGCGAGATAAGACCATCGAAGAGGTAGAACGTCAATTCTTCTGGCCTAGCCTAAAACGGGACGTTGCTAAAATCACTGGCCAATGTTGAATGTGCCAACTAGCCAAACACCGGAAACAAAACATTGGTCTCTATACTCCCTTACCAGTACCTGATCGTCCTTGGCATGACATTAGCGTGGACTTTGTGCTTGGTCTTCCCTGTACCGTCCGAAAACATGATTCTATTCTTGTCATAGTGGACCGTTTCTCCAAAATGGCCCACTTCATTCCGTGTTCCAAAACCTCGGATGCTTCCAAAATGGCCAAACTCTTCTTTGATGAGATTGTTAAACTTTATGGCCTTCCCCACACCGTGTCTGACCGGGATGTACATTTCATGAGTTACTTTTGGAAAACTTTGTGGCACTCGATTGGTACGAAACTTAAAATTTTCTACTGCTTACCATCCACAAACTGACGGCCAAACAGAAGTGGTAAACCGAAGTCTGGATAATCTTTTACGGTGCCTTGTGGGTGAGCATACTCGTAACTGGGATTCAGTTCTTCCTGTCGCACAGTTTGCATACAATAATTCGGTCAATCGGTCCATAGGCATGAGTCCATTTGAGGTCAATCTTTAGATCTTTTACCCATATCACCCCATGTTAGGATTTCTGAGTCTGCACACGCATTTGCACAACATATTCATGAGTTACATCAGAAAATCCAAAAGCGCATCCATGCTAGTAATGCTCAATATAAACTACAAACTGATTCTCATAGACGGGACGAAATATTCCAACCTGGGGACTATGTTATGGTACGTATTCGGCCGGAGCGGTTTCCGCATTGGACCGTTAAGAAACTGCAGGCGCGTAGCGCGGGGCCATTTCGGGTATTGCACCGAGTGGGCACGAATGCCTATGTTATTGACCTTCCGTCTGATTTTGGTATCAGCTCTACTTTTAATATTGAAGATTTGGTTGCTTACAAGGGTCCACCATCCATTCCAGATGACCCTTTTGTTGAGACCTTTCTTGAGCCTACTACTTTCCATATCCCTGATTCCATACCATCTCCACTTCTTTTGCCTCTCCCACTAGCACAGAAAGAACTTATTGATGTTATTTTAGATGAGCAAACCATTTTATCCAGTGCTGGTAGCATTCAGCGTTTTTTAGTTCGTTGGCGTGGCTGCCTAGAGTCTGATTCGACGTGGATCACACAAGAGGAGCTTCAGCGTATTGATCCAGACCTTTTGGAGTATTACCAGAGCTGCACTGCACCGCGTTCGTCGAGGTCGACTTCTTCCGACCCGAGGGAAGTTGGTGCGGACACCAATACCGGACCACCTGTGACGCGAGTCTACGGTCGTCGCAGGAGGAGGGCCCAGCCACTCTCGTTATGGCTGGACTGATTTGATATTAGTTTATTTTATGTTGATTGGGTTTCTGTACATATTGTTATGTTATGTTAGGATTTTATTGGGATTAGTTTATTTAGAGGGACCTTTGTATTTTGTACCCTATATATGGGTCTATGCATTTGTTGACTGATTAACGAGGATGAATGTTTAAAAAAAATTGCTTCCCCTCTTCTTCCCTTCACTGTTCTTCTTCATCCTCTTTCCTCCTCCTCCACTCTTCTCTTTCTTCCTCTCCAGTCCTCTCTCGTAGAGGTACTGCATCATAAAGGAAATAACTACTAGAGATTTCAATTCATGGATATTATACAAGACTGACAAAATCGCAAACTTTCAAGAGATTTGGGGACTAAACTTTATTTTTGGGATGAAGTAAAAAGGATCAATATGAGATTGCCAGATCTGCAACACAGCTCTAACACTAGAAGGATGATGGAAGAAGAAATCATTCGGACTCATTGTTTTTGAATGCAGCTACATAGACTGTCTAGTCATCCACTAAGGTTTAGGCAGCCCCTTAGCCACCCTACATAGGATCCCACCACTTAGGCTACCCATAGACGCAAGCTAGACATCTACCTAAACACCCACAATAATTCTGTCTCTTTTTATAGCAACAAATATAAACTTGCACTCTTCAACTAAACATTACACACCATCTTTCCCACATTTGAAAATCCCTTGGAATCCCATCCTTCAAACTTACAACTGACATTCTCAAGCACACGTATACTCCAATCATTAAAAAGCCTCCACTTCCAACCAGCCATCATGAAAACCCTCCAAGCTTCCAAATTACATTTTTGGACAGAAGGAGAGCTCACCAAATTAGCTCCACATAATTTAAATCAATACCTTTAGTTCATAACTATTGCAATGGTAAGTTACAACAGTCTGATTTAATTTATGGTATAAAAATTACTTGAGTCCATTTAGAATCAAACTGAGATTTAAGGCATAGATCATGATTAAAAGATGAGTATCAGTTTATATGACCTATGGTCATTTTGCTGCCTGAGGTCCATAAATAGTGCTCTACCTTGATGCATCATAAGAATGTCCAAAAAATGTTATATTGTTGGTTTCTTATCATTTTACACCAATTAATGGTGTTGATCCTTAAATTTAATAGATCACGTGCATTTCCAACTCATGATACTTAGGCTCCAATCCACCTAAAACTCTCTCTCTCTCTCTCTCTCTCTCTGGGTGTACACGCACGAAATAAGGTGCCTGATAGAAAAGGACACAAAAGAATCAAATTTCTCTAATGGCCAAATTCAGCATTTCTCCTGATTTGAAGAACTCAATTTGCCAGATGAAGTAAATATAAAAATGGTAATTATAGAGTTGATGCAAGTTATATATTTCTCACTAATTTTTAAAAAGAGAAATCATAGTGTTGCAGGCAAAACTCAAGGAAAACAAACTTTGATATCATTTACCTGCAGGTGCTGAAGCAAATTTCTCCACATCAATAACCAGCATATTAGGCTGAAAAAGAGTCAAGTTAGTTATCTCAAAAAAAAAAAAAAATTGTAAATTTGGATCAATTGTTTTTGCAAGACCAAAAGCATAGACGAAACCAAGGGTCAGGGAGACAAAGTATAACTAATATGTGTTTTCTTCCAGATCACATGGTATATTAGGAATTAGTTTCATATCCAGAGTATGAACAAACCTAGCTATTTAAAAAGGGGAAAAAAACTAGGTTAGGACCAGCTATGAAGAAAGCATAGCTTAGACCAAAAGCATAAGCTAGGGGTCAGGGGAAACAGAATATCACCAACAGATATTCCTCTTAAAACTGAGATTGTATGTGGAATATTTCCATGGCAAGCAAGCTGGGTGATGCCAACTAAATCTTGACTGTTGAGGACATGTATCAATTATAACCAACTTCACAAATTCTCCCTCAAATCTGAAAATTATTAAAAGAAAATCTCAACATATTCGAGACTTGATAACTTCACCGCGAAGTTCATAATATACATGTTATCATTTATTGAATGGGCTCAACCATTAACTAACATGAAGAATCATATCCCACTTAAACAAAACTTTATTAACTAGATTTATAAGATCAAACTGATATTGTAATGCTAAAATACATCAAAAGTTAATACTTATCCAATAGTATGGGTTATCCCAGTTTTATTTTTAAGCACCGAGAGCTAACCTCAACTAATGTCTGACCAAATGCAACATCCAACATCTTATCCTGCAAAGTCAAGCAAATAGAGAAATTGAGAAAAAGTTGGCTGGCTTCTAAAGTTGAAGAAAACAGATTGATGCTTCTACAATTATATAAATTCTTACAAGCCATCCTGAAATTCCTGGAAGTTCCGTAACATCTAGGCCATGTCCAAATATTGGTTTTACCGTCATCTGAAAATATGGAGGCTCAACAAAGCATACTCTAACGCGTCCAATGAATGGCCAACTTCGAAGAAACTTCATGCCCACCAGGACCTAGATGAAGAGTTATTTCAGAATAAAGAATCTACAAGAATATCAGTTGTTGACCATTCTTTATGAAATTTTAATATCGTAAAAATCCTAAGAGCAAAGAGAGGTGACTGTTTATTTCATCCTTATAATTTTTCCCTCCAATTTCATCTATGACATTTCATCAATAAATAATTGGAAGGTCTTACAAAACATATGTAGAAACATAAACGTTATAATTTACAAATTACATGTGAAATCAACAAAGACAACAAATTATCCTATTGAAGTTTCATACTGGTTCAAGCTCCAAGAAAATTCTTCCTATCAGATATGTACGTGGACATTAGTATTACATGGATGGATGTCTACCTAGCAAGTCCACATGGCACACTTGCACGTATTGAACAGCTATACATTTGCAGAGACATGCATGCATGTGCAGAGTTCAAAAGCCTAAAAAGGTGACTCGAAAGTCAGCTGAGTTGAGTCAACTTGAAGACTTGATAATAAATTATAAATTAAAATGCTATAGTATAGGTATAGACTACTGTTTTCAGTAGCATTATGATACATGTACATAACAGTTAAGAAAGGAAACACATTAAGGTTTAAATAATAGAGTATAACCCACAAGAAAGCAAAATCCCGAACTATCTATTTTAAGATTTTCTAAAGCGAAAAGGCGGAAAATCCATCACCCATTTCATTAATTAATGGAATGGAAAGAAAGGCCAATTGGCCCAAGAAGGCTTAGGTGAACCTAAACCCTTGAGGCAAAAATACAAGGATGATTACATGACTTGCCTCATCCCGGATGGATTCCCGCGCCTTCGTTGAGACCCCACAATAATGATACAGAGACATATCAAAACAACATCGATCTTCACCACCCCATATCATACAACATACTTGGCTTAAAAAAAAGGAGGTGGGGACCAGAAAACAGGGGAGCTTGTCAGCACTATATACTAGAGTTGTATGTGCTGCTAGAGCATTGAAACTCCAAGATCTAAACACTAGGCAGATTTCAAACCATGAGAACACAAAGTTAACAGAGGAGAAGGGGAGAATAGCATGGAAGAGGGAAATACATGGTAACTTACTTAGAATGAATTGAGCTTGGATTGATGGCAAAGAGTTAAGGCTTAGGGTTTCAATCTATGGGGTGGTTGGTTGTTGGGATGGTTGGTGTCGAGAAAGTGCGATGTCAAGCGGCTCTAGCAAGTGGCAGAGGCCCTAAAGTGATCAGCCGCATGGTGTTACCATTAAGGGGCAGGATGCTGAGCAGAGGAAGCTCCCAAGACAATGGGAAGTCAAAAAGTTTTTCGAATGGAGCATTGAATAGAAAGCTTCAACCCCATGCCTCTTCAGTTTCTCAAAGATATAATAGCCCCATATAATATATCTTACACTTGTATAACATTAAATGAAATGTGGACTTTAAAAGCAACTAGTTGAATTGTTGGTATACCTATCATCCGAGACTCGGTTGAGTCAAACAAGTTGAACCAAGTAATGAGTAACTTGTCAAGTCAACCGAGTCAAAGCGACCCAGAAACCAAGTCTTACACAAGCCGACTCTTCTGCCAAGGAAACTTAAAAAACTACCAAGTCAAGTTGACTAGGCTGAGTTTCAAGTCAACTCCACTTAGTAGATTTTCAAGTCAACTTGGCAAGTTTTTGAACCATGAGCATATGTAGGCATGCAAGCATGCACACACATATGATTTTGGAAAGTATGTGGTCAGTCACCACAACTTCAACTCTGAGTCACTGATATCTGAATCACAAATTTGAACTTCTGAGTCACTGATATCTGAATCACAAATTTGAACTTCTATGACTTCTATGGATGTGTCTATGTACTAATGTCTAAGAAAAGTTCTTAATAATCCATTTTAGACAAAAAGGATAAGCTCCTAATAAATTTCAGTGCAACAGATTATTTGTTTACCTTTCCCTCGACATGCATGCCTGTCACATGCATGTTTGCTGTTATGCCTAACCCTACCCTTTTCCTCAGCTGCACTGCAAGTATTGCACTCATATCGTCTGCAGATAAAAAATTCATTCCCAACTCTAGAACCTGCAATGACTCATCATAACTTAGGTGGTTACAAAAGAATAAACTGAAGCATTATTTAATAGCACACCAGAAGATAGGCTTCATTAATACAAACCAAATGGTCATCATCTGCTGTATCACGAAGAACCCTAATATCTGTAAACATAGGTGGGGTCCTGCCCAAGTAAAGGTGCTCAACAGCTGCTTTCTGCTGCAAATATTAAAGTATATGGATAAATTAGTTTCCATATGGACCAAAAAAAAAGAAATTAATATTGTAAAAAAAAAAAGATAGACCAATATGAGATTCAGCAGGAAAAATGTTATACAAAAGCCATTTAGTTAGCATGCCAGGGCAACTATTATTTTAGCATAAAAAGAATGAACTATTTTGCATACCTGTACTTCTAAAGAAAAATTGCTAACCATGTTTATTTCAAAAATTTCAGGTATTCACAGTAATGAGCAGTAGCAATGGTTACCTCAAAATGACAATGGTTTACATATAATAGGAAACTATGGCCAAAACTGGTACTGTGGCAATATAATAAGTTGCTACATAAATGAAATTTCTGATGACTTATAAATGTTCCAAAATCAACAAAAGAAAACGCCATACTACTGTCCAAGGCTTGAACTTGTCCAAAAACCATGGTATAACTGGCAAGAGAAATTGTTGCGATGCAATCTGCTCCATGCATATAGGCCAAATCTTTTCAACTGCATGATTTAACCACCGTACTGATTCTGTGTCGGAAAGGAGCTGACATATAAATCAAGTTAAACATAAGCCACAGCCATGCAACTTGGATATCAACATACAAAAGATATAGAGAAACAATTTATCTATGTACTACTGTCCCTATAAAAAATTAAGAACAACATGAACATAAAGTATCATTCATCGAAACAATGCAAACAAATGAAATATCAACAATGGGTGATACATGACATACCCTTTGCTGGTTAGCATATTTTCTTTCCTCAAATTGTATTCGCCTCCGCAATCTCAATGAATATCGTTCATTCACCTATAATGAAAGAATAAAGAGTTAAACTAAAATGAGTAAGCACTAGTTAGCCACCAAAATGCCTTGATCATGCACATTCAAACACACCATTCTATCAAAGTATATCAAATAAACAAACCAAAAAGTTGAGATGTCAATAAAAAAATTGAGACAATCAAGATATAAACAATTGCTTTTACCGGAAACAAGCTCATTACCAATGAAGAAGAAAATCATTACAATAAAGAAGAGAAGGGGAAAAAATGAATATAAACTAACCTAAATGATAAAATGACCAAAACATTGGTGACTCAACGTTAAATGCAGACAATGGGTATTCTTTCTTTTTCTTTTGAGTATCCAATTCTTCATTTCAGTTTTTTTCCTTCATTTCATCTTTTTACATTTTAAAGACGTACGAAAAACTAGTCAAACAAAAGAAAGCCAAACTAGTAGTTATGTTCTCTATTACAAGCTTACCGAAAAAACAGTAAACTCATATTCACAAACTTAATAATCAGAAGAACTTTGATATGGTCTAATGAGTAAGAGGTCAAATTTAAGCTTGTCCTTGAAAGATGAAACCCTTAATGATATTTGACATATACAAGCACATCCAAGACTTTCTCTATTTAAACTGATAAGACATTTGACTCAAAGTTCTCCAGCACTGCCTTTTCAGTAGTCTATTAACAAGCAATACAAATATTAGCATAAATCAAATACCGAAATACATGAGTAGAACAGTTGCAAAGCCACTTAACAACCTAAATTAAGAAAGAACTGGTGTTTATGTGTTTAAATAATAGTAAATAACCAGTGCCATCATATCGAGCTCAATAGCCTATAACAGATAATGAAGACACTTTCCTATATGTTTATTGTTTAAATCTGAAACAAAAAAAGATAAAGAAAAGAAAGTTGTATGAAAAAATGATGCTTATTCATCAGATTTATGATAGATCATCAACAAAATCTTAGATAAACATAACTAAATTTCCTTGCTCATGGAGAATGTCTGATACATCCCATGTCCATCTAATCACTTCAAATGAAAGCATTTTGCCATCATTTCAGATAAATCTAGATTTACGCTGCCCTATTCTTTTCCCAGCTGGATCTGTTTTCTTTTAGTCATCTTCAAGCCAACAATTTCTCCACACATTGTTGCATATCAAACAAATGGTGGACTTCTTGATAAAGGAAAACATGTCTGAAGCATCTAATACACATTTAAAGTTTTATGTTTGCTTTCAGTATCTCACAACACTCAACCAAAGGTGAAAAAAAAAAAAACTATGCAAACCTGTAAGAATCATCCATGCTCAAAGGTCTTTATGTATTAAATTTTCTTAAAATATCCACAATTTATATTGTAAATTCTATGAGCCTTTTTGGGAGGGGGGGTTTTGTATTTAAAAAATTTGAAGTTCATGAATTTTTAGGTCGTGTGCAGAGCTTCACCTAATGTCACTATATGTTTTTTCCAATTCCTTTCTGAATTTTGTTTTCCATGTAATTTTCTCTTCCCTTTTCCTACTTATGACAGGAAATCGAGTATCTATCCTATTGACGCCTCCTACATATCTTTATTATACATCCTAAATCATAAAATTTGTTCTTTAAAAATAAGATTCACTGTTTCGGTACCGGACCCTATACCAGTGCCACAATAGTACTATATCGGTACAGTATGGTATGGAGTCTTTTCGACATACCAAATGCCGGTACGCCTTCCGTACCAGATACCGGTACCGAACAAGTATAGTATGGTATACTCCATACCGCCTGGTTCAGGACAGTACGACGAACTATGTTTAAAACTATCCTTAATTGATGGAATACCTATACCAACTACAATGTACTAATTCCTCATTAATCCTTTGTAGTTCTACCACATGGCTACCTTTGCATTTCTCATATTTGTTGTACTCATCTTGCATCCAAAAACTCTTTTTGAGCAGCAATGGAAATACACAACATTGTGCGCTTTAGTCATTTTCCCTGAAACTACTTTGCATGCCGGGATCATATAACACCTAAAGCACCTCCCTACTAACAAAGTCAGCTCCAGTCCTAAAATATATGTCTCCACCAATATCTCCATCCTTTTGTACAATAGGTCCAAGATGACAGCCATATACTCTTTGCTTGCATCATTTACTCATCTTTATTACTGCAAAAGCTGCTTCCAGATATAATATGCCTCTAGTCAACTAATTCTAAGACTCAAAATCCTCTCAGCTTTGCTCATAATTGCAAATTAGAATAAATCATATCCTTATGCAATATCAATATATCATCTACAAGTAAAATGTACCATCATGCTACCTCTCATAAAAATTAACCATTAGCCCATCTTTAATATGGAAATATATGGCTTTATTTTTGTCCCTTGGTAATGTTCCTTGTGCGAAATTACTCTGGACAATTTTCAGTACCCATCGCATGTGTCCTTAACAATTTCAAGTGTTCAACATACCCCTTCTCTGCATTTTTCTTTCTTAATGTCCACTTTTTTTTCTTTCTTAATGTCCATCAAAGCACCTGATATTGAATGCTATCACCTGCTTTATCCAATTAAAAAAGATCATGGGTAAATGCTTCTCTTTTGACAATGGATCTGTGATTCGCCCAAGGGAAATGCCAATATTACTTACCTTCCTAACATAAATTCAAACTGGTCTTTAAACTTGTTGCAAACTTTGAACCACATCTCAATTATATGTTGCCCACTTGGACTGGATCACTAGTATCCCAGAAGACAACACCGCTTTGCTAATAACCTCTGGTAATGTCTAAATAAATTATTGACCAATTGCCATACGAGAAAATTCATTCATGAGGTATGAAAGTAAGTCAAACAGGTTACATAATTTTAGAATTATTAATCTGACACGATTATCATGTAACCTCCAACTCGCCTAATTCATCGATGAAAAGTCGAGGGAGAACCTTAAAAGATCTCCTCTTACAGTTGCAATAAAAGCATAAAAACTTTCATCTTTCAAAATCCATAGCACAAAGTTAAGGGAATTGAAAAAGATTCAGCGTATGGAATGACAGAATGAAAACTTACCACATAAAGATAGAGCAGCGCTGTAAAGAAAACTACAGGGTGGGCCCATCCCAAAGAGACGCACACCCAGAGCAACACGAGCACTAGGGTGATGTGATGAACGATCGAAACCTCAGTTATATCCATTCTCCTCGATAGAAACCTCCACTAGGGTAATAATTTCTTGCTCCACTTCATAAATATATACAAACGATCGAAATCCAATATGAGTTCCACAAGAACAGAAGGCCAACCAAGAAACCTAGACGAATTTAATCACCAAATCTTGAATATGAATCGATTTCAATTTCGAACAAAAATCATCAAATCTCTTCATAAGAGTGAATAACCCTAGAAAAATCATGGTACCGACCACGTCTAGCCAAGGGCATGTCAAATTCGGTAGAACTGGGAACTCTCAGCCGTTACCAAATCTGGAAAGGACAAAAAAATGAAAGATGGGAAAGGAAATTTACTTGACTTTGTGGAAAGACGAGAGAAATCGAACATACCAACACGGAAACAGAGGAAGGAGCCGGGAATCTGGAAGAGGGATCAGACTACCCAGGGGATCTCGGAGGTCGCCGCGGAGACCGGGGGGGGGATATATAAAGAGAACCAAAGACACGTCGAATGGGACGCGGGGCGGTTTGACTAACTGGTCTCTGAAACGTATCCGATCGCGTAGTGGGCCAGCTTACGTGTCGGCAAGATAAGGACACAGGGAAGAAGCGTAAGGTTTGGATTAACCTCTGAAGTTAGATCACTATTACGAATATTTTAAGCATGAATTACCCGATGGAAAAGGATTAGAGAAGCGAAATCTTTGAATTAGACGAAAGTTTTGATAGCTGAGGCACGGAGTTCAACGTGGCACGCCGTTTCGGTCGGCATTGTGAGCGAACCGAAACCAGGACGATGGGCTGTACTTGGAGGAACTTCGCCATCGGTGGTGTCACTGTTTATGAGGTTCGTAAAAAGGCTGAAAGGAGAGTCACTGTTTGTGAGGTTCGTAAAAAGGCTGAAAGGAGATAGCTGGGACCCTTCCACCGTACCCTTACACGACTCCGCGCATCAAGAATCTTCGTGCAATGGATGTGCTTGGGGTCACGGGCTGAACTGGAACTTGAGGTGTCCGTATTATGGCTGGCGGCAGCCGAGTTCCCGACCCGGCAAGAAAAACAACCTCGCTTAAGAGTGCAAATGGATCGGATCGGATCATAAGTGACTCCGACTTAATGCAGTTTCTTGTACGGGTCCTAATTTGGGACTCATACCAGATCCAATAGAAGATCGAATCGGATTAGGTCGGGCCCATGGCTGTAATTTTTGATCCCATGGGTCATTTGGGTCAGATCGGGCCGGGTCCATATATAACCTAAACCTGATCCAAAAAATTCAGATCAGGATCGGATCCATGTCGAGTCCATCGAGAGAACGACGAGCATCATCGACGGCAGCAACGGCTTTGGCGGCAACAGGGCCGAGGAGGAGGACGGCGAGGACGATGATGAAGAGAGAGGCGATGTTGTAGGCGAGGAGGAGGAGGAAGGCCCATATGAAGGTGACCATGAGGCAACGCCAGACCTTGGGGACAATGGAGAGGACCTTGAGGAAGGAGAGCTTCTTGGCAGTAAAGATGGAGGCGACAGAGTAGATGACGACGGAGGTGGAAAGGAGGGAGAGGACAAGGAGGGCAAGAAGGTAGGCGGCCTTGAAGAGAAGGAAGGCGGATCATTTGGACGAGAGGAGAGAGAGGGTGGCGAATTCAGAGGGGGAGACTGAGGGGCATCATCGAGAGCATCCTCGCTGCGGTTGATCTTGGAGAAGAGGAGGTGGGAGATGTAGATGTCAGCAAGGTAGAGGATGGAGAGGGGGAGAGCGAGGGTGAGGGTGATTTGGGAGAAGAGACGTCATCATTGATGGAAAAATTTAAATGCGCACGTGGCTCGAGACTTAGCCGCGTGCGCATTTGAAATTGAAAACGCCTGTTGGGCATTTTGATGGGAATAAAAACGAAAGTTTGCGAAATCATCGCGGGCGCGTCCACAGAAGGCGTGGACGCATCCGTTAAAAGACTAAATTGCCCCTGCTTAAAACCCCTATAAATACCCCTTGATTTCATCCTATTCGGGATACGAAAAAAATAAAAAAAAATACTGAAAAAATTCTGGAAAAAAATTCTCCTCTTAGCCACTTGTGATTTTTATTTTTGCTCTTTTATATTTTATTTTATTTCTTTTATTTTGTTCTTCGCTGGATCTGCAAGTCCGATCGAGCTCGTTTTGACTTCTTCCGAGACGTACGGAAGAAGTTGTAGGTTTGTCGTATCTCAGAGAAGAATTGTCGGGAGACCCGTACGTGGGAGCAAACACTTCTTTGGGACAGCATCTACGCACTTCGACCTGCCTTCAATCAGGCTATTTTCTCTAACTTATATTTTAATTTAATATTAGTAGATCGGTAGGATTTGCAATTTTGTTATTTAATTTTATTAAATGAATAGATTTATTTTGTGCTAGAATAGATTTCTTTTGTGTTAAAATAGAATTATTTTGATGTCGAATAATATATATATATATATATATATTATTTTCTATAAAGATTTTCCATTAATTGTAATTTTAGATTCATTTGTATATTTAGGTGATATATTGCTAACAATCCAAAGAAGTGTTTGTTTATTTTTTTGTTAGTAATATATAATTCAGTAAATCATTCTAAAAAAATAATAATTTGTTTAACCTTCAAGAAGTTTATCATACCTCCATTTGGACGTCTCAAGGAGTAATTTACAGATCCTATTCAAACAAAAAATTTAGAAATTGGTTAATATATAATAATTAATTAGTTGAATTGACTTATTAGATCTCAATCAATTATTCTAATAAAGTAATAAATCAATTCTAATTTATATAATTCATTGAATTGATATTTTAGATCTCAATTACAATAATTGATTTGCTACACAAAATTAGTAATCTGTTATTCTAATAAGGTAACATATCAATTCTAATTTATATAATTCACTGAATTGATATTTTAGATCTCAATTACAATATTTGATTTGCTGGTACAAAATTAGAAATCAATGATTCTAATAAGGCAATAAATCATATAATTTA
Source organism: Phoenix dactylifera (assembly GCF_009389715.1). Lineage (NCBI taxonomy): Eukaryota > Viridiplantae > Streptophyta > Magnoliopsida > Arecales > Arecaceae > Phoenix > Phoenix dactylifera. Next base: position 15,359,459 of record NC_052399.1, on the reverse strand, counting down.
TTGAATTGACGTATTAGATCTCAATTGCAATAATTGTTTTACTAGCACTAAATTAGTAATCAATTATTACTAATTCGAAAAAAAAATTTAAACGGAAAATTCGAAAATTGGTTAATCCATAATAACAAATTTAAGTTTGCACGTAGGTTTTTCTAAAAATTGAATTTGTGTGATTTCTAGTGACTATATCCACTAACTAATAGTGTCAAAGAAAAGCTTATCAAAAAGGCATACGTGCCTAAGAAAGGCTGGTACTTAAGTAAGCCTAGTGCAGCACCACCGATCTGGAGCTGATCTAGTTATTAGTTTTTGAATATATCAATTAGACATCCAAAGTTCAATATAAATATTAGTGCAATCTATTGACATAAATTTTTTGCCTTCAATCAGGTTTTTGTCCTTTCTCTATAACCTTGAACCTATGGTCTCAAACACTAGTGACCACCTTAGTGCCAAACTTGAAAAATTTGATGGCCATAACTTTAGGAGATGGCAAAATCAAATGCGGTTCTGGCTTACCACATTAGGGTTGATCTTAGCCATACGTGAGAGCACCACTGAAGTTGATAACGAGTCCAACCCAACTACTTCACGATATGCTACTCGTCAAAATGCAAACCAAAATTCATCCTCCTCCCACACTGAACCTCCTGCCTCCACCAGCGCATCCTCTAGGACACCTGATGAAATAGACTATCATTGCATCCATAGAATCTTAGGTGCCCTTTCTGAGAGGCTGTATAATATCTATTATACAGCCAAGAGTGCCAAAGAACTCTGGGACACCTTAGATAACAAATATGGTCTTGATGATGCTAGGGTAAAGAGGTTCAAGGCCTCCGACTTCAATAACTTTAGGATGGTGGACTCAAAGCCTATGAGTGACCAATTTTATGATTTTGAAATTCTGATCCACCAGCTTAGGGCTAATGGAACCAATTTGGATGAATCATTCCAAATAGCATGTCTGATAGATAAACTACTTACTTCCTGGTCTAATTTTGGTAAGACTCTAAGCCATACTCAAGGAGGTCTCACCCTAACCCTAAGTTTTGAACTCTATTAGAATTGAAGAGCAGCATAGGCTCGGGAATAAAACCTCTACTGGACACAAGAATAATGCATATAATGTAGAGGCCCCACCTAAGAAAATCCAGAACTGACCCTTCCGTAAGAATTTCAAAAAAAATCCTACAACCCTAGAAACCCTAACCACCACTACAATGGAAAACCTATTCAATCCCAGGAGCAGAAGAAGAAGAAAGAGGAAGGTGGTGTTCGTTTCTGTTATGTGTGTAGTTGGACCAACCATTTATCTCCCCAGTGCTTCTGTAAGAAGACTACACCTCTTCAATTCAAGAAGAAGGGTCCACACACAACCAGTGCTCAAGTCAACATGGTGACTTCCAGCGCTGACTCCTCCGAGATAGCTTTCAGGTCTGTTTCCTTCACTCCTGAAATTAACATGACTTTACAAGCACTTGATTGGTGGATTGATACCGGAGCTGGTATTCATATTTATTCGGATCACTTCTGGTTTTCTTCTTATCATGTCTCAAGTGGAGGAACTGTGATCATGGCAAACAACTCAGAGGCACGTGTGCTAGGAGTGGGACGAGTGGACTTAAAACTTACCTCTGAAAAAGTCTTGTCCCTGCACGGCGTCCAACATGTTCCAGTTGTTAGAAGAAACCTCATTAGTGGTTTCTTGTTTGTCCAGTAAGACTATCGTCTTATTTTGAGTCCAATAAAGTTATAATTTCTCATAGTGTAATGTTTATTGGAAAAAGGATTCCTAACTGAAGGATTGTTTAAGTTGAATGTAATAGCTCCTTCAATGAATGAAAATCCTTTAATTATGAATATAGAACCTCCTTCTATTTGGCATGGTAGATTAGGTCATATAAATTATAATTTAATTAAGCAACTTATGAACCTAAATTTAATACCAAAAAGTGATCTTAAGAACAATGAGAAATGTTAAATTTATGTAGAAGCCAAACTCCCCAAGAAGCCTTTTAAATCTGTTAATAGGGATTCAAATCTATTAGAGTTGATCCATAGTGATGTTTGTGATTTTGGTAGAACTTCTAGAGGAGGTAACAGATACTTTGTGACCTTCATAGATGATCTATCCAAGTTCTGTTATATCTACCTAATTAAAACCAAGGATGAGGTGCTTAGCAAATTTAAGATTTTTAAGATCGAAGCTGAGAACCAACAGGAGAAGAAAATTAAAATTCTTAGATCAGATCGGGAAAGTGAATATACGTCAAATAACATAACTCAATTTTGTGAAGATCATGGAATCATTCATTAAGTGACTGCACCCTATTCTCTCCAATCAAATCGAGTAGCAGAAAGGAAGAATAGGACTTTAATGGATATAGTTAACTCCATACTTATAAGCTCAGGAGTATCAGAGAATTTATGGGGGGAAGCTTTAGTTTTAGTCTGTTATATCCTCAATAGGATTTTCTTTAAAAATAATGATCTAACCCCATATAAAGTTTGAAAACATAGAAAACCTAATCTTAGCTATTTGAAAGTGAGGGAGTGCTTGGCAAAAGTGAAAATACCTGATTTTAAAAAAAGAAAATAAGACCTAAAACAGTGGATGCGATATTCATAGGATATGCAGCCAATAGTAATGCCAATAGATTTCTGGTGATTAATTTAGAAGAAAATGATATTAGTAACAACACCATCATAGAAGCTAAAAATGCAAAATATTTTGAAGACATCTTTCCACTTAGGATTAGAGTAGATAGTGGTATAGCTAGTAGCTCTAATAGAATAAGGACAAGTGAAATAGAATTAGAAGCAGAACCTAGGAGGAGTAGAGATTTAGGGTAGAGAAAATATTTGGAGATGACTTCTATAACTTTTTTTATAGAAGACTCTCCAACTACCTTTGAGGATGCAATGAAATCCTTGGATTCATCTTTTTGGAGAGAAACTGTGGACAATGAGATACAGTCAATTATCCAAAATCATACTTGGGAATTGACTAATCTTCCTCCTGGCTGTAAAACTATAAGGTGCAAATGGATCTTTAAGAAGAAACTTAGGCCTGATGGCTTTGTAGATAAATTTAAGGCTAGATTAGTTGCCAAAAATTTTACTCAAAGATCTGAGGTAGATTTTTTTGATGTCTATGCACCTGTAGCTAGGATTACAACTATTGAGGTCCTTATAGCATTAGCCTCTATCCATAGATTAGTAATTTATCAGATGGATGTCAAGATAGCTTTTCTAAATGGAGACTTAAATAAAGAAATGTATATAGACCAGCAGAGGGATTTGTAATTCCAGGCCAAGAAAATAAAGTTTGCAGACTAGTCATATCTCTCTATGGTCTTAAACAAGCACCCAAGCAAGGGTACTTGAAATTTGATGAAACCATAATGACATTTGGATTTGAAATTAATAGCACAGACGAATGTGTATATCATAAGAGAGTTGGATACAAATTTGTAATCTTGCGCCTCTATGTAGATGATATACTGATCTTTGGGACAGATCTTCAGATAGTTGATGAAGTAAAACAATTCTTAAGTCATAAGTTTGATATGAAAGACTTGGGACAAACTGACTTAATTTTAAATACCAAAATAATTAGAAGTGCAAATAGAAATGAGTTATCCCCAAGTTATTATGTTGACAAGATACTCAATAAATTTAATTATTCTGATTGTTTGCCTGTCTCTACTTCCTTTGATCCCTCTACACACCTTAAGAAGAACTTAGGAATTCCTATCCTTCAAAGCCTATATGCTCAAATCATAGGTTCACTACGATTCCTAGCAAACTACACCAGGTCAAACATAGCATATGCTGTAAATAGACTTAGTAGATATATTGTTAATCCAAATAGAGATTACTGGACAATATTAGAGAGGATCCTTAGGTATCTTAAGGGTACCAAGTTCTATAATTTGCACTTTAGTGGGTTTCCTGCTGTTCTAGAAGGCTATAGTGATGCCAACTGGATCAGCGATACTTTATATGTTAAATCCACCACAAGATATGTTTTCTCCTAGGAGGTGCTGCTGTGTCTTGAAAATTTGTCAAATAAATCCTGATATCTAGGAGTACCATAAAGTTTGAACTAATTGCCTTAGACACCACTAGCACTGAGGCTGAGTGGCTCAAAGATCTACTAATAGACCTTCCTGTAGATGAGTCACCTTTACCACATGTCTCCTTACATTGTGACTGTAAATATGCAATAGATAAGTGCAACCAAGAAAATATCAATGTAAAAATGAACAGGCACTTAAAAGTACGTCATAAATCATTAAGATACAAAATGAAAAATAACGTTATTGCTTTAAATTTTGTAAAATCAGAAAACAATTTGGCTGATCAGCTTAAAAAAGGTTTATCTAGAACAGTGATTCTAGAGTCATCGAGGGGGATGGGGCTTAGCCTATAAAGATAGATCACTATGGTAGGAACCCAACCTTAAAAGGTTCAATGGGTAGAAACAAACCGGAGTGTAACTAAGAGGAGCACTGTTTTATGTTTTTCTCATCCCTATAGCGCTAGTGCTCATAAAAGCAAGCGGTAGGATGAGTTTATTTGTATAACTTTTAATAAGTCCGAGACCCAAGAGGCAGGAGCTTCCTTGCTAGTTTTCTTATTAGGACTCACCTATATATGCAGTCGTGAGGCCGTGGTTATGGAAAATGGATGATTTCCTAAAAAGCACATGAAAGATACTTGCGCATGGTCATAATAACGCAACCCACTTAGAACCCAGATTGGGCTGTATTATATGTGTTGTTGATTTAATCTGAACCATGAACTGAGGTTCAAGGTTAAAACCACCTTGACTCCACAGATGTAATCAATTGTTACTAAGTAAGGCTCAAACTGAAAGGTACCTACACCTATTACATAATATAAGATATCCAGCATTTTATTTTAATTTTAAAATTACTTAAATTTTTGTGGGGATTGGTGGAAAAATTTAAATGCGGACACGACCCAAGACTTGGCCACGTGCGCATTTGAAATTGGAAACGCCCGTTGGGCGTTTTGATGGGAATAAAAGCGGGCATTTGTGAAAACATCGCGGGCGCAGACGCATCTGCTAAAAGACCAAATTGCCCCTGCTTAAAATCCCTATAAATACCCCTTGATTTCATCATATTCGGGATACGAAGAAAAAGAAAAAAATATTAAAAAAAATCTAAAAAAAAAGTTCTTTCTCCTCTTAGTTACTTGTGATTTTTATTTTTGCTTTTTTATATTTTATTTTATTTTATTTATTTTGTTCTTCGCTGGATCTGCAAGTTCGATCGGGTTCGTTTTGACTTCTTCCGAGACGTACTGAAGAAGAAGTTGTAGGATCGTCGTATCTCAGAGAAGGATTGTTGGGAGACCCGTACGTGGGGGCAAACACTTCTTTGGGACGGCGTCTATGCACTTCGACCTGCCTTCAATCAGGTTATTTTCTCTAACTTATATTTTAAATTTAATATTAGTAGATCGGTAGGATTTGCAATTTTGTGATTTAATTTTATTAAATGAATAGATTTATTTTGTGCTAGAATAGATTTCTTTTGTGTTAAAATAGAATTATTTTGATGTCGAATAATATTTCCTATATATATATATTATTCCCTATAAAGAATTTCAATTAATTGTAATTTTAGATTCATTTGTTTATTTAGGTGATATATTGCTAACAACCATGATAGCACGATCTTGGACGCCTCGTGGTAGATCCCCACTGGACCTAGGAATTGGAGCTTCTTCGGCTCCAGATCCATGCTAGGGTTAGGATTAAGGTTTCCCTGTGTGGGGAGATTGGGAAAGAATTGGGGGGAGAGAGATATAAGGAGAGAAAGGAGGAGTATTTTGGGAACAAAAAGGGAATGGTGGCAGACTTTGGATTTGAGGGATTGCCCTTAGCATTCTATATAAATTACGAGGGACTGCGGCTTTATTATGTTTGCCAGCTTGTAGTATAAGTCGTTTGATATCAATCTAATGGCTAGCAAATTTTAAGCGGTTTGTACTATCGGCCCACAAGCTTAAATAATTTTACAGATTCAGATCTGATCAAGTCGGGACAGGTCGTAGAATTGAAAATCCAAAATTACCTAAATTTTAAATAGGTCGGGTCAGAGCAAGCCTGAATTCAGTAAATCCATATCTGATCCAAAATATAAAGATCCGGCTCGACCCCATGGGTCTTCCAAAATGGGTCGGGTCGGATCGGTTGAGTCACGGGTCAACCCGACGGATTTGCAGCCTTAGTCTCGCCTGACGCCTTATGAGTTTGGTTTTCATTGTTCCATTCTTAATCCACGGTAGAGAGTAAAAACAACTACCAGAGATTGATATAGACGTTCTTAAGGACACTGTAGCGTTTGATTAGCCCTATGAAATAGTGCAACCATCATAGATGTAGCTCATGATATAAAGAATGTGGACCAAATGGATTTTGAGTGTAAAAATCTAGACAAAATGCTTATGTCGGCAACGTATATGGTAGAAGTATGGTGGCCTTAAGATGACTTTTTCTATGTTATTTTTTTTTGTTTTTTAAAGAAAGATGGAAAGGGGCGTGCGTGGGTCTAAGTGGTTGGGAATTGTTCCAACGAGGACTTTGAACCCGTAAGCTATGCTGGAGTCTGCATGTGGGGTCTTTTAGAATATTTGAGAATGCCGTGTAAAATGACTAATGAAGTGGTCAAAAACATGCAAATATTTCTCAGAAATTATCCTCCAACTTGATAAAACTTAAAGAAGAAATATTTTAGAAAAGGCCAGGGAAGAAAGAAATCTCATGGAAAGTTACACCTGTTGAAAATTATGACCACCTTTTTTTTTTACCACTTATTTCGTTTTGAAGACTATAACCTCTTCTTATTTTAATCTTTTATTTTCTCTCCGGTTAGGCTACACGGCCTACACCACGGTGGTCGAGTAGGCCCTCCCATCCCACCGCCCACCCAAAAACATTAGTTTAATAAACCTTGACAAAAGCATAATGGCAGAAATTGTCTCATTTTCTATCTTTCGTGTATAACTTGTATTCTCTCAACTACATATTAGGAAGCCTTACATTATGTAGTGTAGAGTATATCATCGACAAAAAATTAGATTGCAGCAGATTAGTTTCTTCCTTGCAAATCAGATTCTAACTTCAAACATTAGGAACATAGCTGAAAATGGGCTCGAACCAGACTTACTTCATGTCAGGCTATGAGCTAAATTTGAAAAAGTTCAGATCAGATTTGAGCTTAAATATAAAGCCCATTTATTCTTTGGGCTGAGCTCGAGTATGTTATTGGCTCAGCTCGAGTCGGAGCTCAAACAAGATCCGAAACGAAGCCCAAATTCAGGCTCGAATTCAAGTCCGGATCAATTTATTTTTTTATATTGTCATTTAGAAAGAATAATAAGAAGTGAAGAATAAATTTAAAAAAAAAAAACTGAAAATAATATATTATATATCATTTGCTTGTACTATAGAAAAGAGTCTAATTTTTAGCTAGCAATATTATAAAATATTAAATTTTAATTGAGTTTGGGCCATATTTCTTTTTGGCCCAAAAAGATAATTTGAGCTGGGCCAATCAGATTCTGGTTGGGCCCGGGCTCAGATTTAGATTATGGGAGCTCAACTTAGGCTTGAAATTCAAAAAAGATCAGGCTGGGTTTGTATAGGAGCATGGCCCGGCCTCACATGATCCACTTCCGTCCCTAATTGAGAAGTATCTCTTTTTTTTTTATAGATAATTTTAATAAAGTGGAAAAAAAAGGGAAATAACAGTTTTCTAGCGGGTGAACTACAGAAAATTGCCTTAAGATTCCGTTACCGCGAGAATGGGGTAGTTCTATATACACCCCCCCTATTGCTCAGGACACCCCCCAAAAACCAAAAAAAAAATACCCAAACTAACCTTTAGTGTAATTACCATATTGCCCTTGAAATTTTCTCATACACCCCCCTTCCTCCTCCTCCGTTTCGTTTTGAAAAGAAAAAAAAACACCCCTCAAACCCCCCTTAAACCCCTCCTCCCCCGTTCCCCCTTCTCCCTCTCGTCGCCGGCATTCTCCCGATCTCCGACCACCTCGCCGGCTTCTCCCGGAACCACCTCGCCGGCTTCTCCCGAAATTTTTTTTTTTCACGGTTCGTACTCCGTTCGGCACTGGATCGCCGAACAAAAGGCTTCTGTTCGGCTGAACAGTGCCGAACAGAAGCCTTCTGTTCGGCAACCCTCAACCGAACAGATCTGTTCGGCTGCACAGTGCCGAACAGAAGGCTTCTGTCCGGCACTGTTCAGCCGAACAGAAGCCTTTTGTTCGGCGATCCAGTGCCGAACGGAGCACGAACCGTGAAAAAAAAAAATTTCGGGAGAAGCCGGCGAGGTGGTTCCGGGAGAAGCCGGCGAGGTGGTCGGAGATCGGGAGAATGCCGGCGACGAGAGGGAGAAGGGGGAACGGGGGGTTTTGGGCGTTGGCGAGGTGTTTTGGAGGGGAAGAGCGGGGTGGGGGGGGGGGGGATTTGGGGGGTGTAGAGAGCAATTTAGGTGAGGGGGTGGGGAGAGTGGGGGGTAATTTAGAAATTTTTTATTTTTTAGGGGTGTCCTTGGCAAATGGGGGGGGTGTAGAGAGTATTTAATTTTTTTTTAATTTTTGGGGGGTGTCCTGAGCAATAGGGGGGGTGTATATAGAACCACCCGCGAGAATGGCACCTTTCATGCATTTACCATATTTTGGACGCTTTTACCCCGTAATTATCGCCCGACTTGATGACTCTCGCCCGTGGGCCCACAAATCACCGATCCGAGTTAGACCAAAGCTGGAATTCATAGGCGGCTGCTTCTCCGCCACCGTCTCCCCCAACGGTCACCACCTCCTCGAGCCTCCAAGAAGACACCGTCACCGCCAGCCGCCGCCCGCTTCACGAACGACAACAACTTGGGTGGCGCTACCTCCTTCACTGACCCCAGCATCGGATGCGACGCCCACGGCCTGTCCTCGATCGCGGACGCGGCTCATGGCTTCCACAAACTCCTTATCTGTAGAAGCACGAGCCGCTGCCACCTAATCGGCGACCCCCTCCCACTTCCTCCTCCACAGGCATTCGGGGTGGACGGCGGAGTTGCTGAAGAGGAAGGAGACCATGGAGAGATCCAGCTCGGCCTGCAGACCTAGCTAGACTTCCATTCGGGGGAGGGATGGGGTTAGAAACCCTTGGAAAATAAGTGAATAAATAAGGAACGATATCTCGCAAATACTACCAATTTTATAGTGACTAGCAGGAAATTCAAAAATAGGTTTTTATTTTTTTTCCTTTTTTCTTTATTTTTTTGTAACTGTGAATGAAGGCATACACAGGACAAATAAAACAAAGTAGCAATGGAAGAGGACACCGAAACAAGGACGGTGAAGTTTTGTTGAGGGGAGACCCCTGGAGTCTCTCTTCACCAGCCGGACTAGCTCCTCGCTGATAAGGACCCTTTTTTCTCTTTTACGTATAAAAGATTTGTCAATTGGGTCCAGTTCTGGGATGAAGTTTCCTGGAAGGTGCGCTCCCTTGTTTTTGTTTAAATTGCAGTCTAAGCGCAGCTGACGTGACCTCATTCGGCGCCCACCGCTTCAGCGGCTCCCACCAACACCATATTTTTCGCTGCACTGGACTTGCTGTAGCCGTATCGGAAATCAGCGTTCTCAGCCCGTATCGGCCCACTCTTCCTCCACGAGATCCGTGAGGTTGGTGTTTTTGGTCGCATCGCCGATCGCTGGTCCCGAAGCTCGCAGATCTCCCTTGGCCTTTCCTTTGGCAAGGGCCATGCGTAGGCTTGCGAGGACGCCACCTCACACGGACTCCATTCCAAGGCGAATTCGTGACCCCTTGGCGAGACCTGTTCCTATTGCATGATCCAACCTGTCTCCCCCCCTCCCTCCCTAAGTTTGAGAGAGCTGCGGTGGTGCTGGAAGAAGTGGGGTGTCAAGAAAAATTAATCATCGATTACTCTCGTCTTGCGGGAGTCGAGCGATGGCTTCGGTGGAAGAGGCGACGAGGAGTTTGGAGGATGGATTTCGGGGAAAGGAGGCTGTGCTTCCCCCGCGGCGGACGGGCCACGGTATGTCGTCCTCGTCGCTGCTTCGGAGGAGGTCGGATCGGTCGGTGCTGTCCAAAGTGAGAAGCGAACCTCTCAGGCGTCTGCTGGCCAACCTCCAGGAGGTCTTCCTTGGGACCAAGCTCTCCCCCCTGTTCCCCGCCGTGCCCCTCGCCGTCGCCGCCCAATGCTTCGATTTCGGCCGAGTAAGTTCCATCCTAAAACCATTCCCCTCTCTCTCTCTCTCTCTCTCTCTCTCTGAGTGTTTGTTGGTTGGTAACAAAAGCCCTACCGTCACGCCGCACGGATTGGGATGTATGATTAGATACCAAACGGAAGCGACCACAACCACACATCTAGAGCTACAGGCGTGTTAGATTTTTTTGCCTCTTCCTTCAGAAACAGACTCGGAGCAGCTCCGGTCTTGGATTGCCGTGCCGTGAGTTCAGTTTCCAGCTCGCTCCGTCCTAGTTTGTGGAGGATGATAGATTGATAGTGGTACATCCGGCCAGCTCTAACGTGACTCGATTTTATAGCAATTAAAGCCACTTAGCGGATCGAGGCAATTTGGATGCTTGAACGCATCCGTTTGGAGAACTGATTTCCGCTCTGCAATGTGTTTTTAATCCACGTCCTTGATTAAGCACAGAGGTTTCAATTCTGAGATGCTGGGTCCATAGGATAGAGATGGCTGGAAAGAGAATAGAAATAGCTGGTTTTTGTTTCATCCGTTTGATTGAAAATTTTTTCATTTTGATTCTGATTTTAGGTTAGGAGAGAATGAAAATGTTTCAATCCCTAAAATCTAATTCCTCCACTCTTTTAGTATTCAAATTTTGTTATTCTATACAATTTTCCTAGGGTACAGGTTTGATAGTACTCAAACAGGTGGTAGGTGGAACATGGATTTGTATGATGAAATGAATTAGAGGCGCCAAATTAATAAGGGAAGACTTCAAAGAAGATAATCACGGGTTAATCTTGGCAATAGCTTCCCTAAATATCATCAATAGTATTTATTATTTCACCATAAAAATATAATATTTATTACTTCTTATAGTAATTAATTGTAGCATTGATGAATTCCCAGTCAAATCATAACATTTGCTACATTGATAGTTGATGACAACTTACCTACGAGTCCCGTCAAGGCCATGTCGGTCCGGGGCATTCGCTGTCTAATCGTCCTACTGCAAGGCCTTAGACCCACAACTGCGGTATATTTATAGGGCATATTACTAGAGGCGCCGCGGGACGGCCCCATCATTCCTAACCACCAGCTACCAGAAATTTGTACAGCTTGGTACATAAGGATCTTGTTGTTGTTCTTGTTATTATTATTATTTATTTTTTATTTTTTTAGATTAGAATATAAATGCATTTAATAAAATTAAAAAATAAAATATTACGAACTGTCTGAAGCATCTTACAATTGCCGGTCATAAAATATTTTCGGAGTGAGTAGCTACATAAGCGGCCACCTAATTCACAGCCTCATTAGCTTTTTAAAAAATATGCTTAATCTGGAAAGCTCTTTCTTCATCGTAGTCTAGGTATTACGGGGCAGTAGATGGTCTCACCTCTTGGCCCTCTCTCCGGATCCAACTGACATTTAGAATTTACTTTAAACCTTTGGTCGTCGTGCAACTAATGCTCGATCAAAAGTCTCGTTGTTTGGCCTATTATAAGTAGACGTGTGTTTCAGCTTAGGACACACACAAAGGAATTTTTAACTGCTCTTCTTTTTTTTTTTTTTAAACAGTCAATTGCTAACTTCTCAAAACTCGAACAGATGCCACGGCAAACTTATTTCCTCGTCAACATAATGCAGAAAAAGAAAGTTAAATCAAAATGACAAGCCTGTGTGCGAGATCCACAGGAACATAGAATAGAAATGATCCAGAGTTTGTGGCGTCCATAGAAAATGTAAGAGCGTCGTCCGTCTGCTTGTCGTGTGGTCTCTTATTCGAATCCAAAATCACATGCCGGATAATGGGGAAAGACGTGGGTGAAAAGAAAGAAGGTTGACGTTTAGTGGGTGTCCTTTTATTCCCCTCTCTCTATTTCTCTAGCATGTAGATGCTATATTTTTGTGTATTAAATTACTAAGTTTGGTCTTCTTTTTGACATAATAATTTAAATGGAGAAAACAGGCTTGGGTCTTTGCGTTGAGTATGGTAGGCCTCGCTCCTCTTGCCGAACGGTTGAGCTTTCTAAGCGAGTAAGTTTCTCATCCCTTTCTCCCAAGACAAAGAACAATCTCCTTTACATTATTTGTTCTAATTAATATCATTTAACTTTTAATTTTGCAATCCAGGCAAATCTCGTATTATGGTGGTCCAACAGGTAATTCCCTAATAACTAGTTTATAGTTTGTCATTTCCAGAGCTATAATCTAACCTTTGGTGCAATTCATTTAGGATATAATTAAATATATAATAGATAATTTACAGATTATGTCTCGTACGGTATTCTCCTCTAGTGAATGAGCTGGATCAAATATTGCCCTAATCCAGCTTCAAAGAAATGGACCGATTTTTTTTCTGATTTTGTTAGTTGTACATACACTTGGCAAATATGAGCTGCCATTGTACCCAAAAAAAAGAAATGGAAAGAAATGAATAGATATCGTAATCTGAATCCATGGGTAGGGTTCAGGTCAAAATTCTAGATCCAACAGGATCTATCTAGCTCTGTACTCCTTGAACTCGGACCTAACTCAACATAATTTGGATCCACGTTGCTTGGTTTAAGATCTATATAATTTTAGCGGGCCAATGTAAATATCACCTATACATTACTAACATGATGTGTTTGCTAGGGTGGTGGGGGTGTAACACTGTTTCAATTTAGTCAACAAGATATAGAGAGCAAACTTGTACCATCTTAAAAGATTAAAAGATGAAAGGAGACGCACACGGTGTGATGGTTCGTAAAGAAATAGAACAAGACTCGGCAGTTGGTTTTATGACTATGCACGTACACGCAATAAGCCTCATAGTTGCACTGTGCAGTTGGTGGGCTCCTGAACGCCACCTGTGGGAACGCACCCGAGCTCATAATCGCACTGCTGGCCCTCCAAAAGGACAAGATGGAGGTCCTCAAGTGGTCCCTCCTCGGCTCCATCCTCTCCAACCTCCTCCTCGTCCTCGGCTCCTCCCTCTTCTGCGGCGGAATAGCCAACTACACCAAGGAACGCCCTTTCGACCGGGTAAGCGTAATCAGAGACCACCTTAGACTTCAAACAAGAAGACTGCAAGCAGAGGGATAGCAGTAGTAGTTAACCGAGTCTCCGGACATTCTGTCTTCGTTCGTGTGATGTTTTCAGAAGCAAAGCGACGTGAACTTGAGCCTTCTGCTGCTGGGCGCTCTGTGCTGCATCTTCGCGCTGGTTTTTCCACGCTCTGCGAGCGTTGGAGAGGGCGATGTCGGGGCGGGAGCGGCGCTGAACCTTTCCAGAGCGTGCAGCATCGTGATGCTCGTTGCCTACCTCGGATGCCTCTTCTTCCAGTTGAAGACCCATCGCCAGCTCTTTGAACCGCCGGAGGTTAGATTTTTGAACCCAGTTTCTCCTACTACTTAGTGCTGCATATGGAACGAACCGGTTCCAAATGTTGTGGAGAGATGTAATTAGATGGTCTATGCCATCTAGTTCAAAATATCTAGAATATTATAATATGACAGCACCTAACTCTGGAAGTAATAATAATTCTAGACGTGACAAAATAAGGTGCATATCCTAGTAGCGTAGGTCAAGGGACGAGTTATGACCTGTTCTTCAGCTTGCTTTGGTGTAGGTTGATTTGATCTCGATCTGCCCATTATAAAGTATGCTTGGTTCTCTCGAACTGAGAAACTAACAGGGTGTATACCTGTTTCTCTGTGTCAAGTCATCTTGTTCGTAGACTCTAAAAAAATAATATTCGGTGCAGAAGAATTTGGCCATGTTCTTCTGACTGTTCTTGATTTAGTCTAACAGAGACAAGGGATGGTTATGGCATGAATATGAGACATAAAACGCAAACAAGTAACGCAAAAGAGAAGAAAAACCAAATCAAAACTTTTACGGATCCACTTTTCATTTGCTGTTTCATTGAAGAAAACTTCGTTCGAACTCCAAACTGCAAATTGGACGAATCAATATTAAAGGAGGTAAACAAGCAAAGTACCTAGAGAAAGTTTTTTATTGGATGGAAGAATGTGATAGAAGAGAATAATTAGAATGCGGATAAAACTGAGGGGGAAAGGGTATTCCCAAGCCAATATTTATCAATTCCTGGCTCTATAAAGCATAAAGCAGGTGAATCAAGTTGATGTGCAGTTTGAATTTTATGCATTTATTCAATATGATTCTTACATATATAAAAATATTAAACAGTTGTGTGACCATAATTCATTCATCAGAATAACAGATAAGGTACGAGTTGGGGCTTTCCCTGGTGGTTATACACCCTGCTTAGCAGCTAGAGGTTTCAAATCTTGGTTGGTGTATCCACTAGTATTGGGGCCTAGGTAATTGTACTGCAGGAGGGTCTTCCTCCATTTCTCTCAATAAATAATGGATAATAGCAGTAAAAATAGCAAATATTTGAAATGAGGAATGAAGGATGAGGATGTTAAGAACAATTTATGCAGCACTTGTAACAATGAAAATGAGTAAAATTATTGAAGAATGAAGATTATGTTGATCTCGAGAGCTGGCCTTAAAACAGAGTGAACTGAACGCAGTAAGTGATAGTTGCTCATGCGGATATAGATGATTTCTTGCCTTAACCATGGAAGAACAGGTCAGCGGCTTATAAGGAAAGATTGTAAGTCTCTGTCCTAATTACCGACCTTCTCTGTGCTAGAATGATGAAAACCAGCATGTCCTATGGGTCAAGATAATCTGTAACGTTCCTATTTTAAACAGGAAGAAGTAGCTAATTAGTCACGGCTTGCCACTCTCTTCCACTAGGAAGTAGGAATGCTGCTGTATCACTACGAGCACCTGTTTCCACTTTCCCACCATCGTACCATGAGCATCACTATTATCCTAAGTGCTCTTTTTGAGAATTGTGTGGGTATACCAATAATTTCAAATAAATGATGGAATAATTACCCAGGCCAAAAACATCTAGGAAACACTTCCTAAAGTTTGAACCTAGATTTGACACCATGACCATCTTCATCAAAGCTACCCCCTGCCACCTATGTGAGTGGGATTTCTTCTCTTTTCTTCTCTTTCTTTCTTTCTTTGTTTTTTTTTTATTTCTGAAAAGCTGTGTGGTTATGATATCTAACACCTTCAATTATTAACAGGATGAAGCTGATAGCAATGATGATACTGTTTCAGATACACCAGTGATTGGTTTTGCTAGCGCTTTTGCTTGGTTAGTAGGGATGACTGCTGTGGTTGCATTTTTGTCAGATTATGTTGTTACCACCATCGAGGTATCAAATTGATCAACTATTATCTGTGTAATCTTTCTTTTTGAAGGTTGATCTAAATCCTTTAAAGTTCCTAAAGGACCAAGATTTTCCTCTTCTTTACTTAGGCAGCATCAGAGTCATGGGGCATGCCTGTGAGCTTCGTTAGTGTTATCATGCTGCCTATTGTTGGAAATGCAGCAGAACATACAGCTGCAATCATCTTTGCTTTCAAGAATAAGATTGTAAGACTAGCTCTTACTTATGGTTTATGACATTTTCAATGACGTAAAATATGCATAATCCTCTGAACTGAATGGGCATTATGCAGGATATCACTCTGGGCATCACTCTTGGTTCATCAACTCAAATATCCATGTTTGTGGTGAGACTTTAAGCAGCCATTTCCTGAAAACATAGTTTATTTTCCTCCTCTTTGCTTGTTGTTTAAAGGATTCGCAAATATTTTGTTGAACATGAATAGGTTCCATTAAGCATAATAGTAGCATGGATAAAGGGTGTCCACATGCATCTTGATTTTGGGCTCTTGGAGACTGGATCACTAGTTATGTCAATCCTTATAACTGCCTTCACCCTTCAGGTAAATCTTTAACCATTTATCCATTATTGCTAGTGATTGTTCAGTGTAATTCAGGATTTATCAATTTCAATTGTGTTTACCCAAAAAGTGGAAAAAAAGGTATCGGTCCAATGCCCGAGGCTCCCACCATTGCACGGGGTTTGGGGATGGTCAAATATACATAGCATAAGGCTTGCATGTAAAGAGGTCGTTTCCATATTTTGAACATGTGATCTCCAGGTCACAATGAAGCCATCTGATCATTGCACCAAGGTTCACCTTCCCAAAAAGTAAAAAGATGAATTTGCTAATTAAGATTAGGAAATTGACAAGATGACTTAAATGTAATTAAGTGCAATGGAGTTCTGTTAATTAAGCTACTAGATTTGCTAATGGTGCTATGGAGTGCAATGGTGCATCAAGGCTCACCTTCTCAAACAAGGAAAACTGGATTGTTAATTAAGATTACGAAATTGAAAATGTGACTTAAATGTGTTTGAAGCAAACCTAGTAGCTTAATTAACAGAACTGCATTGTACTTAAATGGTGATGAATTTGTTTAAACATAATCCACTAATTTCAGTAAAAAAGCTTATTATGAGAGTATAAGAATAAAACTAAAGAAATGAACTGACCGGATTATGCCAGGCGGACAGAACCAAATCTATGAAGATTAAGATGTTCAATGTAATTCAACTAATTGTTGGAAGGCTTTCCAACTCATGTAAAACAAGATACCAGGGCCAAGCTAGCGGTGGAGTTGGCGATAGAATAAAAAGTTTCCTGATTTCAAGGAGTGCTACCCAAAATGATAATTTCAGCAAGAAAAACTGCCAGCGAATGAGCAAACCCTAATGATAATGAACTTTATTGAGAGATAATTATATCACTTAGTATGTGACTTCACTCTCTTTGTAATAAGGAATTCTGCAGAGCTGCTTTCATTATACAAAAAACCATTGGCTTGCATTGCAAAAACAAATCATATAAATCCAACAATAGAAAAAAGTTCTGAATTATCTCGTGGGGGCTGAATTTTGTTCTTCAATGGCCAAATTTGTACTACTTGTACATGTCGTTTAGCCAACTTAACTAAAACATATCACTATTAATGACGGATTCTAGAACTTTCATTCTTATGATATCTAAAGTAACTTTTCGTAGGTTTCAGTATGTGAATACTTGAACATATTCTGAAGATGCATTAAACATGCATCTTGAGGCATTTTTCCTCTTCCATCCACCTTGTTAAGAATTACAGTTTTTAATGTTGGCCAAGAGAAAAGCTTTTCTTGTTTTGCAGTGGTGGAGCTTGTTTTTCTCAAACTTTCTTGTCCACACTGTATGATGTTCTCTCATCCTCAAGGGAAAACCATCAGTTACCTTGCCTTATATTGTTGGTGCAAATAATGCTAATTGTGTAATAAAAAAAATCATTCCCTCTTCAAGTGGGATCTCGAGTGACAGTATTCTAGCCCAAACATTATAGTGGAACAAAGAATATGAAAGCAATTACGTTTGAACCACAAAAAAGATTGGTTAATCAGCCAACCATGTGAACCAGCAATTTATGATGAATTCAACACCAAAAATGAGGTGTGCAAGCACCAAAATGTCAACTGCAAACAAAATAACATATTCATGTCTTGACACAGTGTGAACTGATTGGTTAAAGCTCAAAGACAGAACTAATGAAGAATGCTACTAAAAAAGAAGGAAGGCTATGTGCGCCTAAAGTGGAGAAAAATGATCTACCATGTTAACTACCAAGTATAAAGAACTTGCTATTGGTAAACTCAAATAAAAAGGATCTTTGAAAGCTTGAGCGCAGGCAGTTCCTCAGGCATGATAAGGGATGTTACACATAATTGGGAAAACTTGGAGGCATGAGTTAGTTGCATAAGATTATCACCATCTAGGAGATTGCTTAGCGCATCCGATGAGGGTGCCCTCTTAACACGAAGTTCCCTTAAAAAGCTATTATTCACATCCACTCCGGTTATCTGTGGATTTCATATCTCCCCAATGTGTAGCTCATGAATCACTCATGATTTAAGGGATAAGTTTCCCAAGATATAAACAATTTCAAATATTTACTTTTTTATCTAAATATATGTACTTGTGTTAAATACATCCTTAGATATCATTATATGGGAAAACATTTAATTTCATTATGAAATCACATAATCTCCTAGATGTCATTCATAATGTTGAATTTAGATATAGTAGAGATTAGGTTAATTTTCATGTTGTTGATGATGCAATATTCCTATTTAGATTTTTTTTTTTTTTTTTTTTTTTTTTTTGCAGGATGGCACTTGGCACTATATGAAGGGATTTGTTCTCTTACTTTGCTACGTTGTTATTGGTGCATCATTTTTCATCCTTAGACCCTCTTTAAGTAAGTTTTAACTAAACAACTACTTGAGAACAAGAACTTAACATCTTCTAGACGATTTATCATGGCATTCCTAACTTTATTTTTTTCCCTTTTGTTTCTGATTCCAATGACAGATCAAGCAAATGCCATCAACTGGGGTGTCGAAACAATACCAATGAAATCTGTGAAGGCTTAGGACACTAGATGGCAAACTGGTTTTTTATGTACATAGTAGACTGCTTTAATTTTGTCCTTTCAGTAATTGCCGGTAAGTTCAATAAAGAAATTCCTTTTTCCAAGCGTCATTTCTGAAGAGCATAAAAAATGGGCATTCTTTATCTCAGTCAATATCTACATCTCTGCATCCATGCCTCTGTATGTTTCGCTTGCTGAACCATTAACTTGTGAAAATCTCAAATCTTATTTCATGCATTGGTTTAAAATCTGTGCTCCTTTGATAGATAATGTTAGATTGCAGAGTGTCTTGTGGCCGTTGAGTAATAGAAAATTGACATTACAGTCCTTTGTTTTGCGAGAAGAGTCGGACTTTATGTTTTTGAGATTAAGTAAAACAAGAAGTGGAGAACTGATTAACAGAGATGTGAGTGATTTACAAACATCTATTTGATAAACCTGGAGATGTAGTTCAGCTTGGTCTAGCCTATGCTAGAATTATGCTCGACATTAACAATTAACCAGCTCTTCCCTTGGGAGAGATCCAAGGTTGAAACCCTGGTGAAGGCACCCTGTGCTAAATTAATAAAAAAGTCCATTTAAATTTAGTGACATCTGATATCAATTAATAAATTGGGTGGTGGAATCCCACCTCTCATTTACATCAAAAAAGATAACTGATATCAATTATAGATAGTGCCTTCTGGAATCAAAAATCCCCAGTTACAGTTGTTACGAATACCATAAATGATGGATCCAAACACAATCATATTCGTAGGATTGAGCAAATAGGATTTTGGTCTGCTCGTTGGCATCCCTCTTCTTATGAGGGAGGACCTGGATTTGAACTCAAGGTGGCGGCATTCCCACCATATCAAAATAGTGAAAAAAATCATAACCATTTGGAATAGAGTTGATTTGTAAACAAAAAGAATTTCTTACCAAAAGAACAACAAGAATTAAATTTGGAGATTTGCTAATGACTCAGAGAAAACTAGCAAACAATGTCAACAGGAAAATTTGATCAAATGCTAGGGAAACTCATCATTTTTTTAGGAAAAAACTGGTGAATTAGATAATCAACTCTAGGAGTTGGTCGCATAAAACAAATTTATGGTTTTTAATTAATCAACAAGTGACAAGTATGTTCCCCACACATCTTCGTTTGTCTTACAATCAGCATTTTTATATTTCAAATTTGATAATAGTTGTCTTTCTAGTTGGAAATACAACTGTTTTAGGTATCTTTGAACACCTTCAAGGGTTAACCACCCATGAGATAGTGGCTCAAGGAAGATGGCTAAGACTTTTTTTTCCTTTTTAATTATAAATATCCCTTGTAATAGTTGAAATCCTACTGATAATATATTATTATCACCAATCATAAGGTGTTTAGTTCGAGGACAATGTATTTCAAAATTTCTGGATCTGAATTATTAGCTGTATATAAGCTATGTATGAGCTGAATTGTTAGCTGTATATGAGCTGTAGAAGCTGTCTTCAACTATAAAATATGGGCTATAGCACTGTTTGTGGACATATAGAAAAGAATACATCCTTCTCTCTCTGTGTCTCTCGTTCCTCTCCTTTTACGTTTACATGGTATCAAAGCCTCCAAATCCTGGAGCAACCTTCGAGGCTCATCCACCAGGGCGTCATCGTGATTGGGTTAGTAAACTCAAGTTGGCATCTTTGCTACCATCTTGAGTTTGAGAAAGATTGTTAGTTGTATATAAGCTGTGTATGAGCTGTATTGTTAGATGTATATGGGCTGTACATAGCCATCTTCAAAGGTGGGCTATGACACTATTTGGAGACATATAGAAAAAAATATATCCTTCTCTCTCTACATCTCTCATTCCTCTCCTTCTACGTTTACATGAATAATTATATTATGGGCAGATCTCCACTCTTTTTTTTCTAAATAGATTGATCACAAAATGCACAAGCCTAGATTATACATATAACTAAGACAGGTCGAAGTTGGATATCTCAAAAATATTATCCGTATGTAATGGTTTTCTGAGAAAGATTTGTATGTAGTTGCTGTTACCAACTCCTAGACACTAACACATTGCGATGTTATGTTTTTAGATGCATCTTTTTAGATGTATTGCTTGTAAGTGCCTATCATGTGTCATCACTTTTTTCCCCATTCTTGCGTGGATAGCAGTAAATACTATGAGAGTAGTGGATGGTAGTGTGAGGACCCGTGCGGGCGTGTGTTTAGTCCCACATCGCTTATTCGCTGGGTAGATCTTGGATATTTATACAGGATCAAGGAACCTAAATACTACCTTCCGGCTAAACCACTTTGGGCGAGGTTCTGGGTTGTTACAAATGGTATCAGAGCGAATCCGACTTATAATCTATGTTGACTAGGGGACACTACAGCACGAATCCATTGGAGCTGACCACGGGTCAATCGTGGTGTTTGTGATTAGATTTGAACCCTTAGCCTGACGAGGACGTCAGGGCTTGAACGGGGGGAGTATGTGAGAACCCGTGCGGGCGTGTGTTTAGTCTCACATCGGTTATTCGCTGGGTAGATTTTGGGTATTTATACAGGATCAAAGAATCCAAATAATATCTTCCGGCTAGCTATTTTGGGTAAGGTCTTGGATTGTTACAAGTAAGTTGCATGAAGATTAGAAATCAAGAGTTATGAGGCCATCCTATTGCGACGAATAACGTTCGCGTAGCATGCAATTCGAGTGGCCGCTCCCAAAAATAGGGTGGTCGGATGGGAATGCTTTACCTCGCCGCTCCACCCTCCGCTCGGTTCCTAGCAACTTACTAGCGTTAATGTGGCGTACGCGAGATGGACCCCCCCTGGGCCTTACCCTGCATGCATGGCACCAATCCGGGCTATCGCAGTAGTCCAAGTGAATGACTTGGGAGGAGTAATAGTTTTAGTTAACATTTCATAAGGAATTGAGTGTATCTACCATCTACTTATTGTTGCTGCTAAAAGTCCTCGGGCATGAAAAATCTCCAAAAAGTTGGTATTAGGTCCTTGGGAGGGCAAATTATATCCTGCACTGCATCGTGTGCACCAACGTGGCCGCGTATCATGCTGATTATATCGTCTCATTCTTGTAGGTCAATCATTGAGAGAGGTGCATAGTGAATAAGGTTTGAGATAATTTGATTGACATAGTGCAAAGCCACACATAGCACCTAATATTGCCATTCAACGCCCACAAGATGTAAATTTGAAAATATTAGTATTCCCAACTGCCCAACCACAGATCCAACACCTAATGATGGCTTTATAAAATACAATTTAGACAATTTATTTCTCAAAATATGATAAAAAATATATTAAACACTTTTCATTTTGAAAGAGTAAAACCGCTAGCATAAGTAAGATGTCTTTTTTTTTTAAAGTAAGAATAAATTTAAAAAAAATTAAGATTAGAAATAAATTATTCTTACATCTAATAGTTTGAAAAACTTATATTTACCTCATTGAGCTTTATTTTTATTTAACACTTTAATCTATAATTTAATAAAATATTAGTTCAGTCATTAATCTTAAATGGGATTCAAATATCATATAAATAAAATTTGAAAATAACTAAAGTAATCTTAAATGGCGTAACAATCATCCAAAGACACAAGACAACTTTTGTATCCTCCTCTCCATACAAGAAAATATTTGTATCCTTTCTCTCTGTCAAAAAAATTTAATTTTTTATGTAAAATAAATAGTTCAACTGATATTATTAATTTAATTAAATATAAATGTAGATTTTGTAAATTATTAATGAGTATGTGCGTGATAGACATAAATTTTAAAAGAATTATTATAATATATTCTTGAAGTAAGTAAGGTGTCTTTTAGTTGCTCTGGCAGAATAAATTATTGTTCTCAAAGTATCATTGCCCATCACAGAAACGACAGTTTCTATTTGTATGAATTCAGTGCTTGGGGAGGGGCAGCTTTCTTCAAGAGGTTCTGCAAACCAGCTTTTCCCTTTTGACATGTTTGCCCCCTAATTTGCATATCAAAAAGGACGAGGCCATCGCCTCCTGCACGCAAATCCACTCCTATCCAAAATCAAAGGGAATATTAACGGCACCCAAGGCTTCAAACGGTCCTCGCAGAGACTGTCTATAGTATGCCGTCTTGACCCATCCGTTTGGGCGAACCCAATACATTCAAACTTTGCCGACGAATAAATGCTTCAGCAGTGACTCCGTGCTCTTTCGCTTCTGTCACGGGGCAGGGGGAAACAGCTTTATGCCTTTATCTCACTATGAGCAGCTCTTATCTGGCATGGAATTTGGATTGATAGAAGCTAGCCTAATGTGTGAATGATTCAAGCTTGAGATCTGTCTAACTTGCTCATATTTAGCTAATTCTTTTGGGGCTCGTTTGGTTCGCGGGAAAAGAATGGGGGAAAGTGTGGTCAACGGGAAAGTAAGGAGATGCCTCTTGTTTGGTTGGAGTTTTCAAAGGAGAGAGAAGGGAAAGTTGTATTCCCATGGGAATGTGATTCCCACATTTCATGGGAAAGTCTTTCCCATGAGAAACATGGGAAAGTTACTTTCCCATGAGGCGGGAATCACTCCATTTTTACTTTTTTCCAAAAAGTCTCTTCAGCATTAAAGAAGCATTAAAGAGACATTAAAAACCTAATTTTTATTAAGGGCATAATAGGAATTATATATAACTTTCCTAGGAAAGTGGATGGCCAACCAAACATAAGCACGTTGGAAATTTGTCACTTTCCTATGGTCAACCAAACATGCCAAAAGTACTTTCCTAGGCATCCTCTTCCTAGGAATTTGTTTCCCAGGAATCATATTCCTGGGAAGGAAAATGCTTCCCGCGAACCAAACGAGCCCTTGATTAAAACTCTGTGTAAAAGAATTCGTGAATGATCATGGTAACACAGTTATTTCTTTAAAAAAAAGCGTCTTGCATTTGCCATTGATAATCTCAAAAACTGATGTTGGTGGATGTTTAGCGTTGCCTCGGAATTGGCCCGACCAAGGCATTGAGGTGGCTGGATCATTGGAATGCTCGATTTATCTGTTGTGCAGATCAGGAAGGTTGACTGGGGTCGTTGCACGCCTCTATGATGGTGGCGCAGTGCTCGGATGGCGTTTGCTCCAATACCGCATATCCTTAAAGTGGTGATGGATGCTAGAGGCTTAGCTTAAATCGTTGACTGAATTATGGATATGACATGAAATAGTAAAGATAAGAAAGTTTACCCATTGAAGCGTGTTCGATGGAAGACCTTCCGATGCTTAAATCAAACACGATTTTCAAAGAACAGAGGAAGGCTTGAGAGTAGTAGAGTAGCAACATATGAGGGTCGAAAGAAAACTGACCTAGAATTAGAAGGCCTTAGGAATGCAAGATATAGGCGAGGGCTGGAGTCCGTCGCTGAACGATTCAAGTATATGCGTGGGGCATTATGGTAACATCTTGCATATCTTGTCTGTAAATCACACCCGTGCTTTTCGTCCACGCAGATTGCTCGCGATCATTCTTGTTTGGAAATAATTTGCAATCCTAAACGAGCTGAGCTATTGCCCGCAAGCGTCCTTCACCCCTTTCCGATTTTGTTTTCCACCCAAAACGCGTCTGCAGGATTAGGAGACACCCGCCTCATATGCCCAGGCTCTGGAACGAGTTTTTCCGATGTGGGACTATTGGGCCTCACACCCTTCCCACCATCGGACAAGAGTCGTCCTCGGCTCTGATACCAAATGTCACGCCCCCGCCTCTGCGAGGCACGTGAGACACCCAGTGCCCACGTGGGGGCCACATGAGGAGGGACCGCGGGGCTCCCCTGCCAGATATTGTCCGGTTCCGGAGCTTCACGCAAGCGTCCTTCATCCCTCTCCGGTTTTGTTTTCCACCCAAAACGCGTCTGCAGGATTAGGAGATATCCGCCTCATATGCCCAGGCTTTAGAACGAGTCTTTCCGATGTGGGACTATTGGGCCTCACAAATACTACTATTGTCTATTGCCGGTAGCAACGAGAGGATAACATACCGTAAAGGAGAGAGTGTATATGAACCTAGAGTCAATGATCTTTCTCAGGATTTCCATCTCTGATTACCTATTTGCCATTCACTGGTTACGAAATAATATTTTTAAAAATGTTGGGATTATCCATTGGGGTTCCTCTACCTAACAATCCTTTAAAAATCTTCTTGAAGATAAAAAATTCAATGCAGCGCTAAGGAAAATTACTATCAATCATAGCCGCTCATTTCTATGGTCATTATTCATTCAGCGTGTATCTCAATAATTATAGAAATAAACAGCTGTGATTGATGGAATAATTTCTCACAAATGTAAGGCTCTTTTTTGCATGAATCCGGGGTGTAAGCTCTGATAAAAGCTATATTTCTTTAAGTGGGTCTGCAGAGCAGCTTTTCCCTTTAAACATGTGCACCCCTTAAAATGCAGCATAAGAATGACACCGCCCTGCCACCCTTCTCCTGCCTTTAAACCCCTCCGCTCTTTTCAGGGGACGCTAATCCCCTGTCCCCAGCGGCCCTTCAGGACAGGCCATTTGCAGGGCCCCATCTTGGCCCATCCCTTGCGCTGTTCAGCTGTGCCTCCGTATGGCATTTCGCTTCTAAACTCATCCCGCATAAGGACAAAAGAAGCAGCTTTATGATCCCCAACGTGGCCGCCTGGGACTGTTGACAACCCTTTTCTTGAAGGGTACACGGTATCGTTTATTGCTTCGAGGGACACGTGACTGCTGTTTTTAAAAAAGGGCTGTGGAAATGGACAAAAATCGCGTACCGACGCTGATAACGACCGGGATGCGCCTTCCCCCTTTTGACCGTGGCTGGTGCTTGGCACGTGCGATGCCGGTCTTCAGAACGAGGACGCCAAGCGTGTGCGAAGCTTTTCACCTTAAGTCACGCCGCCCTAAATTCATGCTAGCACGTGGGAGCAACATGTGCCAGGCATAGTCCTCATAGGATACTCTCAGCTCATTCACCAACATACCTACTGCTTAAGGTGATCTTAAATCTCCAGTGACCCTTATCTCGAGATATAATCTAATTCTCTATGATTTAAGATGACAATATTTGGTATGCTAGTATTCTATGAGAATCTAAGATTATTCGCTATGTAATGCCAAAACTGTCTCTCATATATTTTATAAAATATATTTATTAGCCCTATAAATTATTAATCCTATAAAGAAATATTAACTGTTATTATAGAATTAATATTTTTATTTATACTTATAATATATTATTTTTTTAATACTAATAATTATTTTGATTAGAAAAATAAGGCAAATAAAAGTAATACATTAAATACTTTCATTATATAAATATAAAATATAATAAGGTATTTCTACTAAAATTAAAAATTACCATTGAATAATAATATATTTATAATATAATGCATATTATAAATATAATATATATATAATATCAATATAATATGATACATAAATAATATTGACATAATATATTAGCGATATAATGATATATCAATTTTTTCTACTGGATTGAGGGATATTTTTGTCCTCAATTTCTAGTCTGGAGTGATCTTGAATTTTCGACCTCAACGATAGGTATTCCATCTGTCTATGGTGCAACCAAACGCAATAATCTCATGACCTTCATTCATATCATTCTTAATTTTGGAATGATCACCTCATATTAAATTCTCTCTAGAGGCCTAGAGGCAGCGATGCTTCTAACTTAGAAAATTCGTAAAGAAAGTGTTTAAATGCTATCTAGTTTCAATCGACTCTACTTTTTTGAAACCAACTGTCAAGTTTACATGGTAGTAGAGTTTGAGGTAGTGGCAGTCATGGGTGCCAATCTCCATATCAATTGTTTATGTATTAACAGCCAGGAGTGACTCCAATCGAGAAGACGTAATCATCACACACCATTAATATAATCCTTTATCCATCTATCTTTCTCCCTGATCTTCCCTTTAGGATATTTATTATCTTATTCAAAACACAATCTTAGATAGTTGATAATTACGCATATTAATCAGCTTGGACCACATGGCACGACACACATGCCATCTAATTAAAAACAATCCAATCCGAGACGTGTGCTTTCACCGAAAGGCAGCGAAGTCGTCTTCATGGAGACATCGACTTGTACCGCCAAGTAGTTGATAGCTATCCATATCGCTCCTCTTGGACTGGCCGGGCACGTCGCAGGTCGTAACCAGACCGAACCGCGCAGTGAAAACGTTTTACGGGATGCATAGAAGTACAGAGAACTCGATTCTAAAAAATCCAACATGACCTTGCCACGCTCTTAAATGAAAGCCAAACCGAGCGTTTGGTGGAGACAAGAACTGAACGTGACACCAAGTAGCTAGGGAGTAGCACAAATATATATATATATATATATATATTATCAGATGAGCAATTTGTCACCTCCTTCCGTCCCATCTAAGTAAGTGAATAGTAATTAGTAGGTAGAAAAGGAGCGGTCATGGCTGTTTAGTACAGAACAGCGGACCCTAGTAGGGGACCCCTTTCCTCTTCTCTGCTTCTCGTGCGCTATAAATACGAACCTTTGCAGCATCAATTCGTCCCCCAAGTAAATTGCATATGATACATCAGTTCCCCCTCCTCTTTAACTTTTACATACAGATGCATTTTGTATGTCCTCTCTTCTTCTCTTAGTTTCACCGTGCTGTGATCTAGCTTCTTTGTCCCTTGTGTAATTCTTTTTGCAGGCTTTAGTTGATAATTTCATGAGTGCTTCCATGACTCTGTGTGTTTTTACTCAGAAAGAGAGAGAGAGAGAGAGAGAGAGAGAGAGAGAGAGAGAGAGAGAGAGAGAGAGAAGTCTGTACGTAGGTGTTTGAGAGAGAAAAGGGCAAAGAAAGGAGTGGTTGTGGGTGAGAGAGAAACATGGTAGTGGTAAGATGGTTTTGCTCAAGACCGCGCAACGCTTCCATATGACACCGCATCGCTGTCCTCACCTATCCATGAATCCATCGTTGGCCTTGAAGAAGAAAGCTGGAAGGAGGGACATGATCCGCGAGCAAGAGAGAAGGAGCGATAGGTCAGGTCGTCGATGCGCTGGTTATGGCCAAGCTGCGCGATCTTAAGCAAGATCTTGCCATGTGACGTCTCGCCACCTTTCTCTTTTTGCACGGATGTGCATATAGAAGGGGCATAGAGACACACCCTCGAACACACAGAGACTCAGAGATAGAGATCAAGGGGTAAGAGTTCGAATACTTTCGGATCTAGTTCATACCCTCAGCTATTTGTCTTTTGCAATGGTCAGGTAGCTTAAAACACTTGCACTCATGTAGATGGAGTCCTCTCTCTCTCCCTCTCTCCCCTCCCCTCCTTCAGAAAATCAACAGATATTATATGGAGATATGTAGACTTCTATGTTATGCTCAAATTTTGAAAGCTGTTTCTTGGTTTCTTGATGAACAAAAACTTTTGACATGTTCACATGATGTATTGCTCATCAAACATTATGTTGGTGTTTCACAAAGATCGCTAGCTATGATGTTCTTATGCCTGAAAATAGACTGCTTCTGCTCTTCAGTTTTTTTTTTTTTTTTTGTAATTTTACAGACTTCTGATCTCCATCTCTCTCTCTCTCTCAGGGTGAAACGAAGTAGAGCACCACCAAATGATCTCAATACTCGAAAATCTCTTCCATTAGAGCTCACCAGGGAAAGACGGAAAGCTGAAAAGAGATACTAGTATATAGAAAAATAATTTTGGAAATTGGAAGTCTTCTATAATGCGAATGCTAACCAACTTTTTTGTTGTTCCATTATGCATTTATTATCTGTTTTCAGAAGTTTCTTTCTTTTTAGCTGGAGAGACTGACAACAGAGTAGAGATGTGATTAGAAAGAGAGAAGCGGATGGAATATGAGACGGGGCGAGAAGACTGGGAGCGGAAAAGCCGTCCTAATAAACGACGCAGTCCGTTCGAGGCTTTCCTATCCCGTTCCATCGGCAGGGGCGCGCGCGGAGGAGAGAGAGGCCCGTCCCTCGAGAGATCGAACTCCCGAGAATGGCGACGTAACGGCTAGGATTTCAGGTTCGGCCGTGCCCGACTCGTATCTACTCTCCCTTCCACGTTGCGCATGTGCGATTCGGCGCATATTCGATCGATCAACGCCGTGCGCTGCACGTTGCCATGTCCGTCCCTTCATGCTCCTCCTCCTCAAACCCTCCTTCCTCTCTCTCTCTCTCTCTCTCTCTCTCTCTCTCTCTCTCCCTCTCCCTCCTCCAATACGATATTATTGGGTTGGAAATTAGTGAGGCTGGAGTTTGGGCGCCCCCCTGCTTCATGCTAACGAGGGAGGGTCGTCATTTCTGGCCATTTCTTTATCTGAGGTTGAGGGCTCCTTAAAGCTCTAGTATATTTGAGAATGTTTATGACAGAAAAAAAGTTGGGGAAAGAAAAGTAAGAGAAAGGTATGTGCAGTTGAAGTGATTTTTCTTTTCTTTTCTTTTCCGTGAAATGTAGTTGAAGTGAAAACTCTGGGTGGTTCTTGATGCTATTTGAATAGACTTATATCTAATGCTCATCGCTATTGTGGTATTGGTGGTTGGAAGGGACCAAACTCCATGTTTGATGACTTAAGTGTTATATATATATATATATATATATATATATATATATATGTAACTCTCTCTCTCTTCTCTCTCTCTCTCTGATCTGCCCTACCCCTGAGGCATGGGATACTGTATGGTACGGTCGTCATTTAAAACCTTTATATTAATGCAAATCTTCCAATTATTTGTTTTTTATGTTTATTTATAATAATGTAAATTAAGGAAATATTATTTGAATTAAGTGTTTGTGGGGAGATTAGCTATTACAAATTCTGTTATGTTGTATACACAATTTTACCTGTGGTTACGATATGCTAAGTGGGATGCATGAATATACATCCATTATCATACCCATTTACAAAAACTAATAGAAAACTTAAATGTCTTCCTTCATTCACCTCTTTAAAGGGCACCACATGTTCGTTTTATGTCACTAGTTCTCTAAAATGCCGTCACCGTTCCTGGCTACTTCTATGACTTTTTGAAGTTTTAACCAACTAAAATATGAACTAACCTTATATAATCTCTATTATGTTTGGTGTATTTAATGCCATTTTTCCCCAGTCTCTGCAAAAAGATGACCATGTTGAACGTTTTGAAGCAATATATCCTGCAAAGTGAAACTAGTAGAACTCTTCTAGTGAAGAGAATTCCTGTGGCAATTTGTTGTAACTAACAAACATAAAAACTTAGCAATATTCTATGAGGTGCTTGGAAATTGCACCTGCATTCTTTCCATCCAAGTTAATCCATGTAAAAAAAATATAAAATATAGAAATAAATCTACCTCATCCTATTAACTTAAACTTTTGAGATAAGTGGTGATTTTAACATGATATTAGAGCATAGGTTCTGAGTTCAAACCCTGTCCCGCACTCTTTAACTTTATTATTAAAAATTTCACATATTGTGCTCATCCATTAAAGGAAAGTCCGGCCCATATGTGAGGAGGAGTGTAAGAAAATATAAAATATAGAAATAAACCTACCTTATCCTATAAACTTAAGCTTTTGGGATAAGCGGTGATTTTAACAATCCAGGTTGAAGTGTCCAAGCATTGTCTTTTCCTACCTCGTTCTTCCTACCAAAGTTGCCTTTAGATGTTCTCAAAAGAGTTGTGATATATGGGAAGTCAATACAATTTTTTTTTATCAAGTTAATTAGGATATATCTGGCCCCAGTCTCAACCATAAGATCTGAACTAAGGATGAGAAATTCAAAAGCCACTCAGAGTTGTTTGGTCATAAGATTTCAATAGCTTTTAAAGTCAAAGATTCTCATTTATCGTTATGAGCATGCATTTCATGGAGTGAGGGAATGATGTCATGGCAAAAACGAGACAGAGAGAGAAAAATAGAGGAAGTAGTGAAGGAATAGAGCTTGCTCTTGTCTTGAACCTATGCCAAACTTGATAAGGTGTGGTAGGAGCCCATCCACATGTTTGATAAAATTTGCTACAATAATTGTGAATGCGAATTACTGTACCAATACCTGGCCATCGCCCTATCTTGATATGCGCGCAAACAAGTAGTGAGAGTATATGCTTGTTTCAGCATCAACATGAAGATTGTGCAACTCATACTTGATTGAGAGAATCAGATGAGAAGCATGGACTCGCTGCGAAGCAGTTGTGCACAAAGCTGTACTCATGCTATCTTCTGAATGGATACGAAATCTTGGGTGTGTCATACCTGAATTGAGAAGGGGCAGCAAGGACAGCAAATCTAGGCCTACAAAGAAATATCCATGCACTTGCATCAAGATTCAAGAATTTCCCTACGTAATTTGCTGATAATTACAAGATAGTTCTATGAGCTTGCAAGATAGGGAGTTGCAGGAACCCACATGATCAATATAATGTCCAAAACCAGTGATAGCCATGCAAATAGATGATAGTTGATTTCGAGTTGTATGATACTATATCTCCAACTGTTTTGACTGTTATCTGCTTTTGATTCTAGACTCCCCAGATCAGGTCGTCAATTACTATGCCAAATCTTAATCTTAAGTGACACATGAAATTGATATGATTTTTTGAGAAAAACTTCTAATTCATATGATGGAGAGTATAAGAAGGACAGTAACAGGATTCTCAATTCTGCTGTTTGAAAGGTCATATCATGGGTGCACATTGATAAGAGTGACATATGGTTCCAGCTTACCAGAGGCATAGTTCAAAAAATCCCCAATAAGAGGAAAGTAAAAAATTGTTAGTTCAAAGAATATTAATCATGAATAAAGTACATAAAATCCATTCTCCACAAAAATAACTTACAAATGGAAGATCATTTTTACATTGTGGTTCTCTGAAGAGAGCCTGCAGACTGTGAGATAAATTAAAACCAAGCATAAAAGTTGCTTACAATATAGGCAGTTTTCTCAAAGAAAAAAGAAAAAATAAAAAGAGGTTTCGCAGAGGTTGCCAACTGTTGATCTAGTGAAAATAGTCCCAAAATATAAAAGCTTCTTTCCCATCCAACTATTCAGTTTGGGATTAGAGTTATTGCCAAGCTAGATAACTCTTACAGCCTAGGTAGAACTAGCAATGGTGCTCCTCTGTGTCCTATTTTTTAAAGGTCTTGAATTTTGTTGAGCAAGCCACTGTTTGCACTGAAATTATTCTTGGTGAAAATTAATGATGCAAGCTCCACCAATCACTTCCAAAAAGTTCCAAATATTATTTGTTTCACTTATTTGTGATATCACCTCAAAAGATTCAAATGCAGGAGTTCTTGCAAGGCTATTGTCCAATTTCAACACATACACCAGGCCTGTATCCTTGTATATGGGCCTGAGAAAATATATCAGATGACCAAATTTGCCAGCCTCTAAAATCTGGATCCGACTTAAACTACACCTTTTGGGTATAGCCTGATGTGATCAACCTGAGTTGAAGAGCTGGTTCAAGGAACCCATTTCCTCTCCCAGCCGAGAATGACGACGAATGCATGATGAACTTACCTACCGCTTAAAAGAGCTAGAGGCCAAAATCCATGCCAAAATAGATAAGCAAGTTGTGAGGACCCGTGCGGGCGTGTGATTAGTCCCATAGCGGTTATTAGCTGAGTAGATATTAGGTTCTTATAAAGGATCAAGGAACCAAATAATGCTTTTTGGCTAGCTTTTTTGAATGAGGTCATAGAATAAGATTTCGTAGTTTTATCCAATCTGATCTATCAACTTATCCCATCTAACTCTAACAATCATACTCCTCTCGGAGGCAAGTATGGGGCAGGGATAGATAATAGCCTACCCGGCTCGGATTTGTTGCTATCCCTAACGGCAATAATTAAAAATTGGGCCCGGGCGAGGCCCGGCCCATTTACAGCATTACGTCACCGGAGAGAGAAACTGCAGGGACGCAGCACCGGCCATCTACTTGCCCGCGACGGAGCCACGTACGGAAAAAATAGAACAGATAAAAACTTTGCCAAAATATGCTACTGCTTCGTGTCCATCGTCACCTCCTCCTCCTCCTCCTCCTCCTCCCTTCTCCTTCCTCCTCCTCCTTTCCGTCGAGATTCCTGTCCTTCTCCAAGCTCCCCTTCCCAGGGTCCAAGCTCCGATCGGGGGTAATGGCGGCGGCTGTGGTGGAGTAGTCACCGAATTGAAGCTCCTTTTCCGCCAGCCGTTCTAGAAGGAGCCCTCAATCTGTACCTACCTGCTCGACGACGTCGCTATCCCGATAAACCCGCTCCGGTAACACCGGACCCCTCCTTTTGTAGCCGTTTGATTATTTTCGTTGGATTGTTCGCGTGGATATTTTTCCAAGAAAACAAAATCCTTCTACGGACTGCATGTTTTTCTTGATTTCAAGATTTTTTCCCCTTTCGGTCAAGAAATTATGGTTCTATAGATTGAAAGCTTATTTATCTCTAGTTGGCACTGAAGTGATCCCATTAGATCTTGCTCTAAAGAATACAATGATTTTAATCTAGGGGTCTCATATTTTTATCTTGTTTGTCGTTCACTTTGTTAACAAATCAGAGAGAATGCCACTCTTTTATGTTTTTAATTTAATTTTTCCTGATACTTATTGGGGGTAGGCTAATCCTCAGATTGAAATAGTTTTAACTGCATGTACGGAACAATCTGAAGTGCTTTACTTATTTGTAGTAAGTTGCATGTTTTCTTAGAACCAATGCCACTGGATGTCCACTCTCCATCCTTGGTGACCAGGTTGCTGACTGTTAAACATGAAAGGACAACTCCAAACTGCACCAGCACTACGTTTTGTCCATTATGATGATGAAATGCCGGACTATTTTAGTAAAAAGATTTGAGAGAAAGCAATTCATGAGAGAGGTAAACTTAAACCTAGATTATTTTGACATCCTATGATAAACAACAATTGAATCTATCCTCCTCTTTACTACTTTTGAGTGACTTTAATTTTGAATACAGTGATAGATTGTTGCTGTGCTGGATTCAGTTGTGCATGAAGTAGGAAAACTACTCTATGAGCAGACCTTGATCTTTCTTTTCCCCTCTTCAATGATTTACTATTTTTTGGACCTTAGATCAACCAACCTGAATGAAGATTTATTTCTTACTGCATAACAGGGATTCAATGGATCAAACTCGATCTGTAATTTGGATAATAAGTTGTAAAACTTGGTGGACTTGTTTAAAGTGATGAAAATTGTTGGATCTCTTAGTCAAAATAAGACAGTCTAGTTAAATTGTTTATTGTTTTAGCTTTCCACATATATGTCTAGCGGAAAATATATCAACCATTTAGGTATTAATAGAATGTAAAACACAAGTAGTCTCAATTGCAACTCTGTTTCCATTTCAACAATCAACTCTTAAATTTTCGCCAAGTAAACTTTCAAAAGCACAGGCTGGACAACAAGATAAAGTAAAGCCAGATATACAGTTGATAAGGGTGTGAGACACCAGAGGATAGTTGCTGGCTTTCCACAAGCATGACCATGTAGTTTTCATGGTCAGATATTCTCTATCTGTTATAAGTAGCTTGGGCCGTACAAGATACTACAACAAACTTGGTTATCAATTGAGACAGCGCTTGTAACTCGTACCTGAGAGGATGAATGACACCTTGTATGGCCGTTATGGAGATAAAACCTATAGATGGATGGACTTACCATAGCAATGGACAGATACTTGAGTCACTATCTCTCTCTCCCTCTCTCTTCCACGCACATGCCTGGCCAGAAAAATGGATGAGACCTATCATGACCACCACTAAGATGGTTTTATCTAATATTTAATGTCAATCCTGGCAGCAAAAAGTGTTGGAATTAATTGTGGCATGAGAGTAAAGGAATGTCAGACCATCCATACTCAGAAACTGGAATTGGTGAGGTTCTGTTGCCACACAATGATGCTCCCTGAGATATGATTTTAGTCCATCAAAGAAGCATATATGGATGGTTTCCATTTTTCCAGCGTCAATTGATAAATAATTTCAGTGTTATCCAGCATGAAACTGCCTTTC
This sequence comes from Phoenix dactylifera, assembly GCF_009389715.1. Classification (NCBI taxonomy): domain Eukaryota; kingdom Viridiplantae; phylum Streptophyta; class Magnoliopsida; order Arecales; family Arecaceae; genus Phoenix; species Phoenix dactylifera. The sequence continues at coordinate 15,324,799 of NC_052399.1, read as the reverse complement.
TGACACCACTAAATCTATGATCTACCAATAGTAAATCTCTTTCATATGGCCTCTTTCTTACTGGAATCACCTTTCACATGCACTTAGTAAGCGGATGTGATTTAAGTGGCTGAGAGGAATAGATACAAGGTTGGCTTCACATACAAATATTCGTCTTATGTTCCTTTTGCTTTGCTCCTACTATTTGGGAACCGGTGAGGAACTTGTGATGAGGACATGGCCAGAAATGGATAGGAGTGTTTGTAGGCATATAACATAGAAGAAGCTTAGCTCCATAATAAATTATATGAAGGTTATGTATGTACTGATGGTTTATTCTTCTCTCTTTTAGCTATCTTATTAAATTATATTGAAGAAGTAAAGGTTAATTTCTAGTTTCTATCAATTTAGCTACTTGAGTATTACTGAAGTAGATGAGAATTGAATGGACTCAAAACATAAATTTCTTTCTGTATTGGTGCCACTCTTTGCTTGCATTTCTGTTTTGGAATGTCTATGTATTTTGTAGGCTTAAGTTGTAGAAATTAAAGTTCAGGATTCATGTAGGTTGGTGGTTAGTATTGGTGCCCAAGTTGATTGAGATCAAGATATTGACAAACAGGTCTAAGATGCAGATCATAACCACCTAGATACAGATCATTCCAAGATATTAATATATCTATTGTTTGCCAGTTTATTTTAGTGATTTCTAGGTCCTATAGTTATCTGGTTGACTTTTTTTAAAAAAAATTAAAATCAATAGTAGAACACACATCTAAATGATGAATCTTAGTTGATTGATCCAGTGGATAGAATAGTTGATAGAGATCTATCCCTTGTTGTATCCGGTGCAACCATTAGAGCATTGAGAGGACCTTTTCCTAGTACCGGAGGATCGGGAAGGACGCACCTCTATTGTACGAGTTATCATGCCCATGGTAAACGCTTGGTAGCCAAGTATGGAGCGGATAACTGCTGAAAGCATTTAAGTAGTAAACCCACCCCAAGATGAGTGGTCTCCTATTCCAACTTTTCCAGAGCCTCCGATAGCACAGCCGAGACAGTGACGAGTTTTCTGCTCCTACAGGGATGGAGCGACAAAAGTATTGAGAATTTAAGATGAGGTGATGGCGAGACCAGCCATTTATCATTATAGTAGGTGTCAAGTGGAAGTGCGGCCTTGGGTTGAAGCTCATTTATTCTATTAAAACTAATGTCCATGCTGATCAAATCACAGGAACGAGGTTGATAAAGTTTAGCGTCATCTTTTGCGTCAGTCCAAAGTGGCTGGCTTAATAACTTGAGTAATAACGGAAATAAAGATAATTCAAGTTGGCCAGAGCCTTATCATGTTTTTTATTCTTAACATGTGAGATTTCTCTTCCTTTTTTTTTCTCTGGATAATATTGCCATTTTGTATCTCAATTTAAATTGTTCCCTTCAGGATATGGTGCCGGATGTAAGGTTCATAATTTCCAAACCTAGCAATTCAAAAGCATGTCTTTTAATAGAAGCTGGGGTTAAAAGATGTTTTGGCAATCTGTTGCTGGAGGTAGGGCTTCATTCTCATTTAGCAAGCACAAGGCATAAACTAATTGAAACCTTTGATGACTTTCAATTCTTCATTTTTATGTTCGTAAAACACTCTTTTCTTCTATCTAATAGTTACAATTAGCATAAAGTAAATTTGGATGCATGTATACGCTCTGATAATTTGATAATCTGACTGCATAAATTACTATTTGCTGATCCTAGTTTGTTATTCCTAAAATGCTCAGGCTTCGTTGATGGTTTATCAATGATGCATTTTGTTCAGTTCATCTGTAAGTTAAATGTTATTCTGGTGTTTCTGACTTGAAAATGATATTTTGACCTGGAATTTGTGCATTAACTAGGTAGCATTCAACCCACAATAATGAATTATGATAGAAAATACATGAATTTAACCGCTTTGGATTGCAATGACAGTGTGTAAAGCACATGTATGCAGGTTTGAGCTACCTCAGGTCGTACTTTGGGCTGTGTTGCATACGTAACAGGAGATAGGCCTAGTCACCTCATCCTAGGATGGCATTCTCTGGTGATGTTGCTTATATGTGGCTGTGGAAGTACAGATTTTCAGGTATTTACTATATTTCATGACTTGGAAAAATGTTAGCGGTACTTTATAATTACATACTTTTGAGAGGAGGGAGAGAGAGAGAGAGAGAGAGAGCATGATAATTAGGAAGAAAATGTTCTATGATGCCTTTGAAATTTGGAATTTCATGAGATTATCATAGACTCTTAAATTTGGAGAGGAGTTTATGTGGTATTGTTCTAGGGCTTCTCACATGGATGTCTTGTTATCTCTTGTATCTTATCTTTTGCATTTCTACATCATTCTCTACACATGTGAAAAGGTAAACCCTTAAATTTGAGCATCATTTCTTGTATTCCTTATCATTTTACAACTGAACATGGCCAAGTACAAGTCAGACATACTATGTTCATAAATATGCAGTGTACCTCCAGAATTTGTTGAATGAAGATGTTACTAGGAGTGGACGATCAGAATAAGAGCCAAGCGTAGAGTTGGCACAAGTAGAGAGGGCACTACCATTAGATTACCCATACAGATGTTGTGACATGTTAAGGACTTTTTGATTCTTCATCTACCACTATTACTTAAAAATCTGCAATTATTATTATTGGTTCCTTGTGTTGGCTTAGAATATGATGGGACAGGGAAGATTGCACAAATAAACAGTAGGCCTTGAAGTCTAGGTACATGCTCTGAAAATGTCTGCTACAAGGAACACAACTTTCAAAAAAGAAGTAATAACAATTCGTGCACCATCAAGGTAAAAATAAGATGAGATGCCTCCTTGTTTGGTGGAAACTTAATTGCCATGATCCAGTCTCCTTCAATTGAAAGTAGAGTTGGGTTTCAAATCATATGGTTATATGTAACTATAAAAATCATTTAGTTTCTTTCAGATTATTGTCATGGTTGGGCCTTCACATTTTTTCAATCTAATGGTTGTAAACAGGAAAATGGTTTGGTTTTCGTAAAGCTTCTCAAGAGGGTTTTATTTTCTTATAGAGAAATTCTAGCACTTAAATAAAATTAGATGTCTTATGAAGAATTCTTAGTTAATATCTTGTACAGTATGTGCAACATACATCCACGGTCAGTAATTCCTATAATCTTCTTCTCCCTTCTCATCCACTTTCTCACTACGTCATGTGCCACATTCATCCACATAAAGGAAGGTGACAACATGTGATGAGTGCAAAGATAATAGAAATAATCAAATGTGGATGGACATGTGGAGTGTGGTAAAAATGTATAGTTCTGCATATGAGTGTACTTGAGGAAAACTAGAGTTGGAACAATAGAAGATAAAGTAATTAAAAATCACTTGAAATGATTTAAATACTTTCATCCATTATCAATTTACAGCCCTATGTTGCTTGAGTTTGTGTATGTCAGATCCCATGGAGACAGGGAAGATGAATCAAGATAATTTGTGTTTCTGCTTTTGCAAAATCGTAATCCTTTATTCTAGTGAATGTTGGAGACTCAATAAGCTGACCAAGGAAATCATATAAAGTTTGTTCATCATGCAGTCATTATGACTATTAAGTTGTTTAATTGTATTGATAAAATGTTGCTAAAGCCTTATGTTTTGTTTCTAGTGACTAATTTCATCATAATGCCATGAATGATTGTAACCAGATATGATGCATGTCCTTGTTATCTTGAATATGATTATGAAAGCTTTAAACTATGATATTATTATATGTTGGTACTTGGATTATTACTCCCTAAAGAGACATTGATAAATTGGATGGCCAGCCTAGCAGGATTTTATGCTTGTGCGGCTTGCGAGCATTGTACTCCTGACTCTCATATTTAAACATTGCGTGCTATTGGATATGCATTCTCCTACAAAGCATAAGATATTTTGTGAAAGACAATTTAGTATCATTGCTTCCTACATTAGGTACATCTTATGTTCTCGATGTGGCAGAAGGGAACTAGTAGAAGGTACTTCTTTTGATAATTAGCAGAAACAGATAGACAATTTTTATTTTTATTTTTTTCCCAGGAAGTTCGCATCAGCTCTACCAATCAGTTCATTCACAGGCAAGTAAAAAAAAGCTGCATTTTTCTGATCGTGCTTCTGACATTCACGAGCAGTATATTAATGTAACTGCTGCTTGTCTCTTTGTATTCATATATTTACATTGCCGATGATGCTTTGGTGTATCCTGCTCATGACTACAAAACTTCACTGCAAGCAACACTAAACCTTCTAGCTACAAGTTCTTCTTCCCTATGGCTTAGACCAAATTCTCATTCAGGTTACTACAGTTGGAGAGGAGATGCTCTAGAATCCTTGTCTGACAAAAGATGAGGTAAATTCTCAATTAGATTCTCTCTTTTATTTATTTTTATTTAATGGTAGTGTACAAACAACTGCTTGATAAATCTGCTAAGGAAGTTACTTTATGAAACTCCTGTCAGACCCACTCTAGCTGTTTTTTTCCTGAAAAGCTCTTCTATCTCTTAGGGTTATGGTTTTTTTTTTTTTGACTGAGCTTCTTCTAATCATTCTTTCCGTGGAATCTTATTATAGGAAACATTCAGGAGTATTATGAAAAGTAAGTATTTGCAGTAATTCTGCATTCAATAAATACTTATGGTACAATGATTCTGGATTATCATATCATATATGGTTGGTAATATGTAATTTTTTTGAGTGTTTGATTTTCTTTTCCTCTTTGCCAGATCTGAACTTGCCAGATCCAAAAATGATCAATGTGGCAATGCCTGTAAATATGGTCTGTGGACTGCAAGATCAAGCAATAAAGCCCTAAAATACCATGTGAAAGAAGGTGTAGCAGAGATTTTCTACTCTTTTTCTTTTGGTTAATCATGTATAGATCTACATCATTACACTTGAATACCATGTGAAAGAAGGTTAAAGCCCTAAAATACCATGTGAAAGAAGGTGTAGCAGAGGTTTTCCACTCTTTTTCTTTTGGTTAATCGTGTACAGATCTACATCATTACACTTGAATACCTGATCATTCCACATAGCTTCAGACACATGAATCTCCTGGTCATAAATTTAAATTTATCAGTTATTCTGGTATGTGGCTTGCTGTTTCCATTGTTGAAGAAGAAAATGTACCGCATGGAACAAATAAATAGTTTTAGTTACATGCATGGAAACAAGCCAAGATAGTGGCACATATTTAATTTTGCATTTATGGATCAATTAATTAGCACATATGATAAGGCATGTTGTCATCGCCATCTTGCATAAAATATTGACCACAATATTGTGCTATTTTAATCCAAATACCTTTTCTTTTCAAGTTTTACACGACGGGTTGTTGTATGATCGTAAACGGCCTAATTTGGATGAACATTACTAATCTCTATAATAAACTTTATTTTTAATCTGATTATCTTGCTAACCAATACAAATCCTAGACAGTGGAAATATCAAATATACTAGAATTCTGCTGGAAAATCGCAACCTCACCTACCAGTTCAGTGCTCATTTACTTGTTTGTTACGTAAAGTGCATATTTATGAGGTTCTACAAATACTGGATTTTGATATTTAAGGATATTTCTTTCACTTCTGGAATTCATCTTTGTAAGTAGATGTCCTCTACTAGCGAACCATGTTATTTTTGTTTTTATTACTAACAGGATTCAATGTCAAGGTGCTCAGGACCATGCAAGACTTTGCAGCCGCATGAAGAAAAGCGCACATCTATACAAGCCAAACAAGAATCTTGCTGTGTGGAACAATGTAAATTCCCATTGTCCTTCAAATGTTTGGTGGCTAGGCTATGGCTAACCTATGATTGTAAACATGTCTCTCAAAAGCAGTTGAGATCTAGGACCAGACTGCTAAGAACCTTTATTCTCCATGATGGAAGATACGAAGCTCATCAAGAAATATCGACAGCTGGAATGTGGAGGCTTTGGACTTTTTTTTTGTCTCCAAATAAATTATAGTAGTCTAGAAGCATTAGAACTTCTGTTACAATTTTGTGCGCTTTGTTTGACAAATTAGAACTACTGAAGCAATTATTGAAAGGGAATCAATTACTATGATAATATGAATCGATACAATCGAAATACAATCTTGCTGTTGTATTCTTTAAAGCAAGACACTGAACGAAGTGATTTACAGGTGTAATGATTGAGGAGCAAGTGTATTTGTTTTTTGAGAGTAGAGGAACAAGCTCATTGGCTAGTTGGAGGACACGGCAGAAATGGGCTTAATGTAAGGGTCAGCAGTCGGCAGTCGACAGTCAGCAGAACAGGATGGAAGAGGACGACGACTCGATCATAGATCAGAGTAGAAGGAAGCATAAAAGGTCAGTAGCATTTGGTATTAGTGGAGATGGGCAGGAAGGGTCATTGATGATCGTGGCAAGAAGAGATATAAACCCAATCTAACGTGGGAACACAATTTCTTGTATGAGGGGGTGGCATTGATTCATGGTAAAGGATATCAGGAAGTTCAGCATTTGTTTACAAGGGTGAACCACCAAGGCTTTCGTATTAACTGCAAACCATCCAAGATGAAACCAAAACTGTCAATGACTCATACGGCCATAAATGATTTCCTTGTGCTGCAAATAAGATTTACGACACCGGGAATATTTTTCTGTCTATCATTGTCAACATCATTCAACAATACCTGCGGCTGCTGGGAGAACAGTTTAATCCATTGGAAGATGGTTTACTATGCAGCGTATGCAATAAATGACATATAATGAGCTCCAAATGCTGGTATCTTACCATATCAAAGACCAAAGAATTACTTTAGCAAAAAAAAAAAAAGACCAAAGAATTAGAAGATTATTAGTCATGAGTATCAAATAATACCAGAAGGATCAGCTTAGGAATCACAAACGACAAGATGAACAGATGAAATTCTGAATAACTAGCTCATTTCAAATGGTTGTGAATTTATCAGCAATTTTAGACACAGCCAATAAAGCCAGATATAGAAGAAACTCGGAGAAAGAGAATACAAGTCTTGAATTTTCTCTCTTACATTTATCAGAAAAAAAGACAAGAAAAAGAATACGATTGTAATGTATTGCGCTACCTTTGCTTTGGGAGGTAAAAAGATTTCCCATCACCTCCCTCAAAATCCCAAAATTCTCAGTCCAATCATCCTTTCATATCTATCTATCTGCAGACCTTTAGAAAGCGAATGTGGGGATTGTTCAATCGTTTATCTGCAATCTAATAATGCAGAGAAGCTACACTTGAGCACACTTCATCGGCGCAAACCCCAGCCGGAACTTCTTCAAATCATACATGATGTGGAAATTCTGCTGCTGATAATTCCCCAGGATCGAGAGCGACGAGTTCTGCGTCCCGAGGATGGCGAGGCAGACGATCTCCTCCGGCTCCACCCGGAAGAAGTAATTCTCCACCGGGAAGTTCCACACCGCCCCGTCCGCGAACCGGATTGCGAACTCCGGCAGCTCCACTTTCTCGACGCCCGACACATTGTAGCAAGGACTCAGTATGGGGAAGTCCTCCATCAATGGATACTTGTTCACCTTCTTGACGAAGGCCTCCTTGATCGCTTGGTAGGCCGGGTTCGCGAAGTAGCTCAGCGTCGTGCCGGAGTCCACGATGGTTCCGCCCGCCCCCTCCGGCGACAATTCCCACGTCTCTGGAGGGATATCCAGCACCTCCCGGCCGACGACTATCTCCTTTACGTGGACGTAGTAGAAGGTGTCGGCCGGGTCGTCCTTCTTACCGGTGGTGTTGACGAAGGAGGTATAGTTGAGATCGGGGTGGCCGAGGAGGTTGCGGTCCTCGCCGAAGATGAGCTTGCTGGAGACGCTGAGGTCGCTGTTGCGGTCGACGAGGCAGTAGGAGAAGGTGTGGCCGTAGAGGGAGCGGAGCTGGGAGGAGAAGGAGAGGGGCCCGCGGCCGAGGCCCAGGAGGCCGGCGGCGCCGTGGAAGAGACCCCGGTTCGAGTGGCCGCACCCGAAAATGACGCCGTCCACGCGGCGGAACTCGGTGCCGGCGCCGTCCGCGGTGGTGAGGTTGACGGTAAACGTCTCCAGGGCGAGGTCGCCGGTGGTGTTGGAGTGGTCGCCGTACCAGTAGAAGTAGGAGCAGGCTTGGTCGCCGGAACGGCGGGGCCACGGCGGCGAGACGAGGCCGCAGCGGGGATCGCCGCAGCTGACGTTGCGGTAGGTGGAGGAGGCGGTGGGGTCATAGACGGGACCGTGCTGCTCGAAGCAGTCGTGGCACGGCAGGCATTGGATCCAGTTCAGGTCGCTGCCCGTGTCGAGGATCAGGGAGAAGTGCCGCGGCGGCGTGCCGACGAATACGTCTATGAAGTACTCGCCGGAGCCGAGGGTGATGCCGGATTCCAGGGTGGCCATCAGCCGCCCCGCGAGCTCCGGCGGCGCCGAAGCCGCCACCTTTTCCTCCGACTCGGAGGTGATCGAGCGGCGATCGGTCTTGCCGGCGGTCGTCCTAAGGCGAGACACGGTTTTACGGTTCTTCTTCTTCTCTACAGCCCTCCTCGTGAGAAGCGTCTGGATTCTTGAAAGATCTCTGCGGGTGGAGTTGATCAGATATTCTTTTCCAGTCCACTCGGCGGCACCGGGGACCTTCCCAGGCCGGTGCTTGAGGTGGAGCTTCAAGGTCGACGAGGCCGGCGCGGCGTCGTCGCCTTCATCGTCGCCGTAGATGGTGTCATCGGGGCGGTATTGGACCTTCGCTTCAGCATGGCCGGCGGCATCGAGGGGGTGATCGCAGCTTGATTTATCGGAGGAGGTGACGGCGTTGAAGCTGAGGTAGCTCGGCAATTCGATGCCGGGGAGGGGAGAACCATGGGACGTCACCGAGCTGCTCCAGTTGAAGAGAGAAGCTGAGGTGGGATACGGGTGGAGAAGGGAGTACAAGAGGAGAGCCAAGAAGAGGGGAACCGTACTATAAGGAGAAGTCATTTCTACAGCCTGCCCATGAAACTAACAGCCGAGGCCGAGATCCTTATAGAGAAGGGAAAAGATTGGAAGAGAAGAAGGCAAGAGAAAGGAAGTAGCGGTTTTCTCGACAGGGGAGGATCAGTGAATAGATTAAGAAAGAGAACGAAGGACGGAGGCGTTTTATATTAGCTTATTTCCCATCAAAACTTCGTTCTACCTCTACGGACTAGACTATAGAAGAAGCTGGGCTTTGAAATCAAATGAAACGTTATACGTACTCAAAAGGCAAAAAAAAACAGATTGAACGGGTTTGGAATTGCGATGCAATATGTGGGAAAAAGAAAAACCTCCTACGCAAAAAAAAACGCGGTTTCTCCAGATGGAAGCAGTGGAACGGGCTTATATTTTCTCCGTCCTTTCGAATTTCCTAAGCAACGCCGAGGGACGTGTTTACCAGGTCTTGGTTACTCATGGCCACACGGCATAGTTTCATGGTTTCTTTTTAGGTCGTTTTTTAAGCCTGCTGAGTCCACCATTTACTTGTAGAGACCAGCACTTGGGTTGGAAAGGGATTTAATATCCACTTATTAAGTTAAGATTCTAAGAAGTAGTAAACTAATATAAAACATAACTTAAGTGGGAGGTAGAAATATCCTGGCTATTCCAGGGGAGTCGAATTCCGGTGCTAGTCTGTGGGTCTTTTAACATATCCTAAACCTTCCTCCAAGACAAACTAGTCGTTGAGGAGTTGTTGAGAATTAAACTCTTTTCCTACTTATACCACGGTCTAAAGGGTTCGGCAGGAACAGTAACCAGGCTTGACTCCAATTACGTATGCAGGGCATCATGGTGACCGACTGACCGGTCAAGATAAAAGAGTTGAGAACAAGAACAAGTGTGGCCTTTGGCTTTAGTCAAATGTTGAGCCGACCGCAGCCGGTGCATTGAACTTTCCATGGGCCCCCGTGACGCATTTAATGGTTACCAAACAAATCCATCAACCCCAGCCGTGCATCTGATGGTCCTTTCCTTCAAATCATCCAATAAAAATAAGATGATCGTGAACTTATTTAGATCTCTAGATTTCGTATGAGAATTTATTTTAATGCCGTATGACTGTCCAAATTTTGGTTGCGCAAATGAATCAAAACTTTGTCTGTTTAAGCTCGTATGTTGATTGTGTCTCCAAAAATGAGTACTGGTTCCTTGCAGTAACTCATTTATTGTTCGTAAAAAAAGGGTGTGTGTGTTATCAACCTTAGTTGTGAACAAGGTGAATTACGAGGATTACGTTAGTTTAAGCAACTATACTATGATGACTTGTGTTATGACAAGCTTGACTGTGATTAAACATCGAGCAAATCATAATATCTAAATGTCTTTACAATATCAACTACCTTGATGTTACTCTTGCCCAAGGTACACTTCATTACGAAGTTCTGATGGGATCCAATACTCTAATCTTAGTATAGTTGTAATTTGTTCAAGAGAATTTGGAGACATCGTGTGACATGCAACAGGTAGAAACTAGCTAGAACCAGCAACAAAGAAGATGGAATCCTAACACTGAGGCTACGAGCATGGGGTCTCTCAATCATGAGCCACAAAGGTTTGTAACAGACTGTGCAATGGAGATGTGTGCATTTAATCTCAATGATGCTATTTAGATCAGACAAATCCATCATTTTTCTCTTCCCCCCTTGTTAAGACGCCTCTACCACTTTTGTCTCTTGGTGAAAAAGGGTTTGAAATTTGAAAAAAAGATGACTAATCTTGATAATCTTGACAGCTATTAGCAATGAACTCATTGCATTTTGAATAAAAGTGGCGCATGAACAAAATGTGCTTGAATTGCTGCAAATATATATATATATAGTATAAGACCTCTTTTCTTAAAATGCTCAACTTGATGACCTCTACCAAGTTAGGGTGTCCAGTAATTTTAGTAGTTGTATATTCTTCAAAATGTTGAAATAAAAATGAACTATTGATTTGTTCAAGAACTTAATGAACAGTAAGTCTCCAGTTCAAAGCTTTGTTTCCATTGCTGGTGGGGCGTATGCACAAGTTTAATTTTGAAAGTAATACTGCTAAATTTCTAAGGGCTTTATGTATTTTGATTTGCAGATATTGACTTGTGCAATATGTCTTCCACTTTTTATTGTCCTCTACCATGGTGTCTTCTAGCAAATTTTATTGAATAGTATAAGCTAGCCACCTCATAATACTCAACATCTACCTTTGGAATCTAATAGTTTGTCAAGATAGCATGAAAGAAAAATAATGACTATGTTCCATATATAGTTCCATGACATTTCTTAACAAAAAATCTGGGTATATAAAAAATTTGGCCATGTCCCTTTTTTTAGCAAATAACTACTGGTTCAGGGATTTAACCTATAATCATTTGGTCCAGCTACTAAAAGTTGAGAACCTAACCATGCCTCTAATTAGAAGCTAAATACAGTAATATAAATTATAGATAATGATAGATATAATCAATTAATTAACTTAGGGGAATCTTGTCAAAAATCGTACATATATACATAAATCAAGCAAAAAAATACTGGTAATAAGTTGAATGTGTCGGTATTATGGAACATTAAGTCAAGACCCAATACAATCTCATGAAAGCTTAAGAGCACAGCAAGTTAACCAAAGAGTTTGGCAAAGAAAAGGAATGCTGAGTAGACTTAATGAGCAAAAAAAATAATCGCGACTCTCGTCTTAAGTGTCACCGAAAGTGAGAGAGTAAAGTGGAATAAAGACTATAAAGTAGGAGGGAAGGTTAAGGAGACGTCTCACGGATGCACGATGCAAACCGGCAAGTAGGTCCATCTTCTACACGTTACCCAATCCAAATCTTGAGGTTAAGAAAAGCATCAAAGTCATTACTGGAACTCATTAGAAGAAGCCCTATCCAATATGCGTGCTGTCATGCACGTATATTGTCATTTCCTTCAAACATACAATACAGTGGCATGTCACTTGAACGGCCCTTCATTTTGCTTTCTTGATTAATAAACAATGCACTTCGTTAAACATCCACGTAAAATACGAACAACTAAACTACATACATTTCATGCTCCAAGGTGGTGGTATAGTTTCTCTAGTTCGGCATTGCAGATATGGCCAATCCATGCAAAGGTGGTTTGAAGTGGGGATGGCGTTTTAGGATTCCAAACCACGCGCTGGGAAAGCATCCCATGCATGACATACGTTTCATGTAAGCATGAGATCATAACTTATTCTAATAGATTTCGTTGGGTATAGGAAATCTTCATTTTGTCCGACCTTCAACATTAACTAGTTCTATGGTACTTTCATTGTTTCCGGTCCGAAGTATTAATTGCTGAGTCAATTGCTTGTTTTGGACGGCCACGCCATATGCACATAGAAGTAAGAGTACAATGAGGGGATGCCTTCGATATGGTCCAAGAGTGGGGAGCGCGTGGCACAAAGTAGGACTTCATGGCATGAGGATATGCCCAACTTAAAGCCTCGCATGCAGTGATTTGCATCCTGCCATCACCATAAAAGTACCCCGGGTCAGGGCAAACCCTCATGTTATGCTGATGTGTATTTGGACTAGGAGGTCACGGTTTGTTGCTTGATCCTTCATATTTTTCCTAGCCTTAAGAGGCGAATTTTGCTTTGAACTAAATCTAGCTCCTTTTGTATTCATAAAACTGACTATGTTTTTGTTGAGTAATAATCGAGGAACTGAAAAACTTTCCCGGGATTTTTATTAATTAATGAATGGAATGTACATGGAGAAAGTTTTTTAGAAGTTATAAAATGAAGGTAAAGAGGACCATTTTTTGTGTTCATATTATCTGTTTTAAGCTAGATGTACAGCGGATGTTTATTTTGTTATATAAAGAAATCTCTTCGATTAAGATTTCATCTTGAGAAAGATCCAAAAACTTAAGTTGTTAGGAGGGGGATTATGACAACAATTTTTTCTACCTAGCCTCATAATGTTCTCGTTGTAACTGGCTTCTACTCGGCTTTGATACAATTTGTTACATACTCGTAGCTCAAAAGCTTTAGTTATTAGGAAAAAAAATAGGCCTAGGCAAATAAATCCATATGATACATCTTTTATTAGTCAGCATGGGAACTATGCCACAAGGCGCGCCTATCCCAACCACCACATAACACCCTAGACAAATTTTCGTGATCCAAAGCTTCATGTAATCAAATAATAATCATTAACAACAACTTGGACAAAACATTAATCATGCCCGGCTCATCTTGTTAAAATTACGCCAAAGTTAAAGAGTTTATAATTTGAGAATCATTTGTTTTTTAAGAAAATATTGTGCATCATATGAGCATGAAAATAACTATTAAATTATATAATTAGTTATGAACAAAAAAAATAGAAGCATGTTTATCAGACTAAAAGAACTTCAAATAAATAAATTTTTTTGTACGATGAATTTTATAGCTGGAACTCCTGGATTAGTACGCCACATAATTTTCTTGTTGAAAGATGGGTCCAAATTCCCCGCTTTGATTACATATTTGACCAATAAATTATAATTTGCATAGTTAAAAATCAATTGCAACTATCCTCGTGAGATGCACCTTTACATGGCAGTAGGGTTGGCAATCAGCTCGGATCGAGTTGAATGCAGATCGGATCAAAAAATTGTCAATTTAAATTCAGCCTATTTATTAAACAAATCGAAATTTTAGATTTGAATCTAATCTGCTTATTAAACAGATAATCTGACCCGATCATATAGTCTATTTATTAAACAAGTCAAGTCAAGTTAAATAGATTTTTAATAGATTAAATAAATATAAATAAATTAAACAAGTTAAGCAGGTTGAGTTAAACAAGTCAAAAACAGGTAACTAGGTTTTAAGCACATTGAGCAAAGTAAATTTTAAATAGATTAAATGATTCGGATTATAATCTGATACAATTATCAAATAATTAAATAAAAAAATTAATTCTAAACCTAACATATTTAATAAATAGGTCTAATCAAATTAAATTATTTATGATCTAAATCTAGTTATGTCAAACCTAAATATACTTAAAATGAATTGTTTACGGATTGGATCGCCGTATCTACTTTGGGCGCCATTCGAAAGAGGAATACACCCTCAAAATTTCTCATGTCTGGCGTGAAGCCAAAAGGCAGCCAAGCTGCCCGTTTAAGAAGTCAAGATAGTCAGAGAGCATCTCACTGCTGACGAATGCTAATTAAAGTAGGTTACTAACTTTTCTTAAAATCTTTTTACATCTTTTGCCACAGAGGAGACTTCCACGCACCGCGTAAATGGATTTAAATCTTTTTGCTTTACAAAAAGCTAAAAGGTCAAAAAAATCCATCTTACTTTCAGTTTTCACGACTTTATAATAATAGGAAAGGCTTTCGCACTCATCTGCACCACCTAACATTTTCCCACACGTCACGCATTTCTCTGATGGGAATGGCCATTGGCTGGTTAGGCCGGCACTTAGAAAGTTACATCAATCTCCTTTTGTTCTATAGTTCCATAAAATACCTTTTTTTTTGTATAAAAAATCAACAAGTCTTCTACATTTCATTATCTAGCTGAGGTTCTATAGCATAATTTATTTTTCTATCTTATTTTTTTTTTTTTTATAAGTCGAATAGATCATAGAGTTTTAATATAAATATAGTGGCAGCCGTATCCATGATGTCTCTGCTTTGCTTTAAGTCATGTGAATCTAATTTTTTTTTACAAACCCTTCTTTCGAGGGGGTGGAAGGTGCTGAATTTGACCCATGCAAGGGAAGTTTAACCATGTCTGCCATTAACCATCCCCAAATTCAAGGATCTCAATGCTATGGAACTTTTGAGTTTGGTGCCTGAGCAGCCTGACCCCAACTTCAGGAAAAAAAAAAAACTCTTTTCTGTCTCTATCACCCCTTAATTTATAGATTTATTTCATTGGTTTGTTTCGGAGTTTGGAACATTGGAGTTTGGAGCATGAGAAGAAAAGGTTTCGTTGCCAACAATTATACCAAACTTGCATGGTTTCTTGTGAATCTTTGGAGTTAATTTTTACTCGAGAAATGTGGAAGCTAGAGAAAGTGATACCGATTTTTGTTTCATTATTTATTAAAACTGGACATTCCTTGCAAGACGGTTTGTCTCCCACATGATGTTTGTGTTGGTGGAAAAATGGACCACCCCACAAATGTAATTATAGCACCCAAATCCATCAGCGAGCTCGAGCTCATCCTAAGTGATTGAGCTCTTCCGCTCTCGAGCTCGCAGGCCGAGCCGAGCACAGTTGGCCGAGCCGAGCACAGCAGGCCGAGCCGAGCACAGCTGGCCGAGCCGAGCACAGCAGGCCGAGCCGAGAGGGCCGAGCACAGAAGGCCGAGCACAGAAGGCCGAGCACAGTTGGCCGAGCCGAGCACAGCAGGCCGAGCCCATGCCTTAGCCAAATATCCAATTTCCACCTAACCCTCTAAGGGACCTGACAACTCTACCATATCCTGCCACTGCTCCAGCATTTATTACGCATGACCGCTGTAATCCTCCGGCACACTCCACAATAAATATGGATCTCCGGCTCACTCAACAATTAATGCACATGGCTCCTGTCGTCTACGGACTCCCGGCTCTCCACGGCAAATTAGCCCAGCAGAGTCTAGTCGACTATGATAAGACTCTGGTCTCGGCCATACCTCCGACACCGATGCAATAATTCGCCTGGTTGCGTGCTAGTTCGGGTTGTACGACGCCCTCACCGCCGACATCAGTGCAATGATTCGCCTGACCAAGCGCCGACCTGAACGACATGCCGAGTACTACGGCTTCGCCCCGTTACATCGCAGGTAAACCGACCCCCGCCTATAAAAGGGAGCCTTAGCCTCTCAGGAAGGGGTCGGAAAATGGATACTCTCTACAAACACTGTTTATCTCCCTTCTCCGCACTATTTGCCCCCTCACTGACTTGACCGTCGGAGGGCCGGCGCCGGAAGACCCGGCCACCGGCTCGTGTGCAGGCACCCAGACGGAGGACGCCGCCCACTGTCGGATCGTCGCCCAGCCGCGGGAATCAGCTGCTCCTTCTCTCCGACCGCCCCGGACGGAAGACGCCGCCCGCCGACGGACCGCCGTCCCGCCGTGAGCATCCACCTCCCGCTCCCTCTCCTCGACCGAAGATTGCCCCCGGGTCCAATTTCCAGCAACAGTTGGCGCTAGAGGAAGGGACCGAGTAGCAGTCATGAAGTTGAGAAGTAAGGGAGCCTCTAACGTCTCCCGGCGTCCCCCGCAAAGCCCTGGACACTCCGTCCAGAATTCCCCAACTCCGGCTGACCCAGGTCCTCAGATCCAGCTGGAACAGTTCAATGCCCTGGTACAGCAAGTCCAGGCCCTGGCCGCCGCCATTCAAGGCCTGCGACGCGAGGAGGCTTTACCCACGCTCCCCCCGCAGGCCCAGGTCCTGCCGAAATCTCTTCCCAACGGCCCGGTTCTCCCCGGCCAGAATTCACATGGCTCCTCCAGAGCCAATAATGAAGAGCGGACCTCCCCCCGGAGAGAGCTACCGGGGGAGGATTTCAACAGAAGACTCCAGCCTTCTGAGGCTGAGTCAGCCCCAGACCGCCGTGAGCCGGTGCAAACCGCGGCAACAATCCCGCGGGCAGGGGAGCTCGACCGGAAAGTTGAGCATCTAGAGCGCCAGATTGCGGCGCTCCACAGCAAAAAGGCAAGGCAGGAGGGAGACTTTGAGTTCACCACCAAGTCCCCCTTTTCCTGCCAGATCGAGGACGAGCCGGTTCCCGCGAGGTTTAAAATGCCTCAGGTGGAGCCCTACAGCGGAATCACCGACCCCCTCGACCACCTGGAGAGCTATCGGGCCCTCATGGCCCTACAAGGGTCCTCGGAGGCCATACTTTGCAAGGCCTTTCCAGCAACCCTCCGAGGGACCGCTCGGCTTTGGTTTTCTGGACTGAAGCCGAACTCGGTATCCTCTTTTGAGCAGCTCGGCAGGCAGTTCGCCACCAATTTTGCTGCCAGCCGGCGCCAGCGACGGACGTCAGACTCCCTCCTCGACATCAAACAGGAAGAGGGGGAGTCCCTCAAAGAGTACCTGGACCGCTTCACCGCCGCCACATGGGAGGTTCGCGAGCTAGACCAGTCGATCGCCATGTCAGCTCTGAAAACTGGGGTTCGCTCCTACCGATTCCTCTTCTCGATTGAGAAGAATTTCCCTGCGGACCTCACCGAAATGTTCGCTCGGGCATGGAAGTACGCCAAGGCGGAAGAGGCCGTGGCAGTTAGGCGGGGCGGGACCGAGCAGAACCCCAAGAAGAGACGCCACGAGGAGCGCTCTCAACCCAACAACAGATCCCCTTGGCAGGAGAAAGAGCCTCCTTGGTGTAAGAGCCTAACTCACTCGAGGTCTCCCTTCCAAAAGTTTTAGACATACACTCCCCTCACATCCACCCGAGCAGAGATCCTCATGGAGATTGAGGGTCAGGATTATCTCCGACCTCCATTGAGGATGCGACCGACAGAGTCGCGGAAGCACTCGAAAAAGTACTGCCACTTCCACCGAGATCGCGGCCATGATACGGAGGATTGCTACGAGCTCCGCGATGAGATCGAGGCACTTGTCCGCCAAGGTCGGTTGAGTTGTTTTGTCCGTGATCATGCCTACAGAAGAGAGCCTGAGGAACAAAATCCAGTCCCGCGTGATAAGCGGAACAACTGACCCCTCGCGGGCATCATCAATATCATCAGAAGGTGGGCGAGTAGGGACACCTGAAGCATCGAGCTTGGAAGGAAGAGCTTCCTCAAAGCATCCGTGCACTGCGAAAAGTTGTTTCTTTTTCTGATGAAGACCAAAAGGGTGTTGAGCCCTCTTTATGACGACGTCGTAGCTATTTCTTTCATCATTGCAAGGCTTTAAAAAGTATTTTAGCACATAATGGAAGCTCGGCTGACACCTTATTTTGTAATGCCCTCCAAAGAATGAGCACTCCTCTAGCTAGATTAGCAACAGATTTCATCCCAAGAAAATACTATGAAGTTAAAACCTTCTCATGGTCCGGGTCAGCTCGGGGTGGCCCGCCACAACGGGATGCCCCGATTCATCGGGATAGCCCGAAACGTCGGGGTGTGGTCTTAAGTGACCAGACGAGCTCGGCTCGTTCTCCATCGCCGGATTTCTCTCCCGACGTCCCCAAAGAACGGAGTCCGAGCAGAGAAGCGTCTTCAGTCGCCTCGGCGCAAGGACGCACACGGTACAAGGTACCCATCTATTTAATGTTTTTACATTATCTATTCTGCTCTTGGATTTCCCTCTGCCGATATCCTCAAAGAACGGACACCGAGCAGAGGAGCATTTTCAATCGCCTTGGCGAAAGAGTGCTCACGACACCAGCACATTATTATACTAAACCTGGTGAATCCCCGCCACAATTCGACGACATTCGACGACATTCGACGCCATTCGACGACATTCGACGCCATTCGACGACATTTCGACGACATTCGACGCCATTCGACGACATTCGACGCCATTCGACGCCATTCGACGACATTCGACGACATTCGACGCCATTCGACGCCATTCGACGACATTCGACGACATTCGACGACATTCGACGCCATTCGACGCCATTCGACGACATTTCGACGACATTTCGACGACATTCGACGCCATTCGACGCCATTCGACGCCATTCGACGACATTCGACGACATTCGACGCCATTCGACGCCATTCGACGCCATTCGACGACATTCGACGCCATTCGACGACATTCGACGACATTCGACGCCATTCGACGCCATTCGACGACATTCGACGACATTCGACGCCATTCGACGCCATTCGACGACATTCGACGACATTCGACGCCATTCGACGACATTCGACGACATTCGACGCCATTCGACGACATTCGACGCCATTCGACGCCATTCGACGCCATTCGACGACATTCGACGCCATTCGACGCCATTCGACGCCATTCGACGACATTCGACGACATTCGACGCCATTCGACGCCATTCGACGACATTCGACGACATTCGACGCCATTCGACGACATTCGACGCCATTCGACGCCATTCGACGCCATTCGACGCCATTCGACGACATTCGACGCCATTCGACGACATTTCGACGACATTCGACGCCACTTCGACGACATTCGACGACATGAGAGGTACATCCTACTTAGTACAAACATTTCCATAGATATTTGGTTGTATTACAGGATGGTCGACGACTGAACTACTTCCTTCGCCCGAGCCAAAAAGCAGCTCGGACTCGGAAGTCGGGGGGTAGTGTTGGTGGAAAAATGGACCACCCCACAAATGTAATTATAGCACCCAAATCCATCAGCGAGCTCGAGCTCATCCTAAGTGATTGAGCTCTTCCGCTCTCGAGCTCGCAGGCCGAGCCGAGCACAGTTGGCCGAGCCGAGCACAGTTGGCCGAGCCAAGCACAGCAGGCCGAGCCGAGCACAGTTGGCCGAGCCGAGCACTGCTGGCCGAGCCGAGCACAGCAGGCCGAGCCGAGCACAGCGGGCCGAGCATAGAGGGCCGAGCACAGAAGGCCGAGCACAGTTGGCCGAGCCGAGCACAGCAGGCCGAGCCCATGCCTTAGCCAAATATCCAATTTCCACCTAACCCTCTAAGGGACCTGACAACTCTACCATATCCTGCCACTGCTCCAGCATTTATTACGCATGACCGCTGTAATCCTCCGGCACACTCCACAATAAATATGGATCTCCGGCTCACTCAACAATTAATGCACATGGCTCCTGTCGTCTACGGACTCCCGGCTCTCCACGGCAAATTAGCCCAGCAGAGTCTAGTCGACTATGATAAGACTCTGGTCTCGGCCATACCTCCGACACCGATGCAATAATTCGCCTGGTTGCGTGCTAGTTCGGGTTGTACGACGCCCTCACCGCCGACATCAGTGCAATGATTCGCCTGACCAAGCGCCGACCTGAACGACATGCCGAGTACTACGGCTTCGCCCCGTTACATCGCAGGTAAACCGACCCCCGCCTATAAAAGGGAGCCTTAGCCTCTCAGGAAGGGGTCGGAAAATGGATACTCTCTACAAACACTGTTTATCTCCCTTCTCCGCACTATTTGCCCCCTCACTGACTTGACCGTCGGAGGGCCGGCGCCGGAAGACCCGGCCACCGGCTCGTGTGCAGGCACCCAGACGGAGGACGCCGCCCACTGTCGGATCGTCGCCCAGCCGCGGGAATCAGCTGCTCCTTCTCTCCGACCGCCCCGGACGGAAGACGCCGCCCGCCGACGGACCGCCGTCCCGCCGTGAGCATCCACCTCCCGCTCCCTCTCCTCGACCGAAGATTGCCCCCGGGTCCAATTTCCAGCAACAGTTTGAATTGAATAAAGCTTGAAATTTTCTGTTCTTTGAGAGAACAAACTGGTTATAGTTATTACTGTTGAACAGTCAAGCTTGAGGGTGATGTACAGTTGCGTTAAAAAGCTAATCACACCCACATGCAGTAAGAAAAAAATAATTGAAA
The DNA here is from genome assembly GCF_009389715.1 of Phoenix dactylifera. Classification (NCBI taxonomy): domain Eukaryota; kingdom Viridiplantae; phylum Streptophyta; class Magnoliopsida; order Arecales; family Arecaceae; genus Phoenix; species Phoenix dactylifera. Next base: position 15,304,313 of record NC_052399.1, on the reverse strand, counting down.
TCGATTGAAAGAGACAATTCATGGGAAAATTTAAGCTCAAGTTTGTTTACTTTGAAGAGCTCCATGAACTTAATTTCGTCTAGTTCAACGATCAGATATTGGTTCTAGTGTAGAAAAAAAGGAAGTGGCTGTCTTTTTTTTTTCAATTTGATCAGGGTTTTGCCTTCCCCAAGTCTGGATATAGAGTACTTGAATAATTAGAATAATCCTCTGAATTATTCTAATTCATGAGTATAAATTTGTTCAGATGCTTATTTTCCTCACAGATTTTACTTACAGATTGTTCGATATATTATTGCATCTACACCATAAATTTTCGATACTTATCTTTGGTAAACTCAAATCCACCCTATGGTATAACAAGCCACACCAAGCCTCTCACCTACCATCAATTTCTCTAATTCTCTTGTATTGGAAATGTAAGATTTTGGAATGCCTGACATATGAATCCTCTCTACCTTGAAATTTACTAATTCATGGTGTTTCTTGAGAAGAATCATGCACTAATTCATGGCGTTGATAGCAATTCTTAGGACGTGCATGGAGAAAAAAGTTATTTTAATATAAGTATCTGGCTTTATTTCCATCTGTCATCAAGTATACAAATTTTTGCTAGTTACAAATGCCTTAGCTAATCTCTAGTAAGGTGCTGGTCTTAACCACTTTTTTCTTATAAAAAAAAAAGTTGTCCGGATAATATATTTCCTTCGTTCATAAAGACTTGAGAATATTGCTTCCTTTGTATTTTTTTACATTTTCAACCCTGCATGGCAGCAATATTTGAAGCCACTAGGTTTTGACTCTTAAACCTGCCCCGGAGCAAGTCTATGAGAGAGGAATGCTATTTTCGGAACCTTTTAGTCCTCCTGGCATGCAAATGCAATTGCTATAAAATAAAGGTGCCATGGATGCTTTTACTTTGAGGTATCATACATTTACAAAAATGTTAGTAGTGCAGCGAATTGGATGACAGCTTATGCGACTAACTATACTGAAACTATATTATGGGACTCCACAATAAATCCTTTTATTTATTTTTTGAATATTTTGTTTTCTAATTTTTAGGAACATATCTATACTCAAATGGTTTAATTTATCCAATTTACTATTTTTTTTTTACCAAAGTCATTAATTAAAGTATGTGTCCGAGAGAGAGAGAGAAAGAGAGAGAGGAAGAACATGTGAAACATACATATATCCTAGTCTAACAAGTATGGGATACGTAAGTTATACAGACTAGTAATTGCAAGACGGAGAACACAAGGGCTTCAGGCTACATATGATCTATTCCCTGAGCCATGAAGTCATTCACAATCCATGTAAACGAGGAAATTAAGAACCCAAGATCTATCCTTTTATTGAGACCAAAAGAGCCCACCGCTCGTCGGTCGTAATTCCCCAACGCCAGAGCCATTAATTTTTCTAAAATCTACATCTTGTACCAAAAATTTGGCACCGTAAGTCCACATACAAACACAGTGCAGGTCCAAACCCAGATCAGCCTGTTGGCCGCCGACCAGACCAAGAGGACCCAACATCAAGATGCTGTCTTGGTCATCCGTGCTAGCTTTTCTTCCTTGCTCCTTTGGCCGAACTTTTCAAAGCTACAACCCAATCGACAGCTCTCCTGGCTTCCTTTTATCGCCTTAATTAAGACGCCGTCAACCTGGCTATGGCTCACGAGAAGCTCATGGGAGAGCACTTCAGACAAAAAAAAAAGAAGATCACTGTTTGTCTCCAAGTCCATTCCATTTAGGCCACTTTCACTTCCTTGGAGGTTTCGGTGGTTCTTCCTCGATGTTTCATAGTGTGCCCTGTTTCGTAAGTAATCCAATTGGACCGGCTTCTTGACCACGTTAACGGTTGCTACGGACCCGGTACCCAAAATTAAATGTCATGGTGACTAGCAATTGTAGACCAAATACGAGTCGCTGCTGCTTACCCAGTCGGGCTTTGTTTGTTTGTTTGTTTGTTTTTTTTTTTTTTTTTCCGAAAGTATCATGCATAATGGATACTGCCAAAAATATCAAAAAGCAATACATTACAGAGAGCACTAGGCAACTTCGGCTTTTTTTCTCATAGACGATCCTCCGAGTAGTCGGCAACAAAAGAAGCTACCTAATCCACCGTCCCATTAGCCTCTCTAAACACGTGCTTTGCCTGGATCACCATTTCATCACAAATCATGTCTTGGATATCTTTCAGAAAGGAGTGGTAATCACCAATCCTCCCAGAAGCATGCAGGATTCACCCAATAACTGTCGCAGAATCACTATCCAGGAGGACGTCTCTCCCCTGCAAGGCACCCTCTAAGAGTTGGGCTTCGTTTGTGGCTGCCGAGATTGGCGTCGGTGGTTGTTTCCGCGTTCACCGACTAGGAACCGCGTCACGACCTCAAGTGGGCGATGGCGATGTTCTCTGCTATATCTACCGTTATTAATGTCCCAAGTATGGTCGGTGATGCCAAGTCCCGGCCCGGCCCAGTTGTTTAAGACACCGACACGGGATTGGTTTGTGACTCAATTTCTCGGGCACTAGTATTGACGCAGCCCAAAATAGGCCCAATAGATCTCTCCACGTGGAATAACGTTTTGTCTTCGTTTGTAGTCCAATATATTATTTAAGCACCAATTGCAGGCAACTTAAATTCATAGAGGACATACTGCACTTGAGAGGAATAATGGGTTATATTAGAGGATTTTTTCTTGCAATATAGTGGATAAAATTGGCCATGATGACACCTTTGTGCCACCTATTGAGGCCTGATATATTTTAAATGATCTAATCATTGAGGCGAGATGAATGGTTCGAGCCACAAAATTATAATATAATAATTTCTAAATGCTAAAAATGTAGGGTTGGCATGTAGAGGCTTGGGACCATTAATAATTCGTGCTGCATTTGGATATAGCCCATGTCAAAAGAGAATATCGAGTCTAACTTATGCTAGCCCTAATATTATGCTCAAGCTGTCGATATCGTAGCCTAATAAAGACAAAAGGCTATTCCACAACTAGAATCAATTTCTTTATTCATAATTAGATCATCGAATTCTGTGGATTCATACCATATTTGTCCATAAATTCACACCATGTTCTCGAGAATTATTTTTAATAGTAACAGCTTTGACAATTAGAAGAGCCAATTTTATTTATCTTTAATTTTTTTTAGAGACTATCATTGCTCAGAAATCTGGCACAGCAAAGTAACAATGCAACTAGAACTTGCTTCTTGCTTTACATGAAATATGCATACGTATTAATTAATGTGTGAAGAGTATAACATTTATAAAAATATATCGAGACCATGAATAATGGTTAAGATGGGATTTAAATTAGGTCATTGACACCAATCCTAGTGATTTTACTAATTGAATCGCTTCATGATGTCAAAATTATGTTACACATAATAATGACGACTATTTAAATAACAACTATTATTAGTCTGATATTTTATTATACAAACATTTGTTTGAAAATGATGATTATTATTTGTATTTGTATGGTCTTATTTTTTTTTTCTTTTAATTCGATTTTCAAAACACTTCTTTCTCCTCTACTTGTGTTTATTTTTTCCAAAAAAAAATTGAATGAACTGTAACTTGGACAATAACCATTGCAACAGTTATTGCATTATACTGAATAAATTGAAATGACAACCATTGTTATTTTAATACTGAATAATTTTCTAATCCCAAATCAGAATGACGGTGAATTAGCTTGTTTTAGTCATGTTCCGTTTTAATGGAATAATGACGGCGTTACTGAAATCTTGCTCCACATCGCCTCGCGTCCTTTTCGTGTCGTTTTCAGGTCAACGTCTATGTGCAATTGAAAGCCGTGATCCAAAAGGCCCAGAATTGAAATATACGATATCCACAAGGCCACGGTTTCCACACGCAAACCGGGCCCAGCCACCTGTTTTCATTTATCCAACGGTACGGATCCACCCGAGCACTCACCAGCCGGACAGGTAACACGGAGCGAGCAGACGCGAAGAAAGGGAAAATAAAAGAAACAAAAAAGAAAATATTATGTTTATTACAATTATGTCTAATAATTAGTAAAATTTAGACTTTACATCTGATTAAACTAACGATGTTAATGAAACTGATGCGAAAAGTCCTAGTTATTTTTGAGAGAAAGACGTACACATTTTTCATAGCTATTATGGCAATTAAGAATTTTTTCTTATTATTTTTATTTTCTTGATATAATGTTTGAGTCCTATTTAAAATTAATAATTTGATTAATAATTTATTAAATTATAAATTAAAATTTTGAATAAAAATAAAATTTAGAAAGATAAATATAATTTACTAATATTCTAATATCAGGATATGGATTTTTTTATGAATATTTTTTTTAAAATTTACACTTATTTTTATATTATAATAAAATACTATTTTTATGTAAATGAGTTCTTCATTAATAAAAATTATATTTTTTTATTAAAAATAAAATAAAATTTTGAAATTACTTTTTTTTTGTCATATAATTATATTTATTTATTAAATATATTTTAATTATTTTAATTTGAAACCAGGTGGTGTATTTTATAAAAAAAATAAAAATAAAAATCTATATGCAAATATCAGTTTGAAAAAGATATTTATGTAAAATTTGATATGTAGGGGGGTATTTCTGAAAAAAAAAAAACCTTCTGTAATTAATTTACTCCAAAATAAAAGGCCTGAGGAAGAGGAGCGGGCTGGCCCCTTGTTAATTCCAGTTTCTCGTGGTAAGGAAGAAGGAAAGAAGATGAGTGAGGAACCGGGGAAGAGCAAGGGTGAGATGGGCGATCCGCACCACCACCACCATCAGCAGCAGTACGGCACGTTCCAGGGCGCTCCCAACAATCTTCAGCCGCCGGCGATGGGCTTCCCCCAGCCGGCTCCTCCTCCCGGAGTCACGGGCTCGCCTCCTCCCCCAACTTCCGGCGTGCCCTACTATTCTCAAGGCTACCAAGCCGTCCCAGGTACATCTTTCTTTGATCTGGATCATCTCTGTCTTACTCCCTTTCTAACCTAATTAGAATTAATTGCTCTAAGAGGTTCTTTACATCTCTTGGTTGATGTTTATTTCTTAGTGGAAAGTCGAAGCGGATGATGGGACCCAGGAATTCTTGAATTTTTTTTTGGGAATTCTAGAGGAATATGTACTTGATTTTCCTTTTTCTTTCCTGAAATGATTTGTATTTGACATTGGTTAGTTGCCTGGTCATTTTAGGGTTCTTACAGACGTTGACAAATGAACAGATCGTTAGATTCACTAGCCCAGTTGTGATTTCTTTGCTTTTGTGCGAATTCTTTGCAAGGGGAAAGGCCATTAGATGGGGTTGTTTTAAGCGTAATTAGGATCAGTTAGCTTAGATCCTGATCTGATGAATATGGGATCTGACTCCTTGTTTTTCTTTCATGGTAATTATAAGAACTTCATTAAATAAAAAGGGAAAAACTACGGTGGGCAAACTTCAGTATATGACTAGGATTACAATCAATTTCTAGTTGGCATTCTTCTGATCAGATATGTGTGCAATTTGATGTCTCTAATTTATTGCCACTACTTTGAGTATTAGCCACAAATTAGTCTGCACTATTACATGGTTATGTCTCATACTGCCCATGCTTCTGCAGCAGGTATATCTGCTCATGGTAAAGAATCCCCTGGACTGCACTTAAATTCCACTTAGAAGTCCACCAATTTGCAGTCTCCTTGAAGATAAATTACATCACTTATATTTTTGGCTTTAACCAATTTCTTTGCACTGATCAACAGTAATTCAGTGAAGCTGTGCTCTAATAACTACTAGGCTTGAAGCCTTTCTACTGGAAGAGAAATTCCATTGGATCAGTCCTAGTAATCTCTTGCAATCTCTAAAAATCTAACTAATTCCAGATTGTAGGCCTACTTCGTGCCAGCCACTTGACAATTACTTCTTGTAGCCATTGATGTCGCATCTGTCTGCTTATGTACAAATTCAATAATTTGCAAATTGGGAAGCCTGCCCGAGACACATTTATTGGTGAAATATGTTTGAGTCTAGATATTCAATATTCAACCACTTTTTCTCCCAGTGAGCGAATACAGTTTAAAGTAGATTATCTCTGGTGCAATACAATTTTTATTGCAAGTTTTGGGCAATACAGTTTTCAATTTTTTTTGCAAGTTTAGGGCAATACAATTTAAAGTAGATTATCTCTGGGCAAGATTTCTATATGCGTAGAATCTGTTTCTGTAAGAATAATAATCTTGTACCTAGAAATTATATTGTATCCATGTTCATTATTTAGGAATTTTATGCATGTTTTGTACAGATTCATATTATTCAAGTCTAGCTAAGCCCCTTTTTCTTACAAGAGTGATGCCTAATGGGCCTGGTGTTGGAGTTAAGACTATTATAAATCTTGATAAGGTTGATTTTTGAGGGTTTATTTTTGAGGCCTTGAATGAGCTGGCTATAATGAGCTCGAGGCCTAGAATTGCCCAAACCTAATGGGCCTTAAATGCTTATTAGTCTTATGATGGGCCAGGATAAAACTCTACCAGTTATAGCATCACTAGTATAAAAGAGAGATCTTTGTAAACCTCTTTTGGAGCTTTTCTCAAAGCAATGAGGGGAAAAGCCTACTTTCAGCTATTACTTTGAAAATTCCTTTATTTCAACTTTTCTAGTCAATTAAAATTCAATTAGAGAAGAAAATCCTCTCTCCAATCAGGCTATTATGTTTTGTTTGTTAATGATATTTCACAATTTCTTTAAACATAAATTAATGCATCAATTATTTGTTAATTTTTAAAAATGTCAAGATAAGCACTTGCAAAAGACATTTTAGTTCTCTATTAGTGATGATGCTCTTCAATACCTCTAACCAGTGTAGGATGTTGCTATGAAATAGTGGAATGCAGTCGCAGTTCTCTTTTTATATGTAATATTATATGATGAAACATAATTATCTTTAGATATGGTGCTTATGTACATGTTACCTCGTTGTTATCTGACAAATTTTCAACTTTCTTGCAACTGCATTTTTATTTTTTCCCTTAATGAATCCATGGAATATTTTAGATCCTCAAACAAAAGAATAATTATATCTTGCCATGTTAAGTTTGATGTAGAGAAGCTTTATGATTGCCTCAAATACTGTCAACAACTCAGTTGCAAGTTGCACCTATGTGTTTGTATACCTCAGTGAATGCAAGGGATATAGTTATTTTAATCCTCAAACTAAATAATTGCTATATCATGTCATTGTGAGTTTAATTAGGAGAAGTCTTATGATCCATGCTTCAGTCAGATATCTGCTAAATCTGTTTTGCATAAGCAATCGTACATCTCAAAATTTTCATTATCTAACTACATTTTTGTGATTCATATCACAAGGTTGGGCTTTTATGACAAGCATTTTAAGTTGGTTGATGGATTAAGTGATATCCATGTGTATTCGTGGCTGTATTTCTCTATGTGTAGACCATAAATCATAAACAGTCATCTGTGTGTCAATTCTGTGCACTTATTTGTCTCTATATTTATGATTCTTTTCAAGGTTATGCACCAGTTGTTGAGGGAAGACCTTTAAGAGAGCCACGTCTCCCTTGTTGTGGCTGTGGTATTGGGTGGTTCTTGTAAGTAATTATGGTTTCTTTCATTCAAATATTGTGTTTTCTTTTATCTATTTACTCGGTCAAAGCTTGTACCATGTGTTAGCGTTGCATGATTCGTGATTAGGCTGCTTTCTTTCTTTCAATTTTCTGTTGAGTATGATGAATTTATTCCCTGTGTTTTTAAGCGGTGCATGTTTAATCACAATATATTGGTTCTTACTGAAAGGTTCATAATTGGTTTCTTTCTTGCGGCTATCCCGTGGTATGTTGGAGCTTTTCTTCTACTTTGTGCTAGAATTGACTACAGAGAGAAACCAGGGCTTGTTGCCTGCACAGTTGCAGTAAGTAACAACTTTCTATCTGTTATCTGTGTAAAGTTTTTAGGGATTCATTCTAACTATTTATCTTTATCTACTTGCTAGCTTATCTTTTTTCCAAGTTCAGATATATGATAGAAGCCATCAACTTCTATTTGTGTCATTATTTCTTTAAAGGCAGACTTGAATTTCACTTTCGATCAATCTCGAACAATTATGTCTTTATAATCCATGCTTTGTCAATCTATAGTCACAGAACTTATTTCTTTACCACATGCGGCCTAAATATACAAAATCTGAGTGCTATCGCTAGTACATTCTTATCTATAAGTGACATGAGTGGGCGTGATTTGGGGGAAGCTGGAATGAGATTTAAATTAAACTTTTTTTGAGAGAATATGTTTAAATAAAACTTGACATGAAATAATTAGACATAATTTTGCTATATTACAGAAATAAATGCTGTTTGGTTACTAAAGGTGGCTAGAAGGAGACTTAAGGATGGAAAGTTTGGTTTAAAACCAGTCTGTTTTAGGCCTGCAAAGGCTTTTGTTCTATCCTCTGGTTGGACCAACATCATTGATGTTGGTGGTCATTTCTTTTGCAGTGGATTGTATCATATTTAGTTTTTTTTAGGTTGGCAACACAAGTACCACATGAAAGGTAGTAATTAGTTCAAGTATGATATGGGGGTTATAATAATAAAGTTGGTAGTTCTTGTTGCACTGGATGTTCGGGTATAATAAGTAGGCTATAAGGTGGCATCATAGCAAGGCTATTCGAACACCTTAAGCTTTCTAGCTACTCTCTTTCTCTCTCTCTCATAGTGATCTTTCCGGCATTCAGTGAACTTTATATATCATTACATTTAACTTTATTTATTCTATCTTATTCTGATGACATATATTTTCTACCTTCTGCTATGCGATTTAGGACTCCGATTTTTTTTCTTATGATTTTAACCATTTTTTGGGTGTTATATTTAACTTTATTCCTAAGTACTTGTCCCTATGATATACCTTCTAGAATATTGAAGTGATAAAGTTGTACATATGAACAGTCATTGCTTATTCTGTGCTGACATATGCAGCTTGGCTGCAGTTTCATGAACTATAGTAGAAAATGCTTGAGAAATGGACAGTTGCCATAAGCAAAGGAGGCTCGCATGATCTCAAGGATTGATGACTTGGGTCTTATAAAGCCAGGCACCTTTGAATTGAAGTCTTGTGACATGGGAAAACCTAATAAGTCTCTTTATCAATCGTTTACTTAAATATATTTAATATGTTAGATTTTAAACTAGACAGTTGTATTGATGTTCAATCTAGAATACAGCAGAGGTTCTAAGCCCACCTGAATCTGTTAAAGAAATAAGAGAATACAGCAGCCCTTCCAAGGGGAAGGGAAGGTCTTACAAATCGAGACTATAGGAGTCTGTTTATCAACTACCTTCTCCAAGCTTGTATATTCCTATTTCTGCACAGAATTTTCCACCCCCTCACAAGATAGGTGATTTTCTTCACAATTTCTTTTTTAGATGTAGCCTTCTTTGGGAACAGCCGGTTGTTCCTCTCCATCCATAAGGACAAACCGTTTGCCAACACAACCTGATTCCAACCATTCTGATCTCCTTCACCACCCTCGTTCTCCTCCAGTCTGTCCAAGAGGAAAACAGTGAAGAAGCTCTTCCCTTAATACCACATTAATTTTTCAGCTCTTTCCATATTTATCTCATGAAACAACAATTAAGGAGGAGATAAGATATAAATTCTTCTAGGTGAATCTTATTATTGATAGCCAGCTAAGAGAAGATTTTTACCTTCTCAAGAGATGCAGCTTTCTAGAGAGTTGAATAATAGGGACAGAGCAGGACTATTGTGTTTAAAACTTGTAGAGAGAGCTGATAGAAATCAGGTCTCCTGTGTTAAAGACGTAGAAGCTTCCAACTTCCATTTAGGTCGATCCTTTTCATCTTTGGGAGAAATTTAGCATTTCCATTAGTTTCTCCCACTGCTGATACTAGCTCCATGTCAAGAGTTGCCAAAACATGGGTTTCCTGGGTCATTCCCTCTTACTCCCAACAATGTGACACAGCTTGATTTATCTATATTGATTCATCATAATGAGAAGGACATAAGGAACAAAATGGTTATTATCCAATCCATGTCTCTTCCCAAGACCTAATGTTTTTACGTCACCAAGGGAAAAGGTGAGAGCCTTCCAGCAAGGAGAAGCAACTTGCATTATATCTCTTCAAATAATCAATAATGAAGAGTGTTTTCTTTTATTCATAGAACCAAATCTTCACCGACCGTTGTTGGCTCTCTTAATAAGATATCATCAAGATGAATCTTTGCAGGTGAAGCTTCTCCAGCACCATTTGTCTAGGAGGGTAGTATTCATGCCAGCGAGGTTGTTAACGCCTAGTTGCCTGGTTCCCCTTCCCCGATTTGAAGTTTGAACACTGACAGATAATAGATTTGGAGGGTTGGATAAAACAGCATTACTTATGGCTGCTTTTCCAGCAATAGATAAGAATTTACCCTTCCAACTAGAAGACTTTTTGTCAAATTTCTTTGGTTTAGAGGTGCTAAGGGAAGAGCCAAGCAAATAATTTATTTGTTTATGCAAGGGTCCTTGTTATTTTGAGTAAATTACATCTCTCGATAAATAATTTGACTATATTCTTTTGGGAAACATGGAGATTTTTGTATGCTTAATGCGATCTGTTTTCATGTCATGAGCAGGCCATTATTGCTGCAATTGCCATAATTTTTGGAGCAACAAAGGGAGCTGATGCTTGGTGATATAAACTGTGGCATTGCTTTTGTGTATGTAATTTATTCAACTTATGTGAGGTGCTAGATGTTTATATATGTTTGGAATATCGTAAGTTGTCGAGGGTATGACAACTCCTGGTTATGTATCTGTAATTGTCTGCTTGGTTCTATTAGTAGTGACCAGTATCATGTTTGAATCCTTGCATTTCCATCCTACTGTTTTACGAGACAAAAGTGGTTGTCGTCTTCTTGCTCTTCCTGCTTGCTTGCCTTTGGATGTACTATTCTACTAAATGGCTTAGAACCCTGAGAGCAGGAACTTTTTACAAGCTTGGCACATCACGGCATCACTAAGCACAGGCCATCCATATCATGGGGCTCACACTGAATGCTTCCTGGCTTCCCTTTCGATTGAAGCCAAGAGAGCATTAATCACTATAGTTCAGGGGAAAATCCAAAGAAAAACTTCCCCAGACCAAAACCGACGACGATACCAGAATTGATGCACTCCAGTGCAGAAGCCTCTGGTGACTGGAAATGCAAAGTGGACACAGTTTTTACGATCATTTTGAATCTCTCGAGAATGAAAGCCTGTCTGCTATCTAAGGTGTCTCAGAAGATCAGCAGGTCCTCCACTTTGAGAATCTTCCCGTCATTTTTAAACAATCGGCAGAAATATTAGGGAGATCCCTGTGAAAAAGGATCTTATTTAGAAAGCCAAAGAAGTCAGAACATGAAAGCATCATGCCCCACAACAAAAGGGTCAAGGCTGAGCTGTTTAGCTTTTCTTAAACCTTCCCTGTTCAATAGATATATGCCACCTCCACTGAATCCTGCTCAAATTTGTAGCTAGCTGCACGCTATAGAGATACTAAGTGCATTTTGAAACTGTTCATGACCGCAAGGTTCCATCTAACACGAAATCTTGAAGATCCATATGATTTATATAATGAGGCAGGTGGAGCAACCTCCCTTGTCTCCACACACAAAAAATCAAATATACAGAATATAATCCTCCAGCGAAGAGAAATGATAGCATCCTGAAATGATGCATATTAAGCAGGGATTGTATACACGTTACTATTTACCATCCCATGGCGCAGTCTATTACATACTTTAATTACGTTTACCATTTTTATGTACAAAAAAACCAGCGAAGAACATCCGCACGTTATATAGCCAGTCACTTTGGTATTACTCTGTGGACTGGAGATGGAGAGCTGCCCCTGGCACTTCGAGGTATTTTGTTATTTGATTTTATTGGGTGTATCCATACTCGTCAGCTATGATCCACCCGCTTTGGCAAAAAAAAAAAAAAAAAAAGAAGGACATATGCATTTAACAAACACCAGCCTAGTTCAATCACCAGTGTCCAGCATCTACTGTAGTTTTTATTAAACCACATTACCGTCTCCACCAAGACATGAATTGAAAGAGTTTAGCACCCACCTCATGACTTGGATGAGCACCACCATGATGTTTGATGAAACCTATAGCTGTAAGAAGGATGCTACTCTTTCTTGAAAGGAGATTGGCGCCCATCAAGAAAGCAAGGGCCATAGACGATACAGCCCCCCACAGGGTGACTATAAGAACCCATGTCATCAGCCGGTTTGGCCACTAACAAGAGAGAGAATAACAAGCATTGATGCTCCTCTAGGCAACCACATCAAGTATCACAAATGAAATGAAGTATCCCGGATCCCTATTGTTATTTTTCGAGTTATCCCATATGCCTTCAGGAGGATCAAGACCAGTTCGAAAGGCAGCACCGGCAATTACTGTGGATACTATCATCATAGTTTTGCGCATAGTCTTCCAACCAAGCGTCATCCTTCTTATACGAATTGCTCAAGCCAATCGGCATCGCACTCTTCCATGTCCACCTTATCTCAGGCGGCGAAGAAGGCGGAGCAATTTGCTGCGGTGAAGAACAACACTTGCCGGCCTTTCTTGCTTCCAGAACTCAATAGCAGTTCACAAACTTCCATGTCACCGATGTCACTTGGACACCGAAGCAAGAGATCAAGAGCTGTGCAGCCACATTCATTCAAAGCATTCACCTCAGCGGTGCTCTCTTGAAGCAAAAGCTTTAGCATTTGAAGTGCATCGAAAATTAGCAATGATGGATAGACAAATGACAGAGATTAAACAATAAACAAAACTGAAAGATGATAGTATAAGCAAAAGAATTTTGAGATATTAGGTGAAGGCCTGTGATTCAAAATTTAGCAAGCAAAGATTAATTCTTGGAGAATGTTTTATATAGGCTACTAAGTAAATTTTGTTGCAAGCTTCATAGGTTGCTTAGTACCTTCTTCCATGGAGCTTAAGGATCAACTACTGCACCTTCGATAGAGACTCGGAAGAAAATATGGCATACCTTCTATTGTGAAATCTCAAACTAGTTCACAGAAATACTTTGGTTCCTCGTCATATCTCCCTGGGGATAACTGAAGTTGACGTCCCAGTCCTGCTCAGCCTAATTATTCCTACTGTCGTGAATAGTAGTGGAGTAGGAAATTATTAATGAAAAACTAAAGTTGGAAGGCACTGTTTTTTTTTTTCGGAAAGGAAGTAGGAAGGTACTGTTCCAAGGATTTCAGCTCCTCTTGGAGCAATTGGAAATAACAGAGATGAAACTGAAACCAGAAAACAGCGCAGATGGGAATGAAGAGAAACATTAAAATGGGATGTTCAACTTTCAAATACTGGAGTAGGAAATCAAACTGCCAAGAATCAGGATTTGAAGCCTCCTCTTCTAAGGGCAAGGCCTTCCCTCAGGGCTCAGGGCTGTTCTGTTACGGAGTAGGCTGGAGGGCTCTGAAGCCCTATATCCTTCTTAATTGGTGGTAGCCAACCAGCTGGTCAAATTTTCTTGGCTTCCAACAGACATAATAAATGGAATTTGATCTTATTCTATCCTGACTGGGTGAGGACAGACTTAGTATTCCTGCAGAAATGACCCCTGCTTTTTCATATTCTCAGCCAATGATGAGTGACATCTTTGCTTAGATCTGCCATCAGAAAGTTGAGCATGTTGGGAAAATACTGTCCCAGAAAATTTTAAATCTATAATACTCTACTTCAACAAATAATAGGCAGAAATAGGCTTATAGAAAATAAATAGAGAAAGTGGAAAAATGGAACCCGAGATGCTGAGGCGTGGTATGTTGGTCACTTTCCTTGAAGTAGATTTCGCCGCCTTACAGTGCACTAGGCTTGGATGGCGTTCTACTCCTGAGATACAACAGCCTCTCGCACTGTTCCTTCTGCCTCAATGATTTGCACGGATCAAAGAAGCTTTCGAACCCAGAATCAGTATGCAGCAAGCCCGTTGATTGAAAGAAAAATAGCAAACAGGGAGAATAGTAGTTTTCTGCTTTCAAATTATATATGTCTCCTGTCTAATCCGAAGAGGTCTATTTATAGACTTCTTCGGGACAGACGCGATCCAAAACCGATCCAACGGTCAAAACCGGTAAGAAAGTTTGAAAAAACACTGGGAGTATGGCCAGCGGATGCGAGGTCGGTTGCGAAGAGGTGCTATCGAGGAAGCGACGTGGCTCCTCGTGCTAAGGGTGCGAAGCACGACTCATGCGCCTCTTGGCTCATCGCACCTGTTGTCCGACCTCGGCTCCTCTGGGCTCATTGCACCTGTGGTCCGACCTCGGCCTCGGCACCTCGGACGAGCATAGGCACAAGGAACCTCGGACGAGCAGGGCCTCAGTCTCTTGGACGACCTCAGCTCTGGGTCGCACAGGTGCAAGGAACCTCGGACGAGCAGGGCCGAGCGAGCACAGGCTCGAGCGCAAAGACCGTCGGGTCGGACGAGCACAGGCACAGAACCGAGCCTTCACGTAAATAAATCCTCCATATGAGAGATTTAAAAAAGGAGGGAACAGAGATTCGAACCACCTACCTCAAGCACCTCAAGCGGGCACACCAACCATCCACACCACACTCCCTTCTTAACATATATACATAATATATATGTTTTAAGTATGAAAACTTTTAATTATTATTTAATAAAAATCTAACATTCCCCCACCTGATTAAAATGTTTTCAAAAACTATATAAAATAAAAAATAGTCAAACTGGGCTTGTTTATGTCACGACTTCAATAAAGGTAGCTTGCAGCTTTGAACCTTTACCTAGTGAAAGTATATTTTCATCTGAAAGGTATAGTGGTAGCTAAAAAGCTTTGAACCAAATCCTTTGGTTCAGATTTCTATATACTTCACCCATGACAAATGCAAATACTGGGTTCATTATAGGTGGTGCTTTTTCTGGCCTTATGCACCAATATCTCAGTTTCATGAGTGCTCTAGGGGTTAAACCCTTATCCCCATAGACTGTGGCCACACAGTCACACTCACATAGGTGAGTCCTCCAAGGGTGCTCGCAGCACAGCACCTTGCCATAAACTCGGACTCATTCAGAGTTTTAAACTCTTCCGTATACCTCTGCTGTATTTAGCACTCACATCACAGGGAGAGACCAAATGACATAAAGTCATTTTATTATAGTGCTAACTAATCATTAAACAACTTGTTTTTCCCGTTGAACCTTTCATCTTGGGATCTCCAGTGAGAATAGGTTGGGTTGCCATTGTCAATGATTCCTTATGGGTTTCAGTCCCATCCCCTTTGATGTTTCTATGACTTTGCTTCTAGCCAGTCCTTTAGTTAAAGGATCTGCTAGGTTATCTTTAGATCCAACAAATTCCAAAGTTATGATACCATTTTTAATTAGGTATCTAATAGTCTTATGTCTCACACTAATGTGTCTTCTGTTTCTCTTGTTATACTCAGTATTTCTACAGGTATTAATTGCAGCTTCATTATCACATAACAAAGAGATAGCAGGTATAGGCTTTTCCATAATAGGTATTTCAGACATAAGATTCTTAAACCATTCTGCTTCTTGACTTGTAGAATCTAAGGCTACAATCTCAGCCTCCATAGTGGATCTTGTGATCACAGTTTGTTTGGATGATCTCCAAGCAATAGCTGCACCACCCAACATGAATATGTATCCACTAGTTCCTTTTCGATTCACTGAATCAGTGATCCAACTAGCATCACTGTATCCTTCAAGTACAGCGGGAAATCTTGAGTAATGTAAACCATAATACATGGTACCTCTCAAGTATCTAAGTACTCTATCCAGTGCTTCCCAGTGACTAAGACTAGGGCAACTATTAAACCTACTGAGCTTTCCTATAGCATAAGAAATGTCAGGTCTACTTGTATTTGCAACATACATCAGTGTCCCAATAATTTGAGCATATTTCTCTTGGGCCACTGGATCACCTTTATTGCACTTCAAGTTCAAACCATGCTCATAAGGTGTACTCACTGGTTTACAGTTGTACTTATCAAACTTCTTCAATATTTTCTCAATATATTGTGATTGATCAAAAATTATACCATCAGGTATTCTGGTAATCCTGTTACCAAGAATTACCTCTGCCTGACCTAAATCTTTCATATCAAAATTATTAGATAAGAAAGTTTTGATATCAGTCACCATATTCATATCAGTACCAAAAATTAAAATATCATCAACATATAAACACAAGATAATACATGAATCATTTTCTAACTTTGAATATAAGCACTTATCTGATTCATTTGCTTTAAAGCCATAAGAAACAATTATTTTATCAAATTTCTTATGCCATTGCTTAGGAGCTTGTTTTAAACCATAGAGGGATTTGACTAACCTACAAACTTTTCTTTCCTGTCCTTGAGCCACATATCCCTCTGGCTGATCCATATAGATCTCTTCCTCTAAATCACCATGAAGGAAGGCAGTCTTGACATCCATTTGATGAATTATCAAATTATGGATTGAAGCCAGTGCAATTAAAGTACGAATTGTGGTTATCCTAGTCACAGGAGAATATGTATCAAAGTAGTCAATACCCTCTTTCTGAGAAAAGCCCTTAGCAACTAATCTTGCTTTATATTTTTCAATAGAACCATCAGGTCTTAATTTCTTCTTAAATATCCATTTACAACCTATAGCCTTACTACCAGGTGGTAAGTCAGTTAAAAACCATGTTTTATTAGTCATAAGTGAATTCATTTCACTATTAATAGCTTCCTTCCAAAACATAGAATCTAATGAGTTCATAGCATCTTTATAAGTTTTAGGATCATCTTCAACCATAAAAGTATAGAAATCAGATCCAAAATCTTTCTTTTTCCTAATTCTTTTCCCTTTACCAAGTTCATTAATATCATTAAGTTCATTTTCATTTTCATTATTAGGAATAATTAGAGAATTAGATGGCGAACTACAAGATGCATCATTAGATCTATTTATTACATGCTTTTCTATTTTATCCTTAAATGGAAAAATGTCTTCAAAGAAAAAAGCATCTTTAGATTCAATTATAGTATTCTTTTCTATGCCATTAATATCAGAACTAATGACTAAGAACCTATAAGTAACACTATTAAGAGAATAACCAAGAAACACAGCATCAAAAGTATTAGGTCCTAATTTTCTTTTCTTGATTAAAGGAATATTAACCTTAGCCAAACAACCCCAAACTTTTACAAAGTTTAGGTTAGGTTTTCTTCCTTTCCAAAGTTCATAAGGAGATTCATTAGAACCTTTAAATGGAACCCTATTAAGCAGGAAACATGCAGTAAGCATTGCTTCCCCCCACCAAACCTCAGGTAAACTTGAGTTGGCAAGCAAAGATCTTACCATATCTTGCAGAGTCCTATTTTTCCTTTCAGCCACTCCATTAGACTGAGGTGAATAGGGAGGTGTAACTTCATGTAGAATTCCATTAACTCTACAGAATTCATTCAAGTCATTAGAGGTGTATTCTTCTCCTCTGTCTGACCTGAGAATCTTTATTCTCTTGTCAAGTTGATTTTCTACTAAAGATTTATAAGTCTTAAACATCTCAAATGCTTCATCTTTAGATTTCATTAAATAAACTTGACAATACTTAGAATAATCATCTATGAAGGTAATGAAATACCTTCTACTCCCTTTAGTCAAAGTTCCATTTAGATCACATACATCTGAATGTATTAATTCTAATAAAGTTGAATTTCTATTTATTATTTTAAATGGTTTTCTAGGTTGTTTAGATTGAACACAAATTTGGCACCTTTCCTTTTCATTTAATGAAACATTAGGTAATAAACCAGAGCTAATCATTCTTTTAATAGTATTATTATTCACATGTCCTAATCTAGCATGCCAAAGAGATGAAGAACATATTGAAAGCACAATTTTATTATTGTTATCAGAAGGAAAATCCAAAGATACATTATTTATTACATACAAGCCATCACACTCATAGCCTTTACCTACAAATGTTCCATTCTTTGTTATAATCACTTTCTTAGATTGAAATAACAAAGAATAACCACTCCTATTTAGAAGAGATCCACTGATCAGATTTCTCCTTCCATCGGGCACATGGTACACATTAAATAGTGTAAGCACATTTCCAGACGTAAGCCTTAGAAGTACTTTTCCAGTTCCAAGCACTCGTGCCGAGGTGGAGTTCCCCATAGTTACTGTTAGGCCACTCCGGACCTGATAAGTAGTAAAAAGGGTATGATCAGTACACATATGAACATTCGCACCTGTATCCACTAACCAATCGGTAGAGCAAATTGCCAAATTTAATTCTGGACTTAAAGTTACATACCGATCATCAGTACTAGTAGGACCAATACTGGATAGCACCACGTTGGTTTGTGGATTTGCAGGTTGAGAAGGCGCATGTTCATAGTTCTGATACTTCTTCCTCTTCATCCGGCATACTCGAGCCATATGACCGAGTTTCCCACAATTGTAGCAAATCGGCTTCCGATCATTCTTATTGATATGGTGTTTTGGCTTTTTCCTTTTGTTTCTAGGTCCACCCTTTTCAAATTTGGAGTTCTTGAACTTATGGGTCTTATTCTGGCCTTCTACAAAGTTCACCTTGGTTAGAAGCTCAGGATTCATGAGTTGCTCATTATCTTTCTCAAGGTGTTGTTCTTGGATCCTAATGGCAGACAATAGAGTTTTTATTGTCATATCCTCGGTTTTATGTTTCAGGGATAACCCAAAGTCTTTCCAAGAAGGTGGGAGCTTGTCAATGGTACAAGCAACTTGAAGGCTCTCAGTTATACCCATTCCCCTTAAGCCTAATTCATGATAAATCACTGTTAACTCATGGGCTTGATCAACTACGGGCTTGGTGTCAACCATCTTATAAGACAGGAATTGACTAGCAGCATACTTGTCCATTCCGGCATCTTGGATACCATATTTCTTATTAAGATCATCCCAAATCTCCTTGGAGGTTTTAAAAGTGCAGTAGACATCAAAAAGGGGATCAGTAAGATAGGACAGAATCCTTCCCCTACACAGGTAGTCTTTCTTCTTAAATTCCTCCAAATTACAAGTTCTAGCTGGTTCATTCTCTTCCTCATTTGGAGGAGAGTCAAAGATTATGGAAAATAACCCAAGTGTGGTTAAGAAGATTTCCATCTTCTGTCTCCAACGCTTAAAGTTATTTCCATTAAATTTTTCAGGAGGAACCGGGTCACTTGCATTGGCCATTGGAGTAACTCTAAGTACTAGCCTATTATATGTATGAAGAAATCTACTTCAAGAAAAGTGACCAACATACCACGCCTCAGCATCTCGGGTTCCATTTTTCCACTTTCTCTATTTATTTTCTATAAGCCTATTTCTGCCTATTATTTGTTGAAGTAGAGTATTATAGATTTAAAATTTTCTGGGACAGTATTTTCCCAACATTCTTGAAGTAGATATCTCCCAACATTCTTGAAGTACATTTCGCCGCCTTACAGTGCACTAGGCTTGGATGGCGTTCTACTCCTGAGATACAACAGCCTCTCGCACTGTTCCTTCTGCCTCAATGATTTGCACGGATCAAAGAAGCTTTCGAACCCAGAATCAGTATGCAGCAAGCCCGTTGATTGAAAGAAAAATAGCAAACAGGGAGAATAGTAGTTTTCTGCTTTCAAATTATATATGTCTCCTGTCTAATCCGAAGAGGTCTATTTATAGACTTCTTCGGGACAGACGCGACCCAAAACCGATCCAACGGTCAAAACCGGTAAGAAAGTTTGAAAAAACACTGGGAGTATGGCCAGCGGATGCGAGGTCGGTTGCAAAGAGGTGCTATCGAGGAAGCGACGTGGCTCCTCGTGCTAAGGGTGCGAAGCACGACTCATGCGCCTCTTGGCTCATCGCACCTGTTGTCCGACCTCGGCTCCTCTGGGCTCATTGCACCTGTGGTCCGACCTCAGTCTCGGCACCTCGGACGAGCATAGGCACAAGGAACCTCGGACGAGCAGGGCCTCAGTCTCTTGGACGACCTCAGCTCTGGGTCGCACAGGTGCAAGGAACCTCGGACGAGCAGGGCCGAGCGAGCACAGGCTCGAGCGCAAAGACCGTCGGGTCGGACGAGCACAGGCACAGAACCGAGCCTTCACGTAAATAAATCCTCCATATGAGAGATTTAAAAAAGGAGGAAACAGAGATTCGAACCACCTACCTCAAGCACCTCAAGCGGGCACACCAACCATCCACACCACACTCCCTTCTTAACATATATACATAATATATATGTTTTAAGTATGAAAACTTTTAATTATTATTTAATAAAAATCTAACAGAGCAGACCTCCATCAAAAAGACTTCATACAAAAAAGTTATTAGGAGTGACGAAAAAAGTAAACATCAGCTGTGTACCTTCCTTGCGCGCGCGGGTGATTTGTACGTTATGAAAGCATGTAATTTACCATGCTGTCTCCCCGAGCTGCAGCTGCAGCGAGTTGCAAAGCTCTGTTTCCACTCTCATCCTTCATGTTGATGAGCTTCTTAAAAGTTTTCTACGACGAGCTTAGCCGCCTCAAACTGGTTATATTTCACACTCAAGTGCAAGACTCTCTCTCCTTTATCTGTCAGCGCTTGGCTAAAACACTGATAAGCTTGCAATAATTCCTTCAGCAGAGCAACATGCATGATTGTTTGCTGCAGCCAAATGGAGAGGGATTCGCCCATCCTTATCCCATGCAAAGGCGTGAAGAAGCATCCCATGTCCTTTGGCTGAAGCCAGGTGCAGTGGGTGCAAACATTCGCCCGTCCCGAACTCGGGCTGATCCTGGTATTAGCCTCAGTATCTCTGCAGCCAAAGTCAGTGTGGCCGAGCAAGGAAGCTATATGAAGAGGCGTGTCCAGAGCTTCTGGAATGGTGACGGTGTCGACGACCAGAGGTTCTTGGAGTAGCTGGTGCAGAGCTGCCGCATCTCGGTTTCTTATTCAATGAAAATGAATAAAAAAATAATTCTATTATTTTGTCGTCACTCCCTATTATTTTTTGTTATAATACCATGATAATAACTGTTATAATAGCAATCTTTTTTTATATAACTCTAACATGAGTACATTCGGCCATATCAAAAGAAAGTAAATAATATAAAGTAGGAGGTATGTTTTAAATTTTGAACTACTGCTTGGAGATATAATGTGTTGTTTAAAATCTGGAACACGCTTTAAAAAATAAAAAAATAAAAATATTTTATAGATGAGATTTTTGTGCAACCAAATGGCAAATCCCAGCTCTCCTAATCAAAAATCAAGCTAGGCACCGTGCCATAAGAAAAAATTATTGCTACCGAGGCGCATTCCTGTGTGCATAAGTAATTAGCATAGTGCACAACTAGATGATGCATGCGATATAGGCAATAATTTCTCTAAAATGAAAAGGGCCACGCTGGCCAGAGGAAAAAAAATAAACAACGCCAGGCTGGCCTATCATCATCATCACTAATTGTGAACGTAAGGATGATAGGACCTTCGGAGCTAAGCAAGGGCCAACCCGGCCCTCTATAACGTTACTGTTGCACCATTTATCAGAGCCGTTAACCTCCACCAAGTCAAAAGTCAAATTAATCTGATTCAATGAACGGCCCGGCCCTTTATAACGTTACTGTTGCACCGTTTATTGGAGCCGTTAAGCTCGGCCCACTCAAAATAATCTGATTCAATGAACGGTGCGCGATCTATCTCGTCGAAATCCGATCGCCCCTTCCATTAGAAACCAGACGGCTCCGAAGCCCGCTTCCGGCAACGAGTCGGGTCTTCGCGTTCAAAGACGACCGTTGCGAATTCAAACATCTGCACGCGGTTCCGCTACCGCACCGCTACCGCACCGGCAAAGAAGGATTAAATTATTCAGCGAAGAAAAGGCCGCATGCCAAGCCCCACGCGGAGAGTGCAGTAGAAGAAGCCCCCCCTACTGATACCTTCTTCGACCGTTGTTCTCTCCTCGTGAGCGGAGTTCTCGGTGTTCGTTCTTCCTTTCTTCGATCAGCCTCTCTCTCGGATCAGGGGACGAAGAATGATAGAGAGAAGAGCAGGGGAAGAAGGAGAAGAGGAAACCAAGGGGGCGGGCGTCATGGCTGAGTGCGCGGTAGAAGAGACGGGAGATGGGAACAAGGGAGAGGAACCGGCGGAGGTGGAGGGGCATCCCTACGACTTCCACGTATCGGGTCCTCGCAACCTCGCCTCCTCCAACTGGAGAGATCTCATCCGCTCCAACTGGTTCGTCTCTCTATTCGCCCCACATAAAGATTCTTCTTCTTCTTTTATTTGGATTCTACTAAGTCGATTTCTTTCTTTCAATTTGTTTGTTAGAAAGGAGTTTCGTGGTTGCTGGGAAAATGTGGGAAAGGGAATGTTAATAGGGGAAATGGATGGAAGAGATTATTGTGGCTTCCATTTTCTCTTCCTTATCGCTCATTCTCCCAGCAATAAAAAGAGAGATTTTTTTTTTCCTTGAAGGAGTGCTCACCATTACATCTTGTGGGAGATTTAGGTGTTTTATTGGCGATTTAGGTCAGTTTCTTCAGGAGTCATACAGGAGAGATAATAGAGGACCAGAAGTTTGGGGGTCCATGGGGTTTGAAGTAGAATGGTACAAGGAGAATCTTGTAAAGACAAGGTTTTCCTGACCTTTTTTTAGCTCTGATTGTCTAATGCTCAGTACATAGCGTAAACAAAGATTAAAATGAGACATTGGGTCGCATTTTCTTGGACATTTCTTTCACATTTTATAATTATCTTAATTGTTAACTGGGGTCTCCAGGCTTTTTCACCACCCATTAAAAATAAATTTTTTATTGGTTCATGGAAAAGAAAATTCCTATATGGGATATGAAAAAGCCACTCTCCCACGGACTAGAAATTGTGGTAAATCTTGTTTGTGACCTTCTTAACGGCTATTTTTAATAGATAATTTTAAACCATTAAAGATTTCAGTTTAAGTGATTTGCCTTCAGAATGCTCCCTTTGTTTTCTATTTTAATATCTTAGACCGCTCGAGGGCCTCAAAATTCACTGATAAAATAATGTGCTAACTCTAGCTCCTAGTCCTATATATTTGTTTTTCCAGGATGGATCCAAGTTACAAGAGGACGGTGATCGCATGTTTCATACAAGCAGTATACTTGCTGGAACTAGACAGGCAGGATAAGAGAACTGAGGAGAACGGGCTTGCTCCGAAATGGTGGAAGCCCTTCAAGTACAAGCTGACACAGACTCTAGTAGATGAAAGGGATGGCTCCATCTATGGTGCAATTCTAGAATGGGACCGCTCCGCTGCTCTATCTGATTTCATACTGATGAGGCCGAGCGGCGCTCCCAGGGCCGTATTAGCTCTCAGGGGTACATTACTCAAGAGCCCCACGATAAGGAGAGATTTAGAGGATGATCTCCGGTTCCTAGCTTGGGAGAGCTTAAAGGGTTCTGTTAGATTTGGTGGAG
Organism: Phoenix dactylifera; assembly: GCF_009389715.1. NCBI lineage: Eukaryota > Viridiplantae > Streptophyta > Magnoliopsida > Arecales > Arecaceae > Phoenix > Phoenix dactylifera. Next base: position 15,280,786 of record NC_052399.1, on the reverse strand, counting down.
CTTTGGGAGCATTGAAATTGGTGGTCGATAGGTTTGGCAGCAGCAATGTGTGCATCGGTGGGCATTCCCTGGGAGCTGGCTTTGCTCTCCAAGCAGGCAAAGCACTGGCAAAGCAAGGGGTGTTTGTGGAATGCCATTTGTTTAACCCACCCTCTGTTTCTCTTGCCATGAGTCTAAGAATTATACGAGAGAAAGCTGGTTCTATCTGGAAGAGAATCAGAGCTGTAATGCTGCCTCTGGGTGGCGAGGTTGTGCTCGACAGTGAGGAGATGAAGGATTCGAAACCTGGACAGAGGAGACTGTGTACAGAGGCCAAGCAATGGGAGCCACATCTGTATGTGAATAATAGTGACTACATTTGCTGTTATTACACCGATCGTGCCGGGGTTGCTGCAGATGTGACTCCAGACATTGGAGATGCCGCGGCGAAGCTATTCGTAATGTCCAAGGGCCCTCAGAAGTTCATCGAAGCTCATGGGTTGCAGCAATGGTGGTCGGACGACATGGAACTGCAAGTGGTTGTTCATCGAAGCAAGCTTATTAACAGGCAGCTAAGGTCACTATATACAGCAGTCCCACCACCGGCAATTCCATTGAAGTCCTAATAAAACGTCTGCAGTATTCTTTTTTCTTTGGTCTCTTCTAATCTCAATTCCTTTTTTCGCATTCTTTGATTTGCATGCCTTCTTTGCCATTTCCTTGCATAAGCAGGATTGTTCGCCATGCATTTTTGCTAGTAAAGAAAACATAAAGTATGCTACTTTCTAATGTGGTTTTGACCGGAATATGACTCTCAAGTTTTGCTTGCTTTGCCCAATTGGCAAATTCATATACAAGATTTTGATTGGGGGACAATTCTCATTTAATTATTGGGTGTCATGTATTCAAGTCACGGCTGTCTGAAATGGAAATAGATTTCGAGAGGACAATGGAAGCAGCATCCTGGATAGCTAGGAACCCAGATAATGACGTATTGCAATGTCAAATGAAACAAAATGCAAAATGCTATATGAACAGCATTCAGAAGCATCTGCATCGGACCATTGGAGCATTGCTCTGTATCACCAAAGAAGAAAACTAGTTATAGCAAGCAGAGCAGGCATAGCACCATACACAAATATACCATACACATAACAGGAAAGCCCCAAGTCTATCTAGCATGTGTGTTGAGTGTAAAGATCGAGTACTCATGGTAGGCTGAGAGCCTCCACCCTCTAGTTTTTTCAAGGTAAACTTCGACGACAGTATCTCAGAGGATGGTGGCAGATATGGTGTTGGCTTTATGATCAGAGATCAAGAGCTCAGATTGATTACGACAAGGGGATGACGCATATTTGATGAGTCTATCCTAGTGGCAAAGCTGCGCGCGGCATGGAAGGGCTTCGTTCATGCTAGAGTGCACTTGGGGACTCAACGGATACTCTTGGAGGCTCATTCGGCCACAATGATTGAGTGGATTAGGTGCGGGCGTGCCAGGCCAAATCTATACTTACTGGTCTGGGATATATGCCACCTTCTGGAGAGTCTCGACTCATTCTGGGTCACACATAAATTTTGGGAGGCGAACAGTGCAGCGGAATGTGTCGCCTCCTTCACAGCTCATTACTCCGAGGCATTCTTATAGGATGGCACTGGCCCCATTTTGTAAGGCCTCGCTCATGCTTTACATTCTGATTGCTCGTGGCATACTCACATCCAAATGTAGTAAGATGTGGTTGTACCAAAAAAACAAAAAAAGAAAAAAAGGATGAGTAGAACTCCAAAGTAATATTTTGATAGAGCAATGCAATTATACACATTTTTTCTTAAAATTTCTGTGATCTTTTGATCTCTCGTCCAACAAAAGTTATACAAGTTACTGGTTTCTCTGAACTCTTATGGTCGAATGGCTTCCATACAAACTTGCTGTTCAATATTTCCAGATGACTGGAATTGATGATTTAGATTTAAGACTTCTTCAGATGCCCACTGTAATTTTTTTAAAAAAAATAAAAATATAAGAATGTACAACTAGCCAGATGACTGGAATTGATGATTTAGATTTAAGACTTCTTCAGATGCCCACTGTAATTTTTTTTAAAAAATAAAAATATAAGAATGTACACAACTAGCGACTCCGCTGGGGATCGAACCCAGAATCTCTGGTTCCGTAGACCAGCGCCTTATCCATTGGGCCACGGAGTCCACATAGAACACTTTTTCTGTATAAAAAACATTAGTAAACTCATGATGCAAGTAATTAACCATTCATCTACATTTTGGGCAATAATTTAGTTTTGATGGACATCTTTTTCTACCCTTAATTTGGCCGTAGTTTTTTTTTTTTTTTTGCAAGCATAGACATAATAGTCATGACATGCCTTCCGAAAAAATCATTTAGATACCTCCATTAGGTTTTGTCATTAACTTTTAATATTTGTGCCTTTTGTTTGATAATTTTTTGTCCATTTAAACTAAAGAACCTCATAATTATATGGTAGCTTCATCTAAACACTCCTAGATCCTTATGTTGCAAGTATATAGATGGAGATGTTTTCATAGTATCCTTGAAATCTTGAGACTGCATGATCATGGCCCTCTTATTTCCTTCTCCTCACTTGGTTCCTTCTCTCGCACCTACCTGGTGACACCATACCAATAACCAGCTCAGGCATTCAAACAGACACACAAACCCCTTACAACCACAAGTTTGTTAAGATAGCATAAACCCGGCGGCCACAACATCCACATCCATTACAGTGCAAAGAGCAAGCGATGGTAACTTCTACCTTAATAACTGGTGCTCCATCAAACAGATAACATGTTTCTCACTTCTTCTATTCCTGCTCAAACCTCATATGAAGTTACATATAAAAGTACTGCTCATTAACATCTTCTTCTCCAAACACCGAAATTCTGAGTGGCATCAACAAACAGATCCATGAGAATTTTCTTTGAATTAGAGGTCGGTTTCATATACCATAAGCAGAACATCAGCATGAACAAACAAGATAACATCCCATGATATACCAAACTCTCCTGGCTTAAGATCACGAGTGTCAATTCAGCAAATCAAAGCCAGTCATCAGTATTGTGATGACCTCCAAGAAAAAAGTCATCAGTTGTAGGCTGTTCTTACTAACCTCGATCTTTAAAAAGAATGAAAGAAAGAAAAAAAAGAACAAGACATTTCTTTTTGCTACAAAGAACAGACATTTCAGCAAAACATAACTGTACCAGCATCATAAGGTGAGGGGAGTGTGCATTCAATAAATCCAAGCAACGGCAATGAAAGAAATGTTTGGTGTCCTTGGTGTAATAGCTAGCTGGGAAATGATGACAAATGCTCCACACCAATAAGAGACCCTCATCTTGGGTAAAGATTTCAGGGACTACTTGACAGCCTACCACCTTGAATCATTTGCTTGCAGCTGCGCCATCAACAAAGCGTTGGCGCGTCCCTTTTCCTTGCTCCACAGATATCATCACTCATCACTATTATAAATGAACTGCTGTAGCCCCTGCCTTCAGCAGCTGAATGCATCCCCATGCAAACCTCCTTTTCTTTGTAGTTCTCCAATACCCGAAGTAAGCCAATGGGACGCCTGAGTCTGGTTATGCTCTTGAGCATCTTCAGTCTGGCCCTCCTGAACTCTGGAGCTGCCACCACAACAGAAGAGTTGGATAGCATTGCCCCATTGCCAATGATGGTAAGTGCCACTACTGGTTGGGCTGCAATGGCTGCACCGGCCATCATTGCGGCCATGGCTTCTCTGCTTGCATGGTTACTTTGAGTCTTGCACCAAATCTAGATGCTGCTTCTCTTCTGTTTCCAATGAATGCTTGTGAATGTAATAAATATATATAAAATTTTGAGGAAATGGCTGAATTTCTAGTTTTTGGTTGTTCATGCACATATTACATCAATACGTGGATCAGTATGAACAGCAGTTTTTGTGAGGACCTATGTGGGAGTGTGTTTAATTTCACATTGGTTATTCGTCAAGAAGATCTTGGATACTTATCCAGGACTAAGGAATCTAAAAAATACCTTCCGGCTAGCTATTTTGCATGAGGTCTTGGGTTGTGACAGTTTCTATACTCTAGTAGATTCATGATCGTTAACGGTTGGGCATGGATGGAAATCTAGATAATAGTAAGATACTTTGATAGCAAATCACATATAGAGGATAGCTCAATGGGTAAGTGCATGGTTGGTTCAGCATTATCTAATGCCAAAAAGACATCTCTAAGACTGGTGTACAGGCTAACCTTCTTGATTTCATGAAGAGTAGCAGGCAAGCCTTCTATTTCTAAAGCAGATGAAACTCATACATATTTCATGGACAAGTAATTACTATGCCATTACCAACTTCCTAAGCACAGTTTAATTGATGAATGCCACAGAAAAGATCATAAAAGGATATTGTTGTTACCTGGTTGGCTAAGCCTGTTTGAGAAAATTCAGACACACAAGCATCTCATTTAACTATTTCAACCAAAGAATACCTGTCTGCTTAAATGCCCATCTAAAAGTTCAATTGAGCTTAAGCAAATTCAGTATATTTTAACTGAATCTACAATATTCAAACTCTAGATTTCTTTTGATATGAATCTTGAGCAAAATATAATGACCATGAATATTTTCATGTACGAGCAAACTCCAGTACATCTTCAAGTCAATCCTTCTACTCTGAATCATTTATAACAGCCCCAAAATGGAGATTTGGAAAATTAGCTCTCGCTTAAAAATAAGCACCTGCGGTAGCATAAATGTAGATATGTACAATAGAAAAGAAAAGGCACAAGATGCGCTCAGGAAAGGCAGGTCTACTTCCTACTTCTGCTTGCCTCCAGTATATTTACTGCAAGCTGCACCATAAGTTTTCTGATTAAATAAAAGTACCATTAGAAAGGCAAGTCAAAAACACCCATTTATTCTAAAAGGTTTCTTAATAACAAAAAAATCCAATAGCAAACAAAACAAAACTAAAATGGCAACTTCAGAGCATTAAACTCTTATGCATAACAACTGGCCCAGAGTAACTCCCAGGAGGCATCAAAAGCCAAAGAAATTTCTAAACTGGAGAAGTGGAAAAAAATGTGGCAATAGTAAATCAGCTGAAATTAAATTAAAAATCTCGTCAAGATAAATTAAATAAATAATAATGTATAACAGAAAAATTAGAAGAAGGCTCAAGGGTTCAAAGTACAGAAAATTGAAAGTAAAATTGATAACAAGCAGCCAAATAAAAAGGCCTATGAATCAAGTAGGGGGAATGACAAAAGCTAGCAAATGAAAACATCAATGGAACTGAGACCGCCTATGGATTTATGTAGAGGTCTACAATATCAAAAGCCAAGCAGTCATGGAACTCCGGATGATCTTGATTAGTACTTCAGTATCAACATAGTTCCTATAGTTTTTATCGAATCACGGTTTGAGGTCTAAAAGGGCTCAAGTTGCTCGATTTGGGGAATGTGGCAAATGGGACGATATCCAGATATAGTAATGGAATAGTTCAACTTATATCTAATTACCCTCTAGAACTTCACAAAAAAAATCTAGAGAATCAAAAAACCATCAACAAGAAAATAATATTGTAAAATGAATATGCATCAGTATATATATGCCAATATATGTAAATAATATTATAGCAGGAGACAGTTACCATGGTAGGGAGCTGCCACTGTAACAACCCAGGACCTCACCCAAAATGGCTAGCCGGAAGGTATTATTTGGGTTCCTTGATCCTGTATAAGTACCCAAAATCTACCCAGCGAATAACCGATGTGGGACTAAACACACGCCCGCACGGATCCTCACATACTCCTCCATTCAAGCCCTGACGTCCTCGTCAGGCTAAAGGTTCATACTATTCAAATCAAATCACAAACACCACAATTGGTCCGTGGTCAGCCCCAATGGATCCGTGCTGCAGTGTCCCCTAATCCACATAGGTTATGGGGTGGTAGCGCAGTTGGCTAGCGCTTTGGTCTCATAGCTTCTTTAAGAGAGTTATCCTGAGGTCGAGAGTTTGAGCCTCTCCTACTCCAATAAAGGAGAAAAGAGCCATGAGGATAACTGCGCAACCTGTGATGCTAGGGCGCATCACGACCGTCAGATTATTCCGACGAAACTGCGCTTCTGAGCTCTTCCACTTTTAATAAATCTGTCACGCCCCGAACCCGGGGCCCGGGGCACGAGCAGACGCCGCGCACCTGCAGGGCGGACCCCGCAGGCACGCAAGGCAGATAAATCAGATCCAACATCAATAACTAAATAAAGATAAATTCCAGTTTTCATATCAAATGTCCACATATACATATGTCAAAAGAAAGTCCATATCTACTAGCTAAATACATCATGATCACTCCATCCCGTAATTCCTATAATCATATGTCATCACCTGCAAAAATGTAAATAATAGGAGTGAGCTAACAGCTCCGTAGGCAACATCATGCAATAAAGTCGTCATATAACATGTCATGATGCACATAAAAAGCAGCTAAACTCATGAATCCAAAAATCCACACGATAATCCGTAAACCCTATCCGAGACTCAAAATAGCTCAACCGCATGACTACGGCCACATCACCCAGTGGCATGGTTACACTGATGTGCCAATACAACTCTCCGAAGAGCTGCTCCACTGAGCCAACGCACCACTGTGCCACACCCCCTGGTGCCAATTTCATGCTCCACCGAGCCGCTCCGAAGAGCAAAATGCACCCCTGTGCCGCCACTATTCTATCACCGGTGGTCGCGGTGTCGGAACTAGTTCCTCAGTACAAGTCGACAGGGCCAACGTATCATCCCATTGGCGGGGCCTAGACTATAGTCACGCGGATGTTAAAAAATCAATAAATCAATTTTCTACATGGTAAATTTCCAAATCAAAGTCATGATCATACTCCCAATAGTAAAGCACATAACAAATTAAATATTTAATTCTAATTCTAACACATATTGCCAATAATAAAACATAACATCAACATATGCAAGATACATGTTAAAATTCTACTTTAAAGCAATAGGTTACCTACCTGGGCTAGCTTAACAATCCCTGCCACGAATATCACGAACCCCTGATTAAAACATAAACATTAATTATTTAATTAACTAAGAAACATAATTTAAACAAATTTTCAATCCCTTAAACTCCTAAGTTCATAAATCCAAGAATGGGCCCCCAAGATCAAACTTAGACCCTAAGAACAAGTAAAACAAAACCCCAAAATCAAAATCCTTTAAACCCAAAACCAATTGTGGCCCAAAATAGATTAGGCCCAATTGAACCAAACCAGATAACAAGTCCAGATCAGATTTCGGGCCCAACCCAAACCAGCCGACAGATCCAATCAGGTCCAACTCAGCCCAAAAACAGTTCTCCAGCCCAACCCAAACCAGATTACACTCAAATCAGATTAATCCAAATTTCTGACTCAGATTCAGACCATAACCAAAATCCATTCACTCAAACCCAAATCAAACCCAATTCACGGAATAGGTGGAACCGGTTCATAGCTTCAACCGGTTCAGGTTCTGATCCACAATTGAGGCACGGAAATCAAATCAAGAACAAACCCAGGAAGAAGAAAGAAGAAGAAGAAGAAAGAGAAGAAGAAGAAGGAAGAGAAGAAGAAGAAGAAGAAAAAGAAGAAGAAGGGGAAGAAAGGAAGAAGGGGTTGCTGGTGGTTCCGGTCGGCCTTCGGCGGCTGACCGTGGCCCCTCGGCGGTGGCGCTCGGCCAGCCGCCGCCGGCCACACCGCTGTCACGAGCGGCGCGGAAAAGGAGAAGAAGAGAAGGATGAGAGGAAGAAAGGGAGGAAGAGAGAGAGACCGGGGTTGGGAAGCCCAGCCCCCGTTCGCCCACCTCCGGCCGAACTCATTTCGGCCGGATTGACCCCGGCCGGCCGCCGTCGGCCGGCCGAATCTCACAAAAGAAACTTCCCCGAAACAGGGAAAGTGAAATCGATTGAAATAGCATCATTTCTCTCCCCTTAAATCCATAAAAATGATAAAAAAATTGTCTTTCTCACCTCCGGTCGTCGACGAATGGATCCCCGGCAGCGTTGGCGGCTTCGGCGGCAGCGGTGGCTCCGGCAATCCTCTCAAGAAAGGGGAAAGAGGAGGGGAGGAAAGGTTAGATTTTTTAGAGGGATGGGGAGGGATGGGGTACTATCGAGGATCGTTCCCGTCTCTTGTTCGCGGGGGATGGGGTGGTCCCGAGGTTGTCTGACAGACCCATAAATTTTTATGTGAGGATCCGTGCGGGCGTGTGTTTAGTCCCACATCGGTTATTCGCTGGGTAGATCTTGGGTACTTATACAGGATCAAGGAACCTAAATAATACCTTCCGGCTAGCCATTTTGGGTGAGGTCCTGGGTTGTTACAAATGGTATCAGAGCGGACCCGGCCCATAACCTATGTGGACTAGGGACACTGCAGCACGGATCCATTGGGGCTGACCACGGATCAATCGTGGTGTTTGTGATTTGATTTGAATAGATATGAACCTTTAGCCTGACGAGGACGTTAGGGCTTGAATGGAGGAGTATGTGAGGATCCGTGCGGGCGTGTGTTTACTCCCACATCGGTTATTCGCTGGGTAGATCTTGGGTACTTATACAGGATCAAGGAACCCAAATAATACCTTCCGGCTAGCTATTTTGGGTGAGGTCCTGGGTTGTTACAGTCACAATGTAAGGTATGCAAGAATTGAACAGGGTGAACAACATAGTCAATCATGAATGTACTAAGGAAGCCATGATTCCATTATATGAAATGGTTGGATTTAACTTTCCCTCCTTTTAGTGAAAATGGGGACAGAAAACATAGCAGGAAAAAAAATATATACAGAACCCGTAGAAGGAAGAAGATTAAGAATGTCGCGAGCCATACCACATCATGTGTCACAAGACATTATTACTTGTCTAACAGCACTAAACAGATCCTTCGATGAACATGTTGGAGCTTCAATGCTAGAAACAATCTCCACCTTGTAGAAATAATCTTTGCAGAACAATGCTTCCACAGCAACTTCAGCAACTTGATCTCTAGATATGGAACCTTCATCAAGAGTATCCTGCAAAGCATTGTAAAATAAAGAACAGATCAACAGATTAAAATGAGGAAAATAAATATTTGAAGTACAAACTAAAACTGAAAGGCCAAAAATGGACATTGTTAGCTCTGGTTCCATGACTATATTTCCAGATGGGGATCATTTCTTAACCCTCCAGGCCTTATGATTGTATAAGTTATACCAGATTTCCTAATATATTGCTCTGCCTGCAGCTTTGCTATCAAAGTAAGCCCAAACACATTCAGAACTATGCAAGTTGGATTAAAGATTTGGCCCAATGAAGCTCCATTTACTAACATGGAACTGATGAGTGATGAGAATGAATCTGTTACCCCCAATCTTGCGGCATGCTTCTACAAGGTTTGTTATCCCCAAGCTGTATGCCTGTACTATTAATAATTTCCAGTTACTGAAGACTGGATCAAAGATTTGAAGAGAATGTCTGAAAAACAGCACAAAGTAGAACTTACGAATTTGCCAAAAATTGAAATTGCAAAAATTGGAGTACTGAAAGCGAAAAAAGAAACTACAAACCAATAAAACCTGCCGGGCATGATCATATCATATCTATATGCACATTAATTAGGTTCTGATGAAGGGTAAGCTTGATTGTTTCTTAATTAATTATGTGAATATATGAACTCAACAAACAATTACTAGGCAAAGAAAAAAAGAACCAATCGGATAAAAGGATAACCTCTTGGCTGAGAGAGAAAGAAGACATGAGAGCAGAAAAGGAAAGAGTAAGTATGACTTTCACACAAGAGACTTTTTTTTTGAGGTATTCACACAAGAGAACTATAATGGGATTTATTTAGCATTCCTTAAACTATTGGTAGTTATAATTCTGAGAATTCGTACGAACATATGTTTAGTTTCATGTTGGTTATTGGATAGATTTTGAATACTTGTATAGGACTAAAAAACTCAAATAATATCTTCCAGCTAGCTTTTTTGGATTGGAATTCTGAGTTGTGACAAATAGTATCAGAATGGATCTGAGCCATAATCTTTGTGGAACCAAGCTATAGTCTATATGGACTGGAGAATACTACAGTATGAGTTCATAGGAGTATCAATCATGATGCTTGTGATTAGATTTAAATGAATTTAGACTTTTAGCATGGATAGAAACGATTGGAGAGTATCACAAAAGAAAAACAGAATGGTATTATACGGTTACCAAATTCATGGGTGCATAGAATTTCGTATGCAGTGCGTCGCATATAAAGTGCTGGTCACGATAATTACGCCAGCCCGTCAACCGAAGTTCCCAAACCCTAAAAATCCCCCAGTGTCCAGAGCGCAGGAAGGGACGGTGGAATCTGAGAGATGCGACCGAAATCCGATCATGCCAGTGGCGGCAGTGCCGCCGCCGCCGCCGCATACGCGGCCTCCCAGCCGTCGGAATTTGATTCGATCGATCCGATCCTCCACCTTATCCGCTTCCTTCCCTACGGCTTTCTCCGTCCGCCTCGCCTCCGCCTAAAGCTTCCCTCCTCCTTGGCCCTCCCCTCCCCGATGACTGTTTTCTCCCTCGTCCTCCTCACCTACTTCGCTGTCGTCTCTGGTCTCGTCTACGACGTCATCGTGGAGCCCCCCGGTATCGGCAGCACCCAGGATCGCTCCACCGGCGCCGTCCGCCCTGTTGTCTTCCTCCCGGGCCGCGTCAACGGCCAGTACATCATCGAGGGCCTCTCCTCCGGCTTCATGTTCGTGCTCGGCGGCGTCGGCCTCATCCTCATGGACCTCGCCCTCGACCGCAACCGCGCCCGCAGCGTCCGCATCTCCTTCGCCTCCTTCGGCATCTCCGCCATCGTCATCGCGTACGCGATGAGCATGCTCTTCATCCGCATCAAGATCCCCGGCTACCTCTGGTGATCCCTCTCTCGGTATGTCTCAAAGTTAGCATCTTGGATTATGGACCCTCTTCTGGATTTAGGGTTAGTAGCTTCGAGGGTTCTTGGAGCTTTGTCCCCTTTATTTTTCTCTGAGGAAGTGCTAAAACCTTTAGATCTGCTGTTAAATAAGTTACTTTAAGTTAATGGATTATCTTAAAAGGTATTGCGTTTTTTGTTCGAATCAAAATGGATGCTTGTTAGTTGGTCTGATTTAATTGCATTGTCGAATGTTTACAGTGTGAACCTTTTGTTAGATAGTAGTTTGCAATGGTAGAGCTTGGTTTTAATTGATTGTAATTCTGATGTTTCCTTTGTGCTTCATGGCCTCGTTTGATTCTGGACATGATGACTTGGAATTCTTTGATGCCGATGTCTTGGTATCTGCTGAGCCATATTGTGAGGCAACATTGATATGATTATGGACATTCATCGTGGATTTGCTGATTATGTTACTCATTTTGAGAGCAACAATAAAAGCAACACTTGGAGAAAAATTGACCATCATCTTTGTGATAGATATGCAGTAGGCTCCAATATAAAGTTTCTCTGTACAAAGTCCATGATTCACATTTGAATCAAAATGTTAGCATACTTCTTGGATAAGTTTGTGATTGTACAGGATCTGGAAAATGCTTTCCCTGATAGATGAGTTTCATTTGAAAGTATTATATCCCATTTGATTCTGTTGGAAATTCCATGAGAAATTGGTGTTAACACAAACAGCAAAATGATTCGTTTTTTGATCATATTGTCATATGTTATATAACAACCAATTTGTTACAATGATTGCATAAGCGGAACAGCGCAATGCTTGTTTCTCATCAAGATCTCTGATTCTCTGAAATTTTTTTTTTTGTTCTTTATATGCTAGTAGACAATGCGCCCCTTCTTCTATGCAAGCTAGAAATCCCTTTTGGAATATTTTCTCAATTAGGTAAAATTCACTTTTGTTCTTTATGAAAGTATCTTGTTTTTTCCACAAAAAAAAACAATGAAATATTTCTTTTTTTTTCTTTTTTATTGTTGTATTCCCCCCTGTTTCCCTAGATGTTCCTTAACTGTATTTTTTTAATACTTTTTATGATTTAAATCTCGAACTCCTTAGTTCTCGAAAAAGTTTTGGCACAGGAAAAATTGTGCTGTTGGTTGTTCAACGTTGAAATATTTAACTAGATAGAAAACATGAAGAATCTTAGCAATCAAAGTCCCAAACACATCAGGCAGTAAACCTTCACCTAACGAACTTAAATTTTCAATGGAATTGCAGGTTGCTTTTCTATGTAGTCTTTCATGGTTGGTATGAAAGTTTAGTTTTGATTCAAGTATCGTATATTTTTCTCAACCATTTTTAACTATGCGTGTTAGAATGAAAAATTATCGTGGGCACTTTTCTGGCACCAATATTTCAACTTTCTAGTATTTACATCTCCTACGCTATCAAACTATGTAGACAAACACCAGCTTTTGTCATGTCATCCTCTGTGGACGTGAAGCAATATAAATTTTGTTTCCATTCTCTGTTTCTAGGCAGCCCCCACTTTCCATGGTTTGAAACTGTTTCAAGCAAAATTGAGCATCCATTGGAGTCTATTCAGGAGAAAGCACAGTACACTATCAGAACTGAATATCTCATCTCACTAGATGGGTTTTTCAGGCCGAGTATTTTATTTGTATGTCCAACAATATATAGGCAGGATGTCAATCACTTGTTTTAGTTAAAAGCAATATGATATTGATCTAAGCCATTTGTTGCATTTGGCTATATCTTTTCCATATCATCTTTTAGGAAATAATGTTGGCCATATTGTGCACAGGATTCATAATCTCTATGTGACTAAACATATAAAAAAACCTAATTAGAAATGATCAATGTTATAATTTGGTTGCGATTAAGGATGTTTATCAAGGAGATGTAGTTTATCGAATAAAAAGCTGTCATTTTACACTTGTTGCTGTTTTAGGTAAGTGTTGGTGCAGATTCCAATAGAAATTGAAGAGCTTTCAGTGTTAAACATCTTTCTGGCTTAGTGTGAACATTCATGCAAAATGAGTTCATACCTAACTAGTAGTAGAGGATGGAGGGAAAAGTGATTATGTTTGTAAGGAAGGTACTAGCATATTTAGGAGTATTTAAGTAAAGTTGAGGGAAAAATCTATTTGGTGCTCTGAACTTTGTAGTATGTGCGGGGTCATAGTGGGTTTTATGAGCTAAAGGTAACGTAATCTGGCTGTTTGAGTCTATGGAGGCTCTGATGTAAAATCATCGATATCTATTAGGATTAGATTTTTTTTTTTTTGTTAATTGCCATGTTGTTAGATAATTGCAAGTAGTCTTTGGCCTTCCTACACAGGGAAACTCAGTGGCTTAAATGTGGCAACTGGTTCTTGTTAATGTTATTCTAAGGACCATACTGCTTGATTTAAAAGTGAAAATGCTATGCGTGCTGGACATCATCATGAGCTTTTCCTGATATCAGATTTCGAGCATCCTTTTTTTCTCATTCACTTGATTTATCAACCATCATGCAAATATCCTTTGTGACTCCTATTGTAAACATGTTCAGTCTTTTAACAAATATACTCTCCTTATGACTCCCCTCCATCGGCAAAGGAACTAGAGTGCATAATGGAAGTAACTGCAGATGTATCAATTTTAGTCATATGTTCCTTTTGAATGTAACATAGCTCACATGTGCCAAGTTCGGGTTCTATGGAATTAATTGTTCTTATGAAACCTCTGTTATCAAAATTCCTAACTTACAAGCATTTCTTGGCCATATTCATTGGAGATCAAGCTAAATGGTTGCTTTCTTCTCACCCAATACATGAAAATGGTGATATTCTTGAAAACATTACAGGCAAATATTGATGAAATTAAGATATTTTATTGCTGAAATTGCAATTGGATCCTTCTTAAGTTTGACTACGAGAATCTTCAAAATAGACTTTTTAAAGGCATCAGTCTCCTCATTTTGGATTGAAGAGTAGTGCTACATTGTGCATGCTCTTATTCTGAAATATAATCTGTTATGCTGTAAGCTATACATTGCTCTGGTTTCTTCTTGGTGGAGCTGCAAGTACTACACAAGCTTATGCTGTTATGCGCATACAAGTATTGAATTATTAAAAGATTCCTGGCGGAAGTTGAGGCCTACTATTGAAAGAGCAAACTGCTTTAGTCTGAATTTTAATCTCTGAGCACATACTCGAGAGATTATATTTCCTATGTTTCTCATGGGTCATGCGGGTTGCAGTGTGTAACAGTTATATGCAATTTAACCATATCGATTGGTAAATGACCAGATCTTTATTTCAATGTTTAGAAATGTGCAGTTTCATAAGCTGTCTTGTTTTTTGTTCTTGACCAGAATAAGAAAACACTTGAAGTTACACAATGACAAGCAATTATTTGAACTTGAAGTTTGAGCGCCCGTTAGAGTTTTAGATTCTAAAAGAAATTATCGAAATTATTTGAATTTGTAATTTAGTTTCATTCATAAGATAAGTAATGATATGATTTTTTTAGATTTTTTTTATTTATATAATATTATTTTTACATCGCATAAATTATTAATCACTTTATATGTAATTTATGAATTTTACGAGATAGCGATTTGGATAAAAAATAGATGTGTAATTTGGAGTAATATTTTTTGAATTATTGTTATATTATTTACTGATTTTACATCGTGTATGCATATTTTGGTTGAATTATGATATATATGTTATTTTGTAAAAAGAATTTTAATATATATCAGATTTGAACTCTCAGTCTGATTATATATTGGATTCTGCCAATTGAGGGTTATGCATTGGCACTTTGATTATTATTGAGCTCATTGATTTTACTTCTGGTCCCACTGCAGGGTATAAATATGGCATTTCGGCCCACTCCGCGGAATATTAATGCGGTATTCCGACTCACTCTTCAGGATATAAGTTTGGCTCTGTTTCTGGCCTAGCCACAGGATATAAGTGTGGTCATAGTTAAGGATTCTTGAGTTGAATGTGATTTGTTTCAAATTTGATTTATAATAATATATATAAATAATTTTGATGGAAGTTCATATGCTGGTCTGCTAGTTAGTATATATTACCCCTGTTAGATGAACATAGGCCCTCCTTCTGAGGGAAAAAAAAAAAAATTTGGTTCCTCTACTTTCCCCATTCAGGTGGGTTAGGATATGAGTGCGAGGACCGAAACGGGCTGACTTGAAGGCTATGGTGTCGGTTCGCCACCCCACCACCAGCGTTGCAGAGTTGTTACCCCCGGAAACACCTCATGTTAAGAAACAAACAATTGGAGCGACAAATGTATTTCGAAAATAAAAATCAAGCTCAACTCTTAAAAACTTCTTGCATTGAGAGAGTCATTGGTTTGCCTACAATTGGCTAATGGCATGACTGAGGTTAACAAGATTGTTGACGATATTGAACACAACGGGCATTAGTGCAATCAAAGCCTTGGAGGTTGGGATTATGGAATGGCAGCCATGGATACGAGGCCAAGGATGTGGGGACACGCCACATGTATTATTTCTCGGGTTAGAGCTGGGAGTGAGAACACATAAATCATCAATGGCTAACCTATCCTGGTTCCTTTTCCATCTTCTTTCCAAATACTTTGCCTTGGATTGTTGTTCACAATATAGCCGAAGAGAGATGCTGAAGAGATCGCGGAAGAGCAACGTGGATCCAGTCAGAACTGGCCGATCCCTACACCTTGTGTTCTTGCTTGATACCCATAGCTCTTTGAACGGAAGGCCTTGTTGAGAACCATAGTTGAGGATGGGAGCTAGGTTAAGAACAGAGGGTTTACGAATATCGTGCGGTTAGTAGCTAGCCCCATTGAGGTGCAAGGTAAACCGGTTCCACGCGTGAGATGCACGCGGTGGTTGCGTGCGTGGATCTCATGCGCGACTATTTCACTCGCCACTAGCGGTGAGGAAAATCAGTTATAAAGTCGCCACTCTGGCCTAAAACCCAGGCCAATGTTCTATTAGTCGGAACTTCCCGATCCTTACTCCTTGTGTTCTTGATTGATACCCACAGCTCTTCGAACGAAAAGTCCTAGTTGAGAACCATAGTTGAGAATGGGAGCTAGGTTAAGAATAGAGAGTTTACGGGTATTGCGAGGTTAGTAGCTAACCCCATTGGGGGCAAGGTAAACCGATTCCAAGGCAATCGGTTCTGCGCGAGATGCACACAGTGGGTGGATGTATAGATCTCACACACGACTATTGTGCTCGCCACTAGTGGCAAGGGAAATCGGTTATAAAGTCGCCACTCTGGCCTAAATCCCAGGCCAACGTTTTATTAGTCATAACTGGCCAATCCCTGCTCCTAGTGTTCTTAATTGATACCCACGGCTCTTTGAATGGAAAAGCCTTGGTGAGAACCATCCTTGAGGATGGGTCATGGGTGCTAGGTTAAGAATAGAGAGTTCACGGGTATCGCAAGGTTGGCATCCAGCCCTATTGGTGGCGAGGTAAATCCGTCCTGCGCGTGAGATGCACGCTGTGGCTGGGTGCGTGGATCTCACTCAAGACTGTTGCACTCGTGACTAGTGGCGAGGGAAATCGACTATAAAACACAGGCCATTGTTTTATTAGTCAGAACCGGCCGATCTCCGACGCCACCGCGTGCATCTCAATCGACCGTTGCGCTCGCCGCTGGTGGCGAGGGAAATCGGCTATAAAGTCGCCGCTCTGGCCCGAAACACCGGCCAACGTTTTTATCAGTCAGAACCGGCCGTCCCTGGCGTTCTTGATTGATACCGACGGCTCTTCGAACGGAAAGGCCTTGTTGAGTGGAGCGAGCGAGCGGAGGAGAGTCTTGAGTCCGATTGTCTTGTTCTTTGGAGGATGCAGGGGAACGAGATGAGCGTGGCGTTCGAGAACCGGGTGTTCAACCGGCGGTCGGGGCTGGGCGGCGGGCGGATGGGGTGCACCCTCGTTACCGGCTTCCTCGGCAGCGGCAAGACCACCCTCCTCCGCCACCTCCTCCACCACCGTGGCGACCTCCGCCTCGCCGTCCTCGTCAACGAGTTCGCCGACTCCGACGTCGACTCTCTCCTCCTCGACTCCGCCCGCCTCAACTCCGCCTTTAACCTCTCCACCGTCGCCCTCACCCAGGGTACGCTCTTTCATAGCATTCTCAAACCCTTCCCTCTTTCTAGGACTCACGGATTCTATTATCTTGAGTTCTTTTTTTTTTTTTCTTGTTGTCGTTCTTGGATTGCCATCATCGTCGTCCAACATCAGGTTGTGGTTTTGGCGATGTGAATGGACCGTTCAGAGAATCTGTCCACAGGATTGTCGATAGCAAGCACAACTTCGATTGTCTTCTCCTCGAGGTTTTCTTATATTTCTTTTGATTCCTCTTACGCCATGTCTGTTTGCTTATTTGACTGCTTAGGTTACAAATTTACAATCTATATGGTTCTTGTTTACCTGAATCAACTGAACATGTTCTTTAGACATCTGGTTTGGCAAATCCGGACAAGTTTGTAGCGGAGCTGGAGGAAGTTGGCATAAACTTGGATCTCACTGTTGCGGTGGTTGATGCTGAATCTATCGATAAGATTATAAACCTTGACATTGTAAGGAAGCAGTTGCAGCATGTGGATATTGTCTTGTTGAACAAGTATGCTTTCAGAATACCCGGTTTTATTGTTATTATGTCATGATTGAAGGGATGCACCATAGTATTAGAATATTGTTGTTAGCTTTAACTTTTTCATCATTAGTTTTATGAAGATGTATGGAGGTATTCGTGTGAAATTATCTAGAGGGTTGGTCTGGTGCTCCTTATGCTGTTTATTTTGAATCTCTCAGACCTTATCTCCATGTTCTGTGTCACATACAGTCCATATGATGCACGTAAAATTGCAAGTCAAAAATTTAGGACAAGAGTTGACAATGCCCCATTATATTTTTTTCTTTTTTTTGTTTGCTTTCTTAATTGTCTCCTATCATAATCGTTTTGGATTCTGATCCAACCCCTTTCACTTGGCTTTCTTGAACATAATAGGATCTTTATTTCCATATAGTTCTATCATGGGAGAAACTATTTTGAAGCTGTATTCAAAATGGGCTACTTGGGGGGAAAAGGAAGAAAAAATTTACTTAGCCAGCCATATTTATTTAGTGAAATATGCAAGTTTTAGAGACTTAAATGGCATTTTTGCACTGTTCAGTTCAGCTTTCTGAAGCTGAAATTTGCACAACCTTCTTTCATGGTATTCATTGCATGGAACTTTAAAAGAATATTCTGTTTTACTGCTGAATCAAAAAAAAAACAATCTTCTTGTTATGTTTCTATTGTGATCAAGTGTTATCATTCGGTATTAACTTTCCTTGAATGTGAAGATGCAATTCCTCAATTGAAGTCATTATTGGTTATCTCTTGCAGATGTGATTTGGCTAGCCTCAGTCAGATATCTGATGCTGAAGACCTTTTGGAAGGATTAACAGGTGGTGCCAAGGTTGTTCGCACACAGTTTTGTAGGGTCCCTCTGGATCTTGTGATCGATTGTACTAAAATTGAAGCTTTAAATGTGGTGAAGGAAGTTAGCAGTGTGCCAGCAGTACTTTCCCATGAATCTTTGCCTAAGATGGCATTCCGAGGAGATATGTATGCTAATACCTCAGCAACCATCTCATCTATCAGCCATTCTGATGACCAGCCTGAAGCAGTTGGTGATAGATCGAAGTCTGATGATTTGCAAGCTGGTAGGTCACATACCCTATTATTTCTATTAGAAATTTATTGCTTAGGTTGGTTGTATCCACATTTTAAAAAAGAACAAGTCAATTTGTTAGTAATTAATCCATTTATATTAGCATCATGTTGTGTTTCTTGATGTCAGATGTTTCAATAATTGCAATGTGCTTTACGTTTATGCTGACTGGTGTAATGCTAGTAAATTTATAAAATTTATAATGCTTTCTGGATCTTAAAATTGTGGTCACAACTCACAAGTATAAATCATGAATGTATGATTGCTAATTTGGCGATTTAATTTCAACCGAGAAACATCTTAAAAGAAAATAAAATTAGGATTGCATGGCCTGGGTGGTTCTCATTGTTGATTTATGTCATAGCAAGATTCATCGCTCGCACAAATTTATATGTACTTGTGTATGTCTGTATGTATGTATGTATGGACTTATCCTCTTTCGTTGGATGGCCCATGGTCATTGCAATAACTTGAGGCCTTGGCATAGTTTTTCTTTTGCCCTAACTTTTTTCCTTATCCTTGTAGGTTTACCGCAGGGGGTATCTTTTTCATCTGTTACTTTTGAATGTGAATTTCCCTTGTCTTTGGCCTTATTCCAATCAAAAGTTCTTAGAAGCATGAGAAGCACAACCGGACTTCTTAGGTCTAAAGGCATTGTATGGTTTGCTGAGGATAGGTATGTCTGATCTTTTCTTAGTTATTTCACTGTGCATTAGAACAGCTTTGAAGCATGTTCTTTCTGTATTTTTTTAAATTTAATTTTGTGGCTTAGTTTCATTGACATGCTTTGCAGATATAGTTTCTTTTTCTCAAGGTTCGCCGTCTCGGTGCTGGATTCCATACCGGTACCATCCTATTACAGTGTTGGTACATGGTACGGTACGCCCGGTATAGCGAACCTTACTTTTGCTGTTGTTATCATGTCTATCATTCCCTTTACAAGTAGAAGATATAGAAAATCATGTGACATGGAATTTCATTCCATATGTTACTTTATGTATATGACTTACTAAACATATTATCCTAGGGCCAGTCTGCATGGAGTAAGAAGCTGATTCTCCTCTTCTTTTCATTTCAGAGAAAGTCGTTTTGCTTTCCAATGGAGTGGGGTTAAGAGGGTAGAATGTATGAGGGGACAGCCTTGGGAAAGTGCACCAAAAACTTGTCTTGTGTTTATCGGCATTCATAAATTTGAGCTGGAATCTATCATTTTACAGCTTTCGGAATCAGCTGATCCTCAGACAAAGGTATCATCAGAGTCTGGTATTTGCAAAGAATTTGCCAGAACTTTTGCACAGAAGGTTGCAACTGATGGCAGATTTAAGGTACTCTTTATTTGTGCTATAGAAATAACCTCCTCCCCCCCCCCCCCCCCCTCCTCTTACTGCTATGGTTCCTGTTGGTAAAAACTTTGTCTTCTCAGGCATATTTTCAAATTAGTTTGCTTTTATGGAATTTTAGACAAGGGAAGAACCAAATAAAGTTGCTTCTAAATAAGCATAAGCTTAATGGTGAACATCATGATAACCAATAAGCTTCATTAACTAAGCTTATTCATTATGCAACTTCTGCACCTTGGCATACTTCAGGAATGTCATTCGTTTGAAAATAAATCTAAAGAAAAATTCCAATATTACATAGATTGCTTGTCAGTCGTTTTACTATTAATGTGGTTCCATCCATCCTGCAGTTACCTCTAATATTCCTTTATCCTTAAAAAGGTTAGAAGTTTGTCTTATTCTTGCCCATGGAAATTTTTGGTTCGGTTTTCCAGATATATTTTTGAATTTTTTGTAGGAGCCTTCTCTTCATAAGGAGCCTCTTGTTATATTTGGCCTGAAAGGATCACCATTACGTGGAATAAAAGAGGTAATATCAGTACATGTTTTATGAATTTTCATTAATTGGTAATGTATAAAATTGATGATGTGTTTGTGATGACTGATGAAATTAGATATCTTTAAAGTTTTATTATTTTCTGTCATTTTCTTCTTGTTCATGAACATGCTACTGCAAATATATACCAATACTTATTTGCAGCAACTTTATATGTCAATATAAGTAATTTTAAGTAAAATTTTTGTATATTGTCGAGCCTAATAAACATTCTTGACCCAGCTAATAGCTTAAGCTTTTGGGTTCAAGTGGCTGTGTAACATGGTATCGAAGCTATGGTTGCTTGAGGTCATGGGTTCAAACCCATCCAGGTGAATTATTTTTTTAATTAATTAATCCATTTTTTATTTCGATACACATATGTCCCAGCTTATTTGTCTCTCCACATGTGTGGTCTGGGGCCAAACTTGTGGAATGATGTTAAGTCTCATATGCATTGTTGATCCATTCCCTAGCAGCCTAATCTTCTGAGGTCAAGTTGTTAATTGACATATACAGATTTTTGTTGGCCTTGTCTTTCTATTAGTTATCTTGAACCAGCATTATCGAACACAACATATGCAAGTGTGAAATACAAAAATACATGCCCGAAGCATCAATCATATTCAAGATGTCAAGGGATCATATCTAACATGTGACCTTGAACGCTCCTGCTGTAGTAATAATATATGGTCAAAGCATCAAGCATGTGCAAGATGTGAAATGCAGTGACAGTCATACCTCTGTGAATCTTTTAGTCTATCATGCTTATTGTCATTAAATCATGTTAATGTCCCATGTTTTGTCATCTCTTTTATGGTCACTTGGCAACAGGTTCCATATATATGAGGTTCTCCCTTCTTTTTACATTGGTTTTGTTCTTGCCTTGAATCTATTTCTAAGAAATGGCGAATCACTCTAATATAACAGCCTCATGTGGCAGCTACCTAGAATCCCTATTATTGATAGCAGTTTCTGCATCTTCTATATGTTGAGTGATTCTTTTCTCTTCTTATATGCAGTCTCATCTGAATGGAGCTCTAATGCGTGTGGTTAATGGTAAAGGAAGCATCTTCCTAACTGCTACTCCTTCTGGTGAAGGTAATGTTCTCACTTGACATAAGAATCAGTGCTTGAATGGTCTCCAACAAATCACGTAATGTGTGTATGTTGTTATAGAACAAGGATAGCAATTGCATTGACTATCTTTTAGACTTTTAGCCAAGAAATTGTTGATAGGGAACAATCACAATGTACCATCCAACCACTGGCTACTTAAACTGGCAGTTATTAATCCATTATTTTTAACTTGATCATACTTTTATTTGATCGAAGCAGTAAAAAGATCTCTAGTTTTGATGGATCATATGACTGTCATAAAAGCAGCATCATGGCAGAGTGAAAAGAATATTTTATATCCAAAATCTTTCAGCTTCTGTAATTGGATGTGATTGAGTTTCAGTGACTCGGTCGGTGCTAACTTGTCAAGTTGGTAACGTCATTTGGGATGGAACTCAATGACCTGGATTTGAATCCCTCCTACAGCCAGGTGGCTGAGTGAGGGGTAATCCTCTTCCTTTTCTCGCAAAATAAGGTATCAGTGACTGAAAAATAGATTATCATCTTCTATTGCCTGGATGTTTTATGTTATTTTTTTAAACAGTTCAGCCCGTAAGCTAGTGATTTTGCAGGCTACATAGTGAGGGTAACCCATCTTTAACGGTTGTGCTCTGGAGCAGATCGTGAATGCATCTATCTGACTCTGAACCACCCTGAACCAGACAAGTTAATTGATACTATCAATGTCTAAGTTAACTAGGATATGCTAAAGCTTATATGCATAGAGGATATGACAGTTTTTGCTGGACTTCTTTAACCTTATAGTATGAAATTTTTGAGTATCAAAATTCTTAAAATGTCAGAACCACTTAATATATGTACTTTCATTTGATGAAGTGATCATTAATTCAGGAAGGCTGCCCACTTAACATGTTGGGCAGCCAGGGGATCACATATGGGCTAGGTGTACGAGTAGGCAATCTTCTTGAATTCCCCCAAAAATATATGTATCTGGCAAACATATGAAAGTAGCAAGAGAATTAGGAATACATCAGAAAAAAAGGTAAATAAAATAATTACATTTGCATTTATTGGGTGATCTATCTTATTGAAACATGGCATATTTTCTATTAAAGCAACAATGCCTTTCTTATTATTTATTTATCTGACGATACTATTAATAGATCAATCAAGAAGCAATAAACTAAGTGATTAATGTAATAAGAAACTCTACCTAATGACAAATAATCAACAAAAAGTGGGGAATCAACAACTAAATGATTAAATTTTAATTTATAACTAAGATGACTTATTAGTTCAATAAAGAGAGAGATAAGTGGAGCCATAGTTTCCCTGCCAGACCTTCCTATTGCTTTGGCTTCATCAACTAGTTAACCTTCCCTAGAAGATGCACTGGACACACTCTACATTCCTATATTGCATATTGGAGCTTCCTATTATAAAGATATATTCTTGTTGGTGTTTTTTAAGCCTCTCCATAACAAGTGTTCAGCTAACTAAGTGGAATCTAAGGAAAACTAAAAAGCATACATCATTTTCATGGAACAGCAAAACCTTCTTATCTATAAGGGTGCTAAAGTATCAAGTGCCTGCCCAAAATGGGCTAGTAGCATCATCCATCGCAACTTGGCACATCCCCTATTAATTATTTTTTAAAATATTTTTTAATTATAGAAAAGGTGTTAAGTTCTTTTTTCAATTTGGCATGGTGGGCACATGTGCTGGCACAATGCTGGCACTTTACTTCTTGGGGATGCCCCTTGAATCCCCAATAAAAGCTTGAAGAAATTTCAAAATGAAGTATATTTTTGACAACAACTAAATAGCCGTAGGCATATTTTCTTGACAGATCTTATACAAATTTAACTTCTAATTCTTATATGGTTTTCACCTCATACCATAATCTACATGATGTAAAATTTGGTAACAATAAGATCAAGTAATAAACCCAAATTCATTAACAAAAGTTATACAATGGCCATGGTAAAAGACGGCCACAAAGATCCTAAAAAATAGCAAAATTTTCTCAGTTTACTTCTGACCTGGTAATTTTGTTTCTCTGCAGACTCACAAGACCAAACTGCTGTACAACAATGGTGCATCAACCATATGTAATAACAGTTTACCTGATACCTGTATGTAAATTTAGGGGAACAATGGTGCAACAACCATATGTGATAACAGTTTACCTGATACTTGTATGCAAATTCATGGGCTTTCGAAGCTTCCAACCATTCTAGCTTGAGACAACTGCTGCTTCTAAAAGTTGATCACACCTTATCCACATCTTTAAAACACCAATTGTTTTGGTCGGTAAATTAAGTTCAACCTGCTTCAGATGACAGTCAAAACCCATATATTTTTCGCATCATGAGTTTGAGGGGAAAAACATAGGAAGTAAAAAATCAAAGAAAAAAGCTCATCTATACTATATGTATGTATATTTATGTATATATTTATTTATGTATGTGTATGTATGTATATATGTATATATGCATGTATTTATATGTATGTATGCATGTATGTATACATGAACGGATTTTCTTCGTAAACATGATTTTAGAAACCGGAACTGGATGGCATGTTGGGTTGCATAGAAAGTGTCAAATACGCTGTGTAAGGAGATTTTCAGGTCCTTCAAACTTTCAGTTGACTCTTTTATTGGTATCTGGAGTTCAAATAATGGGATGACAAAATATTCCATGAATTGATGTCACATAGCATTTCGTCTATAGTTTTTTGAAAAAAGCCTACCTGTTTTACCAACATTTGTTTACATGTTGGTTGTGGTCTATCACTAACAAGTGGTTGTCACTATTTGATGATTACGTGTTGCCCACTTGAATAACTAGTGATGCATAAGTTTCTTGTGAATCATTGACCGGTGAACCCTGATTTTTGATAGAATACATGCATGAAAATATAAGTTTCTAGTAGTTGTAAAATAGTTACATTTCTGAAAATGGATGTACCATTTTTGTTCCAGAGCACAATCTGCAGATTCTGCTTTGTGAAGAGTCAGTTGTAGATGATGCATGGCATGAAATTCGATTGGCTGCTAGTGCAGTGATCTCCAAATTATGCAAAAACTTTTGCCCATGCAGGTAAGTTGAGAATGATGTACAAGTAGCACATGCTTTCTGAGTTGTTAATCAAGTTGTTGATATTTGTGGATATATCTTTTTTTTTCCTTGTTCATTAGTTTGTCCATGTTCAATATGAATTCTATAATGAGTTCTTTTCGTTAAAGTTACCTAATCATGTTCATGTAATTATCCTAGCCATTGATTTTGTTAAAAATTGAGACAAATAGTTCAAGTGGAGTCATAAGAAAGTTTATACGATGGATTAAGGGCGCGATATCTGTCAGCAGAAACTTATACTCTAGTGCCCTACCAGAGGATTTTGTAGAAGTTGTCTCCTTTGAATATGCAATGTTTGGATTTATTTGGGAATCCAATCTTTATCAGCATATAACCAGCACAAAGCAGCAGAATTTTAAATCTCTTAGAAGCTGCTATTCAAATATCTTGTCGAGATTTTAATTTTAAAATAATTGCCTTTCATAAGAAGCATTTGCAAAAAAACAATAAAGAAAAACTTTTGGAAGTACAAACGAGGTCATGGATCAGTGCTTAATTAATTCTATAGTCATCTGAAATGCTAATATGACATTCTTTATGCATTTGCATCCTATCAAGCAGTTCTTCCCATGTCTAGTCAGATGCATTAAACACTGTCTTTGGCTAGAGAATTAGGATCTTCGAAGATAATTTGCTGATTGGAGACCTTTGAATATAAGATCAATACCTTGTAACATGAGAAACATGTTTAAGTAATATTAGACTGTGGCAGAATAAATGACTTTAGATGGCTACTTGAACATTTTTCTTCTTAAAGGGGAATGCTGTAGGTGACATTGAATTCATACCAAGTCCCTCATAAGACTGTCAGACAAGTCATGACCATATGTGCGTGAAGGTAAGCTTACTGCAGATACTGCATATCATCAATTGATGCTCCTGTGCATCCTGAAATATAATGCTCCTTGGACAATAACTTTGGTAGCTCCTGTGCATCCTGATACAATTTTTCATGTAGAGACATTTCCAGAAGAAGTTATTATATTCAAAAAAAATAGCAATACAACTTTATGTTTCATAGTTGAATACCCAAGATCAAGGTTCACGTACTAGTGCGTATTGTCCTGCACCGAGTGTATCTTATTGTATTGGTACCGAAGCGAGACCTGGTACAAGGCGTACCAAGTCTCAATATGTGGAACCAACCTCTGTACTAGGCATACTGACACTATATCAGCATGATACTTCTAAGGGGCCCAGTGCCGAGATTGCGAACCTTGCCCAAGATACAACCTAAAGTTATGAAACATATCATTTGTCAAGTGTTCTAATACTTTTCATTGTGAAGTAGTTACTTGATCACCGTCATATGATTAAGAGGAAATCAATTAGAGACTAGCCTGTACAGTATATAAAAATAACAGTTTCAAAATCAGGGAATAATCTTGTCCATCTATCAATTTTGATACCAAGAATATCCCTCCAGTTTATCTTAAAAATACATTAATTTCCCTACTAGTTTTCTGACCTTTAAGTACCACACGGACTCTCTCCTCCTTTCCCAATGACCTCTTTCATAAATCTCCCAAACAAGTTGGACTCTATCTCTCTCTAATAAGACTCCCAAACAGAATGGGCTTTCAGATTCAACTCTCAACCAGATTCTATCAGTCTCTCTTCTCTTAAGCATGCATCGCACATGCCTGATTGCTAGTTTCTCAAGGTTTTCAGATTGGCAGTCATTGCCTACTTATTTGTGCTCTGTCTACATGCATTAGCGGCAAGTGGCAACTTGCTAAATCAGTTAGATTTGAGAGTTATATTTCAGAGGGTGCAAGAAAAATTATATCTGGCATATAGTTCAAGAATTCTAGTTAGATTACTGAACCAAAGACCCCATGCCTTTATCTGATGGGTATCACATCATGAAGGTTGCATTAAATTAGCCTGACAATCATTTAGCTCGAAGGCAACATCGGCAGGAACTAGAGGATGGGCAAGAACATCTAGAAGACATGTCTGGCTGCATTGGACAAGTTTGTCTGCATTCTGCAAGGCTAGATCACCAAAGATGTATTGAATGCGAAAGCCCAAGTTTTATTGAAAGGTTTGATATAGTGATAGTCAAAAAATTAGGAGGTTCCAAAATTATAATAAAGTTATGTAAGCCAAGTGAAGACTAATGTCATTTTTATATGACTGCTGAAATATTCTATTTGCAAAACTAATTGATTCAAAAGCCAATGCTTCAGTATCTTCTGGTTTATTTACATTTAATATAGCGCTTTTTGTACATAGTTCTTGTAAACTATATTAATAATCAAGAAATGTTATGGCAGAATACTAGAGCACCATGATGGCACCATCCAAAGTAGTCCATTTCTCCATAATGGCAGCATCTTTTTTCCCCACTATTTCTGTATAATGGTTTCTTCTATTGATCTTACTGTGATAAGTGGACAAAGAATCAAAAAGTGATGGCAAGGTTTGCTGAGGGTGTACCAGCCGGAGACAGGTTCGGCACAATATAGTCCATACCATGCTGTTTTGGGGCATACCAAAATAGGGAGAGACGGAGAGGGAGGGAGAGAGGGATAAGGAGGGAGGAGGGAGAAGGGAGAAGGGAGAAGGAGGGAGGGGGACAGAGGTTGAGAGATAAGAGCTTTAAAGCCCTCATCATTGTCATTGTTGTTAAACCCTATTGTAGCAAACAGAGTGCTCCATGATAAAACCAGTCGTGTAATTATCATGTCAACGTATACGTGTTGTTGTTTCTATTGTTGGTATTCTAGGAAGAAACAAAACCAGACATTAAGGCATTGTGTTGGGTTATAGAGAGAATTTAAACAGAAGACTGCCATAATAAGATAATGCAAGTTTAAATCATATAATGAACTAGAGTTGACTTCCATCAGAGAAATTCAGGAGTTGCATCTATGGTATAGTAAAAAGAAATGGGTTATAGTGCTTTGTTCATGTTTACAATGACAGCCCAAGTGCTGTTGGATATGGGTTGAAGCAACTTGCGTGGAACATACTATTTTCGGATAGAATGTGATGAAAAAATACTTTGTAAATTATACCAGGATAGGTTAGACTAGGTTTCTGGCTGAGGTTTTAGGCAAAAGTTGTGGGTGTTCTTAACCATCAAACCGATTATTGATATCGATATTTTATTAGCAAGGCATGCATGGATAGGCACTGATAGGAATTGTGGTGCTTCTTGATTATGATTTTTGTTCTGATAGTGGCAATATATATTCATTTCATAGCTTACAAGCATTCTCTAACATTCAATTTGCATTGCATTGAATGGATATTACTTCAACACCAGGTCAGATCTTACAGCTCATCATGTCCATTGATAGTGCCGCATTACCAACATGATTGGAAAAAGACTAAAGGATTTCAAGGTATTTATGACTTTTCTGTCTCCAGCATGCAGAGCATAATATTGTTTCTAACAAGAATTTACACTTCGTGACAAGGTTCCTTTGCTGCAATCAGAGACCATTTGCTTGAAGAACCTTTATTCCTCTCATAAGATCTTTGATTATGCTGTGGCGATCAGATACTATACCTTAACAACATGATGTTGCTTGAGCCTTCAGGAACTCCATACGATTATCCCAGGCCACCAATTGCACCCTGCAATCAGATTCTATAGTTTAAAAGAAAAGTTCATCCAGTAACTAGTCTATACAGCTCATCCCAGAGAATGTGACATTGCCAGCCTCTGATGCGCATGGTTTTTTGCTTGTCAGATGCTGAAGGTTTTCTGAATTAGCCTTGGACATGAGTTTTTATTAATTGTAAAAATATGTACTTTGCTGATCTTACTTGGAAATCATGATGGCAGCCTTTATGCGAGGATGTTTATAAGATGAAAGGCACAACAATTTACCGATTCATTTAGCCTACACTAATATGCTTACTGAAGGAAACATGGTATATATACTGCATAATACTGCACTTAGAATTGGAAAAATCTGTTTTCGTTGAGTTGAATGAAGCAAATTCCTCTGAGCATGCTCAATCAAGAGATTACAAGTTGTTATAACTTATTTGTACTAGACAATTGTAAAAGATGTATAAACGACTTAGGGATCCTCTTGAACAAATCCACTTTGCTGTTTATAACCTTGAATTCAAGAGCTAGAGAATCAGATCTAGTTGCAACAAGGCATGTGCCTGGTCTTTGCCATTCTGTGTTCTAAAGAACTTGACAGCTATTTAAATTATGTGTTCCAGGTTGCCCCACAAAACTTGATACCACCATTTCACAAATAGACAGATTAGGTATAGTCTAGAGTATAGAATGGGCTCAGCCATGTTCCACGGCTTTCAAATGTTCTCAAACCTAGACTCTATATCTAGTCATTACAACACTGAGATCCAATGGTTTGTAATTTGAGCTTAGGATTTTGGTGTTCTGGTTAGAGGCTCTTGATGTCCAGCCGTCCAGGCTATACTCCCAGCGATACAGCGGTGCTTTCATTGCAAGTGCATGAGTTGTTGAGCTGGGGTTGGATAGCATTTGGTAGCAAAGGATATGTTTACCACCATATTATCTGTCGTGGGGGAAACGAGAGGAGCATTTATCTTTAGTATGCTACTGATGCATGGGATTCAATGTTACCATTGGTAAATAAATAGGCTTAGGTTACAGGGTAGGACCCAACTATGACTTCGGAGTCCAAGACGTATTTTCCTGTGAATATCATCAGCCAATATAAAACCTTATCAGCCAGGACTTCGGCACCAAGGCAGAAAGCAGCTCAACTATAACATAGCTCCATGACCGACAGTGACAAGTGGAGGTTAGGTCATACCATTCCGCATTTGCGTAAAGCTATCGTCAGGCTGGTCATTATTGAATTCACGTCGCTACCTCCACTTATTTTCCAACTGTTATATAGCACGCACCATACTGTGATGAGGGGTAGTTCTAAATACACCCCCCCGATTGCTCAGG
Organism: Phoenix dactylifera; assembly: GCF_009389715.1. Lineage (NCBI taxonomy): Eukaryota > Viridiplantae > Streptophyta > Magnoliopsida > Arecales > Arecaceae > Phoenix > Phoenix dactylifera. The sequence continues at coordinate 15,251,063 of NC_052399.1, read as the reverse complement.
ACACCCCCCAAAAATTAAAAAAAAATTAAATACTCTCTACACCCCCCCATTTGCTAAGGACACCCCTAAAAAATTGAAAAATCCTAAATTACCCTTCACCCTCCCCACCCCCTCACCTAAATTGCTCTCTACACCCCCCAAACCCCCCCCCCACCCCGCTCTTCCCCTCCAAAACACCACTCCAGCCGGCTTCTCCCTTCCGCCCAAAAAACTTCGCCTCAAGCACCTCAAGCCCCTCCAAACCCCCTCCGTCTCCCCCTTCTTCCTCTCGTCGCCGGTCGGTGCAGTGCACCTCGCCAACGCCCAAAACCCCCCCGTTCCCCCTTCTCCCTCTCGTCGCCGGCATTCTCCCCTTCTCCCTCTCGTCGCCGGCATTCTCCCGGAACCACCTCCCCGGCCATCTCCCGAGCAACGAGCACCTCGCCGGCGCCTCCACGACCACGTCGAGGTAGCTCCACCCCCCTGCCTCCAGTGCTCCGTTCGGCACTGGATCGCCGAACAGAACCCTTCTGTTCGGCTGAACAGTGCCGAACAGAAGCCCTCTGTTCGGCAACACTCAACCGAACAGAAGCCTTCTGTTCGGCTGCACGGTGCCGAACAGAAGCCTTCTGTTCGGCTGCACAGTGCCGAACAGAATGGTTCTGTCCGGCTCTGAGCAGCCGAACAGAATCCTTCTGTTCGGCTCTGAGCAGCCGAACAGAAGGGTTCCGGTGCCAAATCGCGTGCCGTGCCAATTGAATTATTTTCTTTGATGTAGCCTAACATTGAATTTCTATATTTTCAGACATGGATCCCCGTCCCGCCAGAGTTAGACCTACGGCGTCAGCTAGGAGACGTCGTGCTAGGATTGCTTCTCCCGAGCCTGCTCATATGCCATCGGACTCTCCTGAGTCAGAGCATGATGATATGCCCGCTAGGGGCGAAGACGATGAGCCCGTTGGACCATGTCCAGGAGGTCCAGAGGATGAGTCCGTCCTGATCAGTTTCAGGACGCATATAGCAGCTTCCATCTGGAGGCAACAGGTATTGTTTATTTGTTATAGCATTATATTTTGTTTATTGATGTTTTATAAAGTAGTAGTAATTATACATTTATATTACAGGAACGAGCTCCACTCAAGTGCATGAACCATACTGCCAAGGTTGGTGAATGGAAGTGGTGGTCTTCAAACCAACCAAATACCAGGTTCAGAGCACTATTGAGGCAGTCGGGCCTCGTAGAGTTAGTGCAGTGCTCTTATCGATTCATCGATAAGATTCTGATTTCGGGCTTCGTAGAGAGATGGCAGCCCGAGACGAACACCTTCCATATACCATTTGGCGAGATCACTATCACGTTGGATGATGTATCCGCCATTTTAGGGATTCCAGTCGCAGGTTCCTCAGTATCAGTTTCTCCTGAGAGGATGAGTGATCGGGATGCTGAGGAGCTACTTGTGGAGTTGTTGGGGGTGTCAGCTGGAGACGCGCGTCAGGAGGTACTGTCATCGCGCGGTCAGTCTGTGAGGATGGAGTGGCTGAGGACTCAGTTTCACTCTGTATCTGATAGAGACAGCCAGCAGAGGATAGAGTGTGCAGCACGAGCCTATTTGTTATTTTTGTTAGGCTGCACACTCTTTGCTGATAAGAGTGGGACCAGGGTGCCTATAGCGTATCTGTGTTTACTGCGGGATCTGGATAGGGTGAGCACATATGCCTGGGGTACAGCTGCCTTAGCATATTTGTATCGGCAGTTGGGGATTGCGTCGAGGTCATCAGTGAGACAGATCAGTGGTTATATGACGCTTCTGCAGGCATGGATTTATGAGCATTTTCCTGCACTCAGTCCTCACCCGTCGCTCGAGTATACTGATGCCAGTCCCCGCGTGCACCGCTGGATGCCCGGCACTCCATCCCGTACCACGATGGACCATTTAGTGGTTCTACGTGAGTACTTGGACCTTTTGAGCATCGATGAGGTACGTATCATATTACCATTTGCTTGTGTTTGTCAGTACTTTTAATATGCGATATAGTATAAAACTGAAATGTACCTTTTGTTTTGCAGGTTATTTGGGATCCCCATCATCGGCTTCGGGGAGATCGCCCATATATACCCGTCGCATTTTTTACTGGCTCCATCAAGTGCCTTGATATCGTAGAACCCTATCATCCAGAAAGGGTTCTTAGACAGTTTGGTCGTATTCAGACCATCCCTCGAGCGCCACTAGCCCCTACGCGAGCCAACAGAGGTTCCACAGCAGGCTCGTACCGGATACATTACTCCTATATGGATCAGCTTTGGGAGCGGTGGGAGGACCACGTGCTGAGCCAGGCGAGCAGGAGCCACCCAGTTACCCGGCCATCAGACAGCGTACCGGGATATATGGAGTGGTATCTCCGTATCACGCACGTTGCAGTTCAGCCTCCTCATCTGCGCTCGAGTACTCATTCTGGAGCTAGGGGAGGTCATGATGATGCTGACATGCACCGGCGGCGTATTGCAGATGCAGTCGGTATCAGTACCGACATTGTACGGATGGGTCGCCCAGAGGCTACGTCACTAGGTGCCGGGCACCTATATGATGCTATTTCTCAGATGCATCAGGTACTTCTGGGTGATGAGCCTGGCCCGAGTACAGCACCCTCTCATTCGGATCCAGGACCCTCTCATTCGGACGTACAGCAGTACACGCGTCGACGATGGCGTCATAGGGATTGATGATGGAGCCTTTGTAATCTTTGTAAAGCCTTTGATATTAATGAAAAATATATATTTTTGGTACATTTACGTGTAATCTTTGTAAGGCCTGGCCCGTTCTATTTTACGAAAATACAACAGTGCACATAACAATCAATCTAACAATGCGAATACAGATATTTTTTGATTTATATTGATGATGGAGTTTCACAGTACATGACTCTAAGAGGCCAAAAAAATTTACAACTTTCAAAAATTGTACATATATAAACAATCAATCTAACTCTCCCGTGGGGGGTTTGACCCTGAATCTGATACGACTGATGTTCTGCCTCCACCTCCCTCTGAGGTACCTCCAAATGTTGTTCCAATCAAAGCTGACCCTGGACAAAGTTCCCCTCCAAAAAAGGCAGCAAAGCCTAAGAGGGTGCCAGTGGCAAGACCTGGCCTTGCAAGGAGAGGGCAGCCGATTAACCTCTTAACCAAGGACATCACAGAGCCCTCTTTTCCAACAAAAGAAATGATAATGCCTGCTCAACTTTTCCTTCAGAAATGATGATGCCTGCTCAACAAGAAAGTGAGATGGTGCAATCAGAAGTTCTTCCCCATGATACATTTCACAAGGTGTAAGATGCGAAAATAATCATAAAAAAGAGATGAATGTTTACCCTCCAGCCCATCACGACTATAGCGGTTGCTACCTGAAAGATTATTACATGGACTTCCACCAATAACCAGATCAAACCCACCAAATGTGTTAATCATCTGCTCAAGCTTGTCACCGTTAAGTTCTTGTACATCAGAAAGGTCTAAGAGCCCAAAAAAATTTACAACTTTAAAAAATTGTACATATATAAACAATCAATCTAACTCTACTGTCTCGCTAATTGTAACTCTACTGCATCCACACTTCTTTGTCCCACAGGCAGTCTTTATTCGCTTTTCTTTTGTGGTTCGGTACGTCCCACCCCTCTCACAACCTAACGTAATTCTGGGTTTCTTAGAAATGGTACCTGCATCGGATGATTTGATTACAACAACAAAACCATTTCGCCTCCCAGCTTCACGACACCAATTACACAAGTCCTCTCTACTCTTGAAGATCTATACATTAAACAATTTATGTAAGTACACAGTTGTAAAAATAGCTCGCTAAACTAATACAAAATTGCACAATATATTATAATACCTCGTAATTTTGCACCTATATAAAATAATTTATCACCAAGAATTAATGAATCAGAGGATCTGTTCGGCACAAAATTCACGGCACGCGATTTGGCACGAGAAGGCTTATGTTCGGCTGCAGAGTGCCGAACAGAAGCCTTCTGTTCGGCTGCAGAGTGCCGAACAGAAGCCTTCTGTTCGGCTGCAGTGTGCCGGACAGAAGCCTTATGTTCGGCACTGTGCAGCCGAACAGAAGGCTTCTGTTCGGCTGAGGGTTGCCGAACAGAAGGCTTCTGTTCGGCACTATGCAGCCGAACAGAAGCCTTCTGTTCGGCGATCCAGTGCCGAACGGAGCACGAACCGTGAAAAAAAAAAACTTTCGAAACAAGGTGGAACACGTACCTTTGCGGCCGATTCTTCGTCCCAAATCACTAGTTGCTTGTCCATGCTTCGAATGGGGCTTAAATCTCCTTCAAAGATCGCCTAAACGATGTAAATGGATCGAGGGGTTTAAGGGGGATTTGAGGGTGTTTTTTTTTTTTCTTTTGAAAACGAAACGGAGGAGGAGACGGAGGAGGAGGAAGGGGGGTGTACTGAGAAAATTTTAAGGGTAAAATGGTAATTACACTAAAGGTTAGTTTGGGTAATTTTTTTTTTTGTTTTTGGGGGGTGTCCTGAGCAATCGGGGGGGGGGGGGGGGGGGTGTATTTAGAACTACCCTGTGATGAGTTAGCCACCCCGTATAAACTGCAAGGGAAAATGACATGAAACCCAATCATCACAAGGCTCCCGGCTCTAAGCCTAGGAGCAGGTTTTGGCTGATGACGGTGACAAGATGAGCTGTACAAAAACTTAATGTCAACTTTGATGAGGTCACGCAACTAAACCTGCGCAAGCATGTAATAATGAGGGTATGTATTCTATCAGTTACAGTGAAAAAAATATTGAAGGGATCTCTAATTGATGTAAGCTTACTTAATGAGTACGCTAGGAATACAGAGGAAACAATTTTCATGTCCCACATCACGTGCTCCATGCCGATCTTTAAAGTAACAGGCGATTTCCTGTTGTTTCAACCAGCGGGATACTTAAGCACACGTAAAAAAACTGGTTCTTTGACTGACCTTAAATCAGGCAACAAAATTTTTTTTTTGATTTTAACTGTGAAAATTGTGCAGACGCGTGTTTAGTCCAACATCGGTTATTTTCCGAGAAAATTTTGGAAACCCAAATAATACCTTCTGGCTAGCTATTTTGAGTGAGATTTTGACTTGTTACAGATGATATCATAGCGAACTCGGCCTATAGCTTATCTGAATTAGAAGACACTGCAATACGAATTAATGGAAGCTGACCACTGGCCTATTGTGGTGCATGTGATTAGATTTGAATGGATTTAAATCTTTAGTCTGATGAAGACGTCAGGACTTAAATGAAAAAATATGTGATGATCTGTACTGACGTGTGTTTACATTTTCGACCTTCATTATCATAGAATTCTCTTTGGTAGCACAGGAGATTGCCAATTTGTTCACCATTACTAATGGTATAAGACTTGATTTTTATTTTTACAAAGTTCCGTGCACAAACAAGAAAAATGGTTTGAATATGGGAATTCGAGTTTATGATGGGTGTTTACTCAAGTTGAGACAGCTGCCATTTTGTTAACAGAAGTTGCTTCTCTAAAAGACTTCGGAGTTCCCAGCCGCCAATACTAACAGCGACTCATTTATTTAATAGTAATCAGGGGTTATATGCGATGAGCCCACACGGCCTTGTCATGCAGAAAATGCGACGGCATCATAAACGAGTAGATAATTAGCGTACATACAAGCATGACTAGCGATTTGACCTCGGTTTGTCCGACACAGAATTTTAGCTTAGATTTGCAGCCTTTTTATCGTTAATCGGCCCCTCACTAGAATTACCTGGTGGAGTCAAATTCTAAGGAAATTTCTGAAAAACAAAAAAGAGAAGACAAGCTAAAATCAAAAGCCACTCGCGAAGAAAACTGAGAGAAGGAAGCCCCTGCACAAAGCTTATATCATTTGAATGAAGCCAATGTCATCTCAAAAAAGAAGCAACATGACAGCGTGTAGAAATCTCAAACTAGAGCAAGAAATGAACAAATCTGCACCAGCTACAATACATGAAAAAGGAGGCCATTTCTAAGACCAATTCCCTTGCAGCTTCTCCAGGTACACTGCTTACAATCTCAATAAGAATGACACAAGAGAGAGAGAGAGAGAGAGAGAAGCAACAGACTATCAAGTACAAGGGGACAAGGCCTCTCAAGAAATGGCAGGGCTTTATCCAAGCTTGGAGTACACCAAAAACCTACTAGGGAAACTCTGATAAAGCCCCATCACATGGGGTTCCAAGGGCTTGACCAAAAGGACGCCACGTCCATCATTGCTCTCAGTTCAACTGTCTCGTATACCAGCTTTTGCTTGCTTCTTTTCCAGACTCTGAACATCAAAGAGAGAAAAGAGCCAGGCGTGGGTGCTACCTGGTCATCTACCATTATTAGTGTTTCTCCGCGAGGACTGACTTGCTTGTCCAGAAAGGAAAAGGCAGGTCTATTCTGCCACAAATTAACTAACAAATAACAGCACCTTAAAACAACAGCAGCACCATAAGACAACACACGGCTACAAGTTAAATAACACTAATAAGAACCCAGTGAACATAGACATAAGATACCAAAAGGCAGACAGATGTAACCGAGGCAGAGAATTTCATACTAGAATGACCACCAAAAGGATGTCGAGCTTATAAAGGTTGTGGTTTGGCCAACATAACATAACAGAAAGATCCCACATGATCTTAAGCACTACACCATTGTAAGAAAAGAAGAGGCAAGAAGAAAAGGCATAGCCTTGTAAGAACAAAACCACACACTATAAGCATCCAAAAACCGTGGGCAATAACCAAGACCCACCACCAAGAAAAGGTGTGCACCTCCACTCCTTTGCTTCTTTTGCCCCCTAATGCCTCCATCCAATCCAGTAGGCACGCAGAGCTTCCTTCCATGCTCTCATCATGGAGCATAAAGCTAGCGTATGTGGGGCATAAATAACACAAGCAACATACAGCATCATGATAGTTTATGCTTTTAGATAAGGATGCAGCTCCCATTTGGTGCTTTTAAGTTTAGTGAGACTACCACAATGCCCGCCATTTCAGCTGTCAAGATTCTGCACTCCAAGCTTCTTCACTTCCACCTTGAGGGATTTCAGGTACTTAACAGCCTCGTCCAGAACAGCAGGTGTATCCATCCGGTCTCCACCGGGAATGATTCCCCTGAGTGTTTTAACCATCTTCTTCATTTTCTCCCTTTTCCTCTCACTACCGCTGCCGCTGCCGGCATTAGTAGAATTGAACTTCAACTTGCTAGATCTCATTCCATCCGAAAATGAACATGAAGAATCTGGCGAACTGCCGCCGCCCCAATTGCCCGGAGTCCGGCCAGTGCTGACCACATCATCATCTTCTTCTGAACTCAGCAATGCATCGATATCTTCTGCATCCTCTATGTGAGGCGAGGAATATTCTCCTGCGTTGTAGTAATCTCCAACCGTACTTTTGCCAGCTTCATGGGCATGAGCTCCATGGACGCCAAAGCTCGAAGAGCCAAAATTGTGGGCTAACGAAGGGTGGAACATGACCCGGCTTTTGTTATATGTCTGGTCGAAGATGACAAAGTTCTTAGGACAGGTTTCAGAGGGCTGGAACTCAACTCCATTAAGCGGAACAGGGAATTCATGATGCTTCATGCCTGTGAGAGCTTCCCCAAAGGAAGGTGCAGCGGCAGAAGCATCAGTATCACAAGCACCAGCAGGAGAGTCAAGAGCACAGCTGCCCGCTTCATAACCACGAGATCGGGAAGCCTTCTTAGAAAAGAATCTTCGGTCTCTCTGCATAGGTCTCTACTGACTTTTTATCAGACTACCACGCTGCTATTAATGGGAGCGATCTGACCTGTATGTAAACCTTGGCCGGATTTAGCCGCTGCTAACAAGAGTGATCTGAAAGTACTAAGTTGGAAATGTTGAAATTCTTCAATCAAACATCTCTGTCAGCGTAGCCATTTGAGTCTAACAAGTGCAGAAGAGCTTATCTTTCATGAGTTGGTTCTCTTCCTGATTTGATTTCACCAAAAATTTCTTTGAGATGGATCGAGTAATGAAGGAACAAGAAGGTGCTGCGGATCAACTTACGATCAACCTACTAGTTCAATCTACGTGACAGGCTTAAGCAACTGGCGGAAGTACTCAGCCTACCATTTGGCATAGAAAGTTGTCAGGCTACTGCAGCTTTCAGGCTTAGACAACAATCATAAAGAAGAATTCACACAGAAAGAAAATCAAAAATTGCATATATAACTGACAAAAAAGAACACATAGATTTCAGCATTATTATGGATTAAATAAAATAAAATGTCTACAACCTAGATATTAGCTGCAAAAGATTCCCCTATATAAAACAAATTAATTCAGCAGTGAAGTAGAGCAGCACCCTATGGGAATTCTGGAAACTCATGGTTTAGAGCTATCCACATCACTGACAACAAAGTGCACAGTGTCCACTTCATCAGCCTATGAAAAATACAACAGCTAAAGATATACCAACTGGATCATAACCAAAAGTTGATTGGTTCGTTAGTGGAGGAAAAGAAAAAAATGCAACAAAAGTCGACTGGTTGGTTAGTGGAGAAAAGGAAAAATTCAACAAAAGTTGACTGATTAGTTAGTGGAGAAAAAGAAGAAAACATGCCTGCTTAGGATTCACTCTATTGAGAACTTTCTGTATGCCCACACGAATGCTTTTCTCTTGTGGCTGCAGCCCAAAAGCAGCCGTGATAAGAAACGGAATATAACGTATGTCCACTGGCTATCAAAGAGGACGGAGATGACTAAAGAGGCCATAGATGGAGGTAGCAAAGACAATCTAATTGCTTGTTGATACTGTGCACTTAAGATTAAAATGAACCTAAACATATGGAGTTTTTTTTTTTTTTTGAGCAAAACGGTGGACTAACCACCAAACCCATACACATATGGAGTTACAGGTTAGACACTTCAGGACAGAATGACAAATTTTTCTACAGTATAAAAGCATAACACCAGAAACATAGTTATATCAAAAAGGAAATGATGTGTTCAATTAAACTGATAATAAACCTCGCATAGTTCACCTGACAAACTTGCATCAACTGATAATAAGCAATAATTCCAACGCTCATTATAACGTCTCCAGCCTTCTTCACTATCCGATTTATCTTCAGATTGACCGCAACGTACATTCTAACTTCCTCAACTCAATATAATCAAAATTCGGCGAACAGAGAACTCCCGATGATCAAAATCCACGAAGTCAACTGCGCACAAGATATAACTCCATAAACTTCCATCCTTCTCCCAAAACGCCGCACATGAAAGCAGATAATCCAAGGTGCTTCTATTCGAGATGTGATATGGATTTAAAGAACTCGATCGAAATTGAAAGAAAGAGAGCAGGGGATCATACAGAATGACGCGGAAGAAGACGACCAGACGCACGGACTTGGCGAAACAGTTGGCCGTCCACGACACCCACGGCATACTGTCCGATTTCAGCTCCTCTTCTGTGATCCAACATAAACTTAAATCAGATAAAGAAAGTTTTAAAAAGAAACCCACGGAACATGAAACCGAAATACAAAAATCAGCATCGGAATGAAATCCCCAAAAAAACCCCCAACCTGGAAGCAGAACGGAGCGAAGCGAGTTTGGATTGACTCCACTTCGGGACGAACGGGAGGTGTTGAGATGCAAGAGAGAACAGGGGGTTTCTCCAGGGGACAAGCGGTGGAGCTCCAAAACTGAGATACCGAGGCCGAGGGCGCAACAACAAAGACGCTAGTAGTATAAATCCTGTTGTTGCCCGCTGCTTCTTTTCACAGAGGGTTTATTTAAATGGTATGGAAGCAGTAATAAATGAGGCGTGGCGTGGGAAGGGGGAGGAATGGATGGGCCTGGGAAGGCGTGCCCCGAAGCCACCAGCGAGTATATAGGGAAGCCCGCCGCGGGCTTCCCTTCGGATGCCGACCGTTGGATGGGGCCCTCGGGAAGCGGGATCTCCGTCGATCGCGGGTGGGAGGACAGCCGTCGGATCCAGCGCGCGTGCTACTAGATCCCGGGGTGGGGCCCGGCGGATCTGGGGGGACAGGCGGAACGTGGCGAGCCCTGGCTCATGTGCGGCTGTCGGAGAGAGAGTGGCCATCATGATCATCATGGATGTAGTCGTGTAGAGGAGAATGGGGGGACCACCGGGGTGTGGATACGGAGCGACAGCTAGCGTAGAGGCATAGCACGCGCGGCCACTTCCGTTTATAGTAACCAAGCGCCCGGATTGATGGGTCTATTCCATGGCTACATTGGGTATCATTTCCTGGTTTCCAGCGAGGATGGTTCTCATTTTTCTTGACAGGAGGGAGAAAAATAAGTGCCATTAGCTTCACTGTTCTTCCTGCTGGACTGGCTAAGGGCAGTGATTATTGTACCCACCCCTGTAACGCCATGATCACAAAGTCTCGGAATCATGAGTAATTGGCTCAGGAAAAAGGATCTGTGAGGCAGAAGAAATATGATGACGGGACAGTCAAATTTCAGAATGGCTATAGATTATGGGAAAGAGACTGAGATGGGGTTAGCCGTTGGTTTTTGCCCAAGATTTGTTTTAAAGATAAGTAGAATATTTTTTTTTTTGGTAGAGTTCACAGTGTTAGGTAGCATTTACAATTGACTCATGATAAATGAGATTAATATGCGAGTAGTTGCATTAAGAGAAAAAGGCACGGGCTCGATTGCGGTGCTGCCTACAATGTCCACTCTTTTGCCACTGTTTATTTATCTGTATATTTACCATAACATCTCAGCAACCTTCATAAAATAGGTACCGAGCACCAACAATAGCATTGAAGATGACATAAGATACTCGAACATTAAGAGTTTGTGAAAAATTTGTGAACAATTCATGTGACATTATAAAATTTTATTCAAAAAAAAAACAGAGATACTATTTTAAATTTTTGGCCCAGTATAAGTATCCAATGCATAGCTGCTGTAGAATTAAACATATGTTTAAATCCTCACATGCTTTTTTTATTTAATCCTCGACGTTATTGCTAAACTAGAGATTCAAATTCATTCAAATCTAATCACAATATCACAATCGACTTGTGGTCGGCCCTAATAAGCATGTGTTGCAATGTTTCTTATTCCACGTAGGCCATAAGCCGGATCTGCTCTAATACCATTTATCACAATCTAGAATTTTATCCAGAAAAGCTAGCCATAAAGTATTATTTTAGATTTTTTGACCCTGTATAAGTACCTAAAATCTATCTGATATATAGTTGATGCGAGACTAATCACATACCAGCATGGATCCTACAATTCATAAAACTTATGAATCATTTTTTTCACTAACATCCAAGTTTGGAAATAAAAAAAAAAAAAATATTCAGAAAAAAACCTATGACCGTTCAAGGCTTATCTATAATTTAGCAAAGCATCGTTATCTTGCTTCTACCAGCATCTAAGTCCCCAGTGTTTGCTTATGCTTGAGGTCTACATGAGAAGGGACCATTGTTGATAAGAGCATGTGAACTGGAGCGTTCTGATAAGTATATGCTGCATGGGGCCAGCGGGGCCGGTGATGGGGCAAAAGAATCCCTTTTTCTCCCTCAGGTGGCATCTTATGTTCACGCCTAATCTCGATGGTCGATAGGCTTCTCAAATCTCTTCCGGTTCTAAAGAACTCACACGCGGATTGTAAAAAAATATAAAATATGTAAATAAATCTATCTCATCCTATCAGCTTAAGCTTTTGGGATAAGTGATGATTTCAATATGGTATCATAGCAGAGATCCTTTCAAATTATGTCTGCACACTCTTTAACCCTATTATTAAAAATTTTACATGTTGGACTTACCCATTAAAAAAAAATCCGGCCCATATATGAGGGAGAGTGTAAAAAAATATAAAATATATAAATAAATTTATCTCATTCTACCAGCTTAAGTTTTTGGGATAAGTGGTGCTTTCAATATGGATAATAAGAGAGAAACTACCAAGGTGTAATTGGTTGCTTTGCAGAAGAGAGTGTTGTTACTTTGTTAGGGTTCTCAATGAGCTCAGACCGGATTAGACCGGGTCAGGTCCAAGTTTTGATAAAGGAGAAAAAACGAAGAAAACAGTAGGGCTCTTGGGCTTGAGGTTTTGATCCTGGACACTGAACCCGGGCTTGGGTCCAACCCTGCCCACTATTTCATATGATTTATAAAAAAATTTTGTAAGAAATAAAGGGTGGGAATGCCCTCAATTGGATAATTTGATGCCACTCCTAGTGGGTGCCAACACACACAGCTAAGTCCAAGCACCCCAAACTTTTTCATCATAATATATTCTTCTTCACTCAAAACTTAAGATATTTTTTCCATTACATCCTCTTTAAAAGATACTTGATTGGCATTCCTGAACGGGAAGTGGACATCATACATGATTCCTTTTATCTAACGTTTTATATAGCTCCAAAGACATGATTCCAGAACTTAGGTGCTCTTAGATCCAAAAGATCAATGCAGGCATGATTATATTCCTTTTGTGTTTTCTGATGTCTATTATGAATCATAATTTATGATTCATTATGCTCAAAGTTTTTATTTTGCACTATTTAAAGTTAATGAGCCAATGTAAACCAAGTTTCATATGGTTAAGTCGATGAATTAAGAACTTATTCAGCCTAATATTTTTTTACTGAATTTGATATGAATCCATTGTCCGATTTAAGTGGGTCAGCTGAAGAATAATCCGGGACAAAGCATTTGCCATGACAACCTAAACAAAACACTTCCAGAAGATATTAAAAATTACAAATCAGTCCCAGCATTTAGAGTTGTCCTTTTTAATAATTAATAGTGTTCGCATTAAGCAAAATGCCATGTCGTTACTGCACAATATGTGATCTAGCTGTCAACACATTGAGGGTATTATGATCCAAGCAATGTCAAGTAGACAATATTGATTGAAAACTTGGGCATTTTGTAAGCAAGTGTTGGTAAACAACGAGATCAAGTAGCGGAATAGCTTGCACATAGGGAAACTCAAATTTTGAGTAGGCTGGTATCCATTGTTTTCTTAGTAGAAGTATTGTAGACTATGTCCAAATAGTTTACTTTTGAACATTTGTAATTTGAGCAAGGCTTCTCCCTATCAAAATAATAACAATAACAATAATAATTTTGTATATTTATTTTAAAAATATAAATCAACATAATATATTAAATTGACATGAGTTGAAATCAAATGGATAAACTAATTTTTCTAGTAGTTATGGCAAGTTTTGTCCTATACTTAATTTGATTAAGAATTAAGAAGTATGGACAAGTTAGTTCAAAACCAGAGGCGAAATGAATTATCTAAAATGAGTGTTATGCCTTCTACTACACTTTCAAATGCTATAGGCGATCTATAGCTTATGGATTTAGAAATGGGAAAACTTTTCCTGGAAATATCACAGCCCTTTGAGAGTTTTGATGGCTTCCTTAACTGGGTATTTGAGGGTTTACTTTAAATTGAAACCTTGATTCGTCACGCTTTAATTCATCAAGCGAAATATTAATAGGGTAAACCTTGATGTTTGATTTGGTTTATTTTGTTATATTAAATAGATAATATGTGCCATGGAACAATCGAATCCATAAAACAATAGGTAACCAGAACATCTCTTTCAAGAAAATTTGTTGGAATACGATTGACATGAACAACATTAAGTCGTACATTTTCTTAATCATCATTAATATTTGATTGGATTATGATTGTTCCTACCATACAAGCAAGATGCATGAGCAAACCAACTATATACATTTTAAATAATTTAGTTAGGGAACATTTTATATACTTGATAAGACTAGTACGCTTGAATGTCATATGCACTTATTATCTAAGACATACATATCTTATTTAACATACTAATGGACTCAACTCTTCATTAAAAGAAGAGCATGTAGTAATTAAAGAAGTTAAATGTACCATGTACAAGTAAATCAAATATTTATAAGTAATTTTAATTACTCTAGACAAAGACCGAAAAAAGGAATTCTATGAGTTGCTCCACATTGCTTATTAAATAAATAACAAGTAAGGAGTCGAAGTTCTAATCATTGTTAAGAATGCGAGAAACCCTAGACTTAAAAATACAAAGAATGTTAAATTAATTATACATGAAGATTATGCTTGGTATTTCAAAATTAGCTTGATTCTATTTTTTTTATAAAAATAATTTTGAAGAGCAATGATAAGTCAACACTAAAAGAGCAAAATTTAGATGCTTTCAAGTGTAGATCTATTCTTTAAAATTTTTTAGAAAAATACCTCTTCAAGTTAGGAATGGCAACGGATTATGAGTTAGGTAGGCCATTCCATGTACTTGCCTTAGGGCAAATAGAGTATGGGGGCGAGGCGGGGTAAGTATAGTTAAATAAAGTGAGTTGGACCGATCGTTGGGTAAAGTTATAAAAATCAATTTTTTTTTAATACAAATTAATTTTTTTTAATCTTAGGGAGGGGATTTGTGAATATATATATATATATATATATATATATATATATATATATATATATATATATATATATATATATATATATATATATATATATATATATATATATATATATATATATGCAGGTCGAGTTTGGGGCAAGTTTTACTATTACCCATATCCACCTTATTTGGGTTGGATCAGGTTGGCTACCTGATGGGAGAGTAAATTGCAATCTTTACTCAAGTTTGGGCCATTTATATACAAAAGTTTAAAAAGTACCCCTTAGCCACCATAACTTCAAATTTGTTGCAATTGGCGCACTAATCCATCTCCATAACAAAATGTTATTAGGTGAGGGTCACTTGTTGACTTAACTTTTATAAAATTTCGAAACTACCCTTCTCATTAACTTAGCAAGAGACTCTTGTTTTAGCATGAATTAAAAGGAAGTGCTTTGATATATGTGTAGGTGGATGAATGACAAAAGGTGGAGGACTTTGAGATCTGTGCAAGCAAATGAATGATAGAGGATGAAATGCTTTGAGATCTATGTAGGTAGATGGAGTGCTTTGAGATCTATGTAGGCGGATGGATGATAAAGATAGAGCATAACACTTTGAGATTTGTGCAGGCAGATGAATGACATAAGATTGAGCACTTTGAGATCTTGCATATAGATGAAAAAGGATAGAGCACTTTGAGATCTGTGCGAGTAGATGGATGACAAAATGAGTGCTTTGAGATCTATATAGGTGGATGGCTGACAAAGATGGAGCACTTTGAGATCTATACAGACGTATGGATGATAAAAGATTGAACACTTTGAAATATGTGCACATGAGTGAATGATATAGGATGGAGTGCTTTGAGATCTATGTAGATGGATGATTGACAAGAATAGAGCACTTTGAGATCTATGTAAATGCATAGATGATAAAGGATAGAGCACTTTGAGATCTGTGCAAGTGGGCGAATGATATATGATAGAGTGTTTTAAAACCTATGTAGGTGGATGAATGAGAGAGAATGGAGCGCTTTGAGATCTATGCAGATGAATGGATGATAGAGAAGTACTTTAATATCTGTGTGACAGAGGATAGCTTGCTTAAGGTCTGTGCAAGCGGATGGATGATGGAGGATGGTGCGCTTTGAGATTTGCATAGGTGAACATATAATGGACAACGTGCTTTGAGATGTGTGCAGGTTGATGAATGTGAATAGATAGAGTGCTTTGAGCTCTATACAAGCAGATGGATGATAGAGGATGGAATACTTTAAAATCTGTGCATGTGAATGAATGATCGAGAACAGAGTGCTGTAAAATTTATGTAAGTGGATGAATTATAAAAAATGGAGCACTTTCAGATCGCGTGAAAGTCATGATCCATCCTCTCTAAATCAAGGATATTTTGATCTTTTTTTCTTGTTCCGTTAACGATGCTAGAATCCATATAAATGGTTAGGCCATATTGCGACGAAGATGAAATTTCGGTGGTTAATTAAAATTTTTTAAACTTTTAGGATTTAAGTAGAATTGGCCCAAAGGATATCTCTGTATATTTTTCAAAAATTATTTATTATTTTTTTAAAAATAATTATTTTTGAGAAAAAAAATCGTTCATATTATAATTGTTATAATTATTCAGTTTTAAATATTTGGAATTAGTACACATGGTAATATGGTATGAATCCAAAACCTCTTCTTAGCCGACGATGCAGTTTGACTAACGGGAAAAGTTCGAGTTCAAAGAAAAAAAATTATTAGACTACTAGCATTACTTAGAGCATTTTAGCGGAAACACAGTCAGAATCGAGCTTCAAGCCTAGAAGCATCCATTGATCTGGGGTGCTTGTCGGATACTTTAGTATTTTGACAAAATCTACCTCTTGATGATACCCTTAAGTAGTGTTTGGTATGAGGTGATGAGCTCCAGATTAAGAATGATTTGGGTGGCAGTAACGAGATCGCCATATTTTATTTCACTATGGTGATCCTATATGGTGGTGATTGCTAATTACTTGCACTTCTATTTAATAGGTTACTTCTATTTGACTTATTTTACTATTCAAAACAAATATTAGTACTAAAATAATAATATATGATAAGTATAAATAAAATTTTAATTCTATAATTTATATAATTAATAAAATATAATTTTATTAAATATATTGTAGATGGTTTTGGAATTATATGATCAATAACTTTGAATTCTCATAAAATACCAAATAGATTACTCATAGTTATTTGGGAATCTTTAATTATTGAAATATAGTGTGTCAAATACAGTGATGTTAGATCATCAAAGATTAGATTAGTTCTAGATATGTATTGTCCATAATGTAAGATCATCATATTAAACCTATTTAGGTCATCAATGGCCACACTTTAGTATAGGGGTACAAATAGGTTGGGTCGGACTAGATCATGAGTGAACCCCAACCTAACTCGGTTCTTTGTTTAGGTCTTAATGTCGAACTTAGATCCAATCCAATAGAAGATCGGGTTGGATTGGGTCGGGTAAAGTCTATTGCTAAAATTTCTGACCCAACGGGTCATTCGGGTCGGGTCTATATATAACTCGGTTCTAATCCAAAAAATTTGGATTCGGCTCAGGTCTGATTTATGCTCGTGTCGGGCCAAATGTATCTAAAAGAGTATGACTGTGTCTGTAAAGTAGAAAGTAGCCTCAATGACTTTTCTTTTGGTATTGAAGGACAAAAAACTGCAAACGAGATAAAGTTGAATGGCTAAAAAATAATATGCAATACTCATCAAATCAGATTATCTGGGGAATGGCCCATATCTTCATACTCAAGCCTTTTTGAGCCCCAATTGTTATTTTATTGCCACAAATGTCTATTATTCTTTAATAAATCTTGAAACCCAAGCAATGAAACTGCATAAATCATTTTATATTTTGAATTAGAGCTATAAACTTAAGATACAAAATACTGCTCATATAAAGAACATGCACATCAATCATAAGGCATAACTTAGAGAATAACACAATTTCAGACTATTTCAGATCCAAATGGTTTTTCAGGTTTGGTTCGGATAGGGTCGGGTCTTTTTGGAAATCCAAAATTGCCTAAAATTCCGACGGATCAGGTCGGCTTGGATCTAATTCAGTAAATCCAGACCCAATCCGAAAAATGGAACGGATCCAATTTTAGAATTCGAAATGGCACTATGAGTCCTTCAAAATAGGTCGAATTGAATTTAAGTAGGTTGAGTTGAATCGAGTCATGGGTCAACCCAACAGCCTTACCTTAGGGCAGTGAAGAAATGACCCATGATGCCTTTTAACCGGATCCGAGCGCGCTTCATGTGAACCCGGCCAGCTAACTGTACGGCGAACCAGCGGCTCTTATGAGCCACGTTGACGCGTATCAGGAGAAGCAAACCGCGTCCTCCCGTATACCAGCGGGCGGTGCGGATTTCTTGACGAGCGTCAGATTTTGCTTTCCCCGGCGTTAACAGCGTGCAGGTAAAATGCGATGGAGAAACTGCGTCCATCTCCATCGCGTCCCGTCTTTCTCCTGCCGTTGATCTAGAAGTGCCCAAAATAGTCCCGCACCAATAATACACCGTCCTCCCTCCCTCCCTCCGAAAGAGAGATGGCAATGATGGGCGGAAAAGATGGGGAGGGCGATCCGACAAAGATCTCCGTCGAGCATCCTCCTCGCTACGGCACCTTCCCGCCACCTCCGCCGCCGTCATCGTCCGCGCCTCTCCTTCCTCAACCTCAATATCCTCCTCCTCTTACCTACTATCACAACCCGCAGCAGCCGGCCACCTATCACGCGATCCAAGGTTGGCGTCTCCCTCCCCAATTTCTCATCTTTCCTTGGATCTCGCACGACCCGTTCCTATTTTTTTGTCTTTGAATTCAAATATTCTGTTCTAATTCTGGCGTCCCTTTTGTTTCGTCTCCTTGGGAATATATGTTTCAGTTGGGTATCAGACGCAGCCCTATCAGGCGCTGGTGGATGGCATCCCCATGAGGGAGCCGCCGCTGCCTTTCTGCGGCATCGGCATCGGCTGGGCATTGTGAGTTAGAATTCTCTAACTCTTCTCTTCAAACTTCTTTTTTTCTTTGTAATTTTGGACTCACAAGTGATCGCTGTAATGCTTCTTGTTCATCACTTGATTCAATTACCGTTTGTGAGAATGATCTTCAGGGAGTTGCATACGCTTCTTCTGTACTCGTTCCTAGGTACTAATGATTTAGATCCAACAATCCAACTTGTTTTTCTTAGACGAACTCTGTGTGGATGCTTGATATGATACTAGTGTTGAGGTAAAATTCTATTCATTAGACATCACCATATGATACAACCATTGAAAACGGAAAAGCTCCATCCTTGGAGTTATATGAACCCCGTTATGCCTCCAAAGCTAATAACAAAAGAAAACGAGTAACGTTTTGTCATAGAAAACAAAAGTGTATAACATAATTTAATGACTAAAACCTATGCCTTTTTGATGTGTATAGCGTTCACGTTATTCATATTCAATTCGGATGCTATGTTCCGTATGTTAGTCGTATACGTGGCAAACTGATGTGTCTTTTTCCCTGAATCCTCATTGCAATCTCTATCTCATATTCAATCAGTAGGTTTTGCTTCCTACGGCCTCCATATGCTTATTTGGAGTGTTTGACTTGGATCTTGTAGAATCGCTTCATAGAGCCTCTGTACCAAAGCATTAGGTGCACCAACAATAATCACATCTTTTATTGAATCCCTTTCTCATGCCTCGCACTTGCCCTCCTTCTCATTATCTTTCTCTATATGTACTCAAATCACTGCTACCATAATCCAGTTACGAGATGTCATAGAAATTGACACAATTTTTGATGCGCCCCTTCACAAGCGCTTTGGAATGTCCGATCAATTGGAGTCCGGATTTCTTACTCTAAAACCAAAATGACACGGAAAGGCTGCATATAATTTATTTAGGCTGATCTAGATCTTTCTTTTCTACTAACAATAAATAATAACAAAGAAAAGCAATTGAAGTGTAAGGAAGCAAGATTTGATATGAGTGCTCATTCTTGCTCTATTTTCAGATCTAACTTCTCAACCAGCTTGGTGAAAAATGAATTTTTTGTGTTCCCCTATCTATAATAATATCATAGAGCAAGTTTCGCCGTCTCGGTACCGGACTCCATGCTGGTCCCCATACCGGTGCCACGCTAGTATAGTGTCGGTATGGTATGATATGAAATTTTTTTGGCGTACCAAGTGTCGATGCGCCATCCATATTGAATACCGGTACCGAACCAAAATGGTACGGCATGCTCTGTATCGTCGGGTTTGGCCCGTACGGCATACCATATCACATAGCTTTCTTTACCATGCATCTGTATCTTAAAGATGCTAAACAATAGTTTATGTGATTTGGTTGTTGCTTTTGTACAACATGACTCTGAAAGGATTCTACATCCTCAGGATTTCTTTCTGTTGATGTCATCTTTTTCTGAGGAGATGTTTGAGAAATATGCCCTAATCTACCACAAATATAGCATCTCACTCTCTCTTTCTTGTCTTGATCTTTGGAACTCTCTAGCTGCCTGGCTGTTTTCTGCTTCCGACTGGCTTTCTTTGGAGGCGGCACTGACGTGGGTTGTTAGCTTGCGGCCCTTAGGTTTAGCTTGCTACCCCATTAATAGACAAGTACTTGAGACCCATCGTGTTATCTTGAATAGAGATCTGCAGTGCAGTTTTGTAGTTTGCCACAAGTGCCTATTTGAGGTTAGGAAGACCTTTCCATGTTTTAATTTGTACTTTTCTTACTTTAGAGAGTGCAAGTCAGTCAAGGAATCCTTTGTAGCAATCTATCAAGGAATCTGACTTTTACTGTGTGGTCAGCCCACAAAAAATCGTGTGAAACTCAAGACATTTTGCTGATTATGGAGAGAACCCACGGGAAGCTTGTCACATTTTTATAGTTTCCAGCTTGTTTCCTTCCTTTTTGTGGCCCTTATAACTTCCCACAAGCTTTGGAACCCCTAATTCGCTGTTTAGCAAATAACGTCCAGTGTCCTGCACAGCATATGACTTATTTCTGCTGTGGAAATCAGCATTTATGGTCCAAGGTTTCTAAAACAAGCTGGGTACTGTCCTACCAGTGGTTCTTCCAATCAATATAAATGAAGCCAAGGTGCATGAGGATTTTCAATGGAAATTGATATTCAACTGATGGTGGAAATTAACTCTGATAAACATAAATTGTGGAAACCACTGGTGATAAATGGAAAATGTTACAATGGCAAGAAAGGAGTTTCCCATAGAATTTAAATTCAAACATCCTAATAGAAGATCTCCATAACTAACAATGTTGACAGAAAGTTATTGCTTTTGCAAATAAAATGCAACTTAAGCTGTGCATTTAAAACTTGCCATAGTTGCTGCCAAATTGATCGGCAACAGTGACTTGGTGTAAGTAGTAGAAAAAGAAATCCTATTGTGGAAGGTGAAAGGAAAGGGATGCTCAACTTTGAAGGTAAAGGCATTTATCTGGTTCCATTGAATGCAACAACATGATTGTGCAACAACTCTTTTGACAATGCTGTTGGGATGTGGAGAGTGCCTGGTTAATAGCAATTATTGTGTCTTGTCACCCATGAGTTGAATATTGCTTGAATCTATTCTGAGATCAAAACAGAATTCATTATTCTCATCTTGGCCTTGATGCTATACATTTTTAGGTTGTGAAACTAAACTAAACCATGATTTAGTATTTATGGTACGAAGTTCTTGTGATCTTTAAGTGGAGTATTAAATCATTGTTTTCCTTGCTTTTGATAGTGATGTATAGGGCTTCTTATCACACCTACAATGGATTATCAGTACTTTGTATGACATGTTTGTACATATAAAGGATCATAGAATTACTTGAATGGTACCAGGGATAACTAACATATTCATGTTTTTTCCCAAGGCATAATTGTTTCGGCATCAAAATTGATGATCTGCTGTCTTTATGATTTCAATCAATTAAAATGCACAAAGTTTACAAGAAAAGAAATATAGGGGGTGTTTTATCTATGCCTCAGGTGATCACTAGATGAACGGTTTCAATTAGAAGACATGATATCTTTTGTTTTGATCCATTTCATCCTTTTAACCCACTTACATTTTGGTATCTATGTGTGTACATATACAAACCATA
The DNA here is from genome assembly GCF_009389715.1 of Phoenix dactylifera. NCBI lineage: Eukaryota > Viridiplantae > Streptophyta > Magnoliopsida > Arecales > Arecaceae > Phoenix > Phoenix dactylifera. The sequence continues at coordinate 15,229,450 of NC_052399.1, read as the reverse complement.
TATATATATGCATTTATATATAAAATATACAGATGCATATAATCATTTATTCATTATCTAGGCTCCAAGCCATGCTTGGGCTAATCAAGGGTAGCCCATGCACTTCTTTAATAATTTAGGACCTAAAATTTAGGTCTTCAAATGAACTGGACGGAGATAGGTCCTAAGGCTTTTTGGTCAATGAATGGCCTGGACCATTAGCATGCCTGGTGGGTTGTGTTTCTGTAAGTATGCCTGTCTAACGTCAGTATTTATATGAGAGCTTATCAAATAAGCAAAGTAAAATATTTTCATTTTGAAGTTGATATCAGGATATACATGAACAATCTTCAAAAAGAATGCCTTTTCCTCATTATGGAAGTCCCTATTTTGCAGCATGCTTTGTAATATATGCTTGTAACGTGTCATTCTTTTTTTCTCCTCGGTGGTTGGATTATTTATAATGCTTAAAAGTTTGAAACTTTGAATTGATTGCTCACCCGTGCTAAAATAAACCTTGGATGAGATAATTTTTACACTAGGCTTCTTACTAATTTTCTGGTAAAGCAGGCATTCATGATGGAAGATATTCATCTTATCTTGCTTCATAGGTCATCTAAATTTCAACAGCAAATGCAATCATGATAGAGTTGAGCATGACCTTTTCTTCTGTTGATGAAAAAATTGTTGTTATCAACACTTAGATTGCAGATGTTTTTATAATAAAAATAGTTGCTTGCTATCACAACTCTCTCTCTCTTCCCCCCTCCCCCTTCCCTCCCTCCCCCCCCTCCCCTTCTTCCCTCCTGCCATCTTCATTCTTTTACTGTTTTAGTAAGAATTTATAAACTTGTTGCTAGTTGATGATGCATGCTCGTGCCTTATATTGCATTTTTTTTCTCTCCTTCCTCTATGTCTAGTCGTAAATCTATATAAATAAACAAAAATGTCTACATGTACATGTACGCAAATTCATATCAATATTATAAGCAACAACTACTATCATACAATTTGTTCTATGTATTCAATTTAAAGCTAGTCCATTTCGACCTGCTGTGGTTGCAATACGCTGTTTTAATGGGATGACCTACTCATCTCAATACAACTTATGACATATCACAACTACCATTATGATAAGTCTTGGTTTCACTTGTTAATGTCATTTATATTCAAACTTTGCCTTAGCATATAAGTAATTGGATAATGATGTTGCATGTCACTTATAGAAAAAGACCAAGCATCCACATAATCGCATTGTGATTTACTTCATACTGCATATGTGCATGCGTGCATGCTTATTTTGACATTTATACCGACATCTAGCGTATTGTATATATGTTGTCAATCTCAAATTTCTAGTGAATATGCTGACACAAGTTGTTCTTGTTCTATGTAAGGTTCCTATCTGGTTTTTTTCTTGCTGCAATTCCATGGTATGTTGGCGTTTTCATTCTACTGTTTGTTGCTTTAGACTACAGAGAGAAGCCAGGGCTGGTTGCATGTACAGTTGCGGCAAGTATCCATCTCACATCTGAATTTGATACTTAAGATTTATTGGCTAATGTTTTTGGTATGTTGATTTGTTCTATTCATTGGATGATGCTGTTATTCATAAAATGGTTTCCGACGTTGGTACTCTCACTCAAGGATTTAAGTGCTGGTGGCACAGGGCATGCCAATCCAGTATTAATGAGATGTATTGACCCATCCTGAACTGGCATGATTCAATAACCTGTGATGCACAGGGTACCAATGCGCACATACATGTGTCTTGCTGGCACTATCCTGGTCCAGTTCAGCGTGACCAGCACAAAGCAGCAATTAAAATCTTGCTCTTGCTTTATTTAAATGCAAATTGCTTAATCTCTATGGGTTTGTAATTTTGATAACAATATATGGAGTCTATCTATTTGTCAGAACTTGTCATTTTAATTGGTAATTCTTGCTCCCACTTTGTTTAAGTGTAAACAATTGCGTAAACTCTATGGATTTGTAATTCTAATAACAATATATCGAGTCTTGTGTTTGTCAGTACTGTCATTTTTACTGGGTCTTGTCCCATCATCAAGGTTATATCATGTTTTCAGTACTCATTTGTTCTTTATACGTATCAAATTCAAAATCTATAAGAAGAATTTAATAAGACAGCATGATATAAAGATCATACGAGTTTTTTTTTTAAATTTATTTTCTTTTATGGGATCTGCTTCCAGGTACTCATTAAACTCACTCTCTTCTTTGGTCTTGACCCATCCAAGAAGGAGGTTAATTTGCTTTGTGTAACCCTTCTTTTCATGCCTAGTGCTCTATCTGTATTTCCTGTAAAATTTATATTTGTGCAGTACAAACGATATTCGAGTCATTTATAGTAACATGAGTTATACCCTTGTGCATCATGAATCTGGCTTCATGGATCAAGTCTTTAATGCTTGAAAACGCCAAATATCAGAATAGTGATGTTTTCAACGCTTGGGATATGGGGCTGCGCATGTACTTCAATGGACATCTGTGCAGTGTGCATCAACCTCTGATTTTTCTTTTTGTTGCTGATATTGAACGTCGGTGCAATGATTTTTAACTATGTTTTGTGTGATAGCAATCATTTGATAGTTCTCTCGACGAGTCCATAATGCATAGTTTTTGGGTACTATCTGCAACGTTTGTTGATGATTCTATTTTTCTTTTTGCAGGCGGTTCTGACATTATTTCCTATAATTCTTCAGGCTTTTAACTTTCATATTTTCTGGTGATCTTTCAAGCCATGTGTATGTAATGGATACTGAAGTGATGTGTATTCATTCACTTTCTGTCCTGACTGCATGAAATGTAAGCTTCTTATTTGGTGTTTTATAGTTGTCTGACAACTGTATGTAGATGGAATTTAGCATGCTCTCCCCATTATGCAGCTTGTAATCTGTTCTGCCAGACTTATGTGACTTACCATTACGAAAATGATGCTTGTATAAAAGATTTGTAGATTGTGCATTTAATATGTCAGATTTTCTGTTCGGTGAAAGAGATGAATGTTTCAGCATCTAAAATACTACTTTTTCTTCTTTGATTGTAATCACCAGTCATTTTTTATTGGTTGTAAAGAGCAGCTCTTCTGAGTTTTGTTCTTTGATGGTCACACACACACACACAGAGATACATATACATATACATATATATCATGTAGAACAGCCTTGTTTTCTCTGATACTGTAAGTTGGGTGGCACAAGTGAAGGCAACCTAGAAGGAAGTACTCTTAAACTAATTGAGCTAGTGGGGCTTAAGAACTTTATTTTGCTTCAAAGTCTTTAAGTAAACATGCTAGCTTCTCAATGCCTCGCAAAAACTCATTCATCAGTTATTTGTTCATGCTCATTTATTCTGGTAATCTGTATCCAACTATGGAGAACCGCTCTTAGAAATTGTTATACGCTCCTATAATGAAAGCAACCGCTTAAGCGCAGTTTAGCTTTCGGCTGGATTTTTTGGCAGAATAGATAAAAAAAAAATAAGCACTGTTACAGTGGCCTTCATTGTCTATTGTTATGGGAAATAGTCAGAACATTTGATTGCTCCACTGTTCAAAGAATAAATATTTTTAAAATTAATGCAGAGATTTAAATTTTTTAAATGATATTGTTGTAATTGATGAATAGTACAAAGTCAAACAATGGCTTTTTTTTTTTTTTTTTTTTTTGTGTGTGTATACCGACGACTCACTACATCAGCCGTGAGTACGCCTGAGTGATCACAATACAAAACACGCTCTTGTGCCACCGGCACGTGCTCCAATCCCTTTTAGAGGACACCTTCAGAATGGTGTGCTGCAAAAGAGGTGATACAGTCTGCCGCACTGTGCCTTTCGAAAGACGTGCGCAACTCGGAACGAGTTCAGCTCTTCCACAAGATAGCAGATATCATAAACAAGAGGGTGCAGGTCTGGCCTGATACATCTGCTCCGAATCCAGTCGACCACTATGACCGAGTCTCTCTTTAGTAGGACTCGCCGAGCATTCAGGTGCACTCTAGTCTGAACGAGGTTCTTCCATGCTGCTCGCAGCTCCACTACTGGGACAGACTCATCAAAGATACACTGTCCTTCTACTGTAATCAGTCTGGAGTCGTGGTCTCTGATTGCAAAACTCACGCCGCATCTGCTCCCGCCCTCCGAGATGCTACCATCAATTCACCTTGAAGAAACCGAGGGGTAGGGGCTCCTAGGATACCATTGGTATCGTTGCGTACCTAGACGCAGAAGGAGTCAAAGAGAAACTCCAGATGTCCCTGTCACCTTCAGGTGGGCTCACAACTGCAGTGCTCATCAACTCGGCTGCATGTGCTAAGGCTCTATCCACCACTGATCTCAGGTAGAACCCTCTGCCCTCAAAGATTCTCACATTCCTGTCTAGCCAAATATGATATGCCACATATGCCCATGTCACTCCTCTCTCCGCCATAACATATCTCCGAGCAAAGTCTCTCAGCTTTCATTTCAACAGCAACATTTCATTTAGAATATATGTATGATCCTGAACGAATAAATTAAAAAAAAATTCCACCTAAGAGTTGCCAATCCTGTGATGCACGGGATTAAAAGCAAAAAAAAAAAAAAAGGGAAAAGAAAACGTAGGTACTCAAAAGTCTAAAGGACAAGACGTCCATGAAAATCTAAGCCGTTCACGCGCAAACACGATGTAACATTTCCCTTCCCAGTTCCCCAGTCCGTTGCACTCCTTAAAAGGTGACCCACGTCCCTCTCTTTTTTTTGATTGAAAGGGAGGTGATGCCACCCCGCGTCTCCCTCTCACGGTAGCACAGTTCTCCACGTCGCTCGTCCTAGGCCTCAAACAGTTCCTCTCACTGGAAGGCACCCACTCCCCAGCTCCCTCGACCCTCTTTTCCAAACCTTTCTATTGTTCACAAAAGGTTTCTTTGATCAAAGCTTTTTGATTGAGAAAGCATAGCATGCCCTTTTCACATAGCAAGCGCATCATGCTTATAACTAAGTTACCTAGGGTTGTTGCCAACTTGCCATCACATTTATTACATTTATAAATAAACTGCTGCCTATGTTGTTGGACTTATGTAATTCTGAAATACTAATATTATATATACAATTAAGGTTCTTCATCTTGATACTGAATTTTATTATGGTGCCATATTAGCACAATATCAATATGGTACGATATGAAGATTTTTTGGTTATGCCACCCCACGTCCCTCTCATGGAAGCCTAGCTCTCCATGAAATAGTTCTTCTCACCGGAAGGCACCCACTCCCCAACTCTCTCGACCCTCTTTTCCGCACCTTTCTATTGTTCATTAAAGGTTTCTTTGATGAAAGCTTTTTGATTGAGATATTATAGCATTACCTTTTCACATAGCAAGTGCATCATGCGTATAACCAAGTTACTTGGGCTTGGTGCCAACTTGCCATCACATTTATCACGTTTATAAATAAGCTGCTATCTGCGTTGCTGGACTTCTATAGCTCTAAAATATGTAGCAACTAATGTTATATATAAAAACAAAGTTCGCCATCTCAGTATTGTGAGGACCTGTGCGGATGTGTGTTTAGTCCCATATCGGTTATTCGCTGGGTAGATCTTGGGTACTTATATAGGATTAAGGAACCTAAATAATACCTTCCAATTAGCCATTTTGGATGAGGTCTTGGGTTGTTACAAATGGTATCAGAGCGGATCCGGCCGATAATTTATGTGGACTAGAAAACACTGCAGCACGGATCCATTGGGGCTGACCACGGGCCAATCGTGGTGTTGGTGATTAGATTTGAATAGATTTGAACCCTTAGCCTGACAAGGATGTCAGGACTTAAATGGGAGGAGTATGTGAGGATCCGTTCGGGCGTGTGTTTAGTCCCACATCGATTACTAGCATAGTGTTGGTACGGTACGATACGGAGATTTTTGGGTTACTCCATTTATATCGGCATCAAATCAGTATAGTACGGTGCTCGAATCAGTATAGCTTACCATGCATATAAGCACATACTGCTCAAATCAGTATAGCTTACCATGCATATAAGCACAAGTAGTTGTAAGACTCTTGGAACCGTTTGGTTGATTCCTAGCCCTTCGCCCAGGACAAAATGGACGATCTCTTCCTCTCGGCAATGGCGACGGTCTCTATGACCCTCTTTCTCTGGCTTGTTCTAAGGGTGTTCTATTCGGTGTGGTGGAGACCCAAGGCTCTGGAGAGAGAGTTGAGGCAGCAAGGGATCAGATGCCGGCCCTACAAGCTCCTGCTGGGCGACAGATTAGCGGAGGGGAAGTCCATGGCGGACGCCTGGTCCAAGCCCATGAATCTGACTCACAGCATTGTGCCACGTGTCCTCCCCTTCATTCATCAAACTGTGCAGGATTACGGTATGCGAAAACCCACCGAATAAGCTAACCAGCTTGGGGGAAATCAAGGTCCTCCACCCTTCTTGATTGACTGTCATTTTATATGTAATTTCTATTAATCTAAAATTTCATGTCCGATCCTTGGTTTTGATGATACTCTGTAATTTAATATCTAGTGCATACAAAAATGTGTTTTAAGAAGTATAACTCTGCATACAAACTGTTTTCTCGGAATAAAAAGAGAAAAAGAAAAACTGTGTATAGAAACAGATGCAACTCTGTGCAGGGATTAAACATAGGTTCACTGTAAGTTCTCAGTTTTATTTCCTACTCTTCCTTGCTGAAATGTGTTTACCATGCTGTACTGTTGTTCTTGGAGCTTTCATAAACTGCGTCCTTTCTGGAATTCCACATATTTTTCCAGCATCAACTGACTATTTTTAAACTGTTGCTTTCTGTGTATTCTTTTGTTGGGAAGCTCAGGCAAGATGTCGGCCATCTGGGTCGGGACAACACCAGGACTGGTCATATGGGATCTGGACCTCATGAAGGAGATCCTGTCAAACAAATCGGGCCACTTTCGGATTCCGCCGCCACCAAATCCTTATATGAAGATGTTGCCGCAAGGGGTTACCATCCTTGACGGGGAGAAATGGGCTCAGCACAGGAGCATCATCAATCCTGCTTTTCACCTCGAGAAGTTGAAGGTCATTTCTGAAACCATGCAAAATGAACAGTACATGCTGCATGGAAAGAGAAAGCAAGGACTGAAAAAAAAAAAGTATATGAAACATGGAAATCATCTAAATAATATCAAAATAGATCAGCCTTCTGCCTAAGGATTAGGAGCTTATGGATCACCCTAGTTATCTTGAATGACAGCCAATTTGAGTCCATGACAAGATATTATATCTGTGTTGCATTAGAATTCTTTAGCTCATGTTCCCTTTATTTGAAACATTTTGCCTCCCGGGTGATGAGGATATCTGTGCTAATTAAGATATACTAATGCAGGCAATGATACCAGCATTTTTGGTTAGTTGTACGGAGATGATCAAGAAATGGGAGATGTTTATTGGTGATCGTGTATCGTATGAAATCGATGTATGGCCAGAGCTCCAAGAACTTACTGGAGATATCATATCTAGAACAGCCCTTGGTAGCAATTACATAGAAGGCCAAAGAATATTCCAGCTTCAAAGGGAACAGATCGCATTGATCCTTGAATTATCGCAAATGCCATATATTCCAGGATTTAGGTGCATTCCAATTTCCTACGCTGTGTAATTGGACATTTTCCCTTATATTATTCACTGAATTTCAGTTTACTGTCAACTATGTGATTTTTGATGGTTTATCATTTACATTGTCAAAACTCCATCAAGCTTCTACTGACGATGCAGTGGAGAAGCATCATTAGTTGGATAACACTGCTACATCTAGGACTTGTTTGGTCATGAATTATAAAAATCAATTTTTAAGAAGAAAAGTCATGTCTCTGGATTCAGAATTTTAAGAACGTTTTTGCTTGCTCGGATAACTTCCAGATCTACCTTCAAACTGACTGATTTGTATTTTTAGAGTTCCATTTTCACCCAATGCAGTGAAAGCTTCTTCCTTTTTAAGTTCCATCACCTCCTTTTTAGAAAATTTTAAAAAAAGCATACTAATGTTTAATTTCTTTTCTTTGTTGGCATTGCTTTTTGGGGCCCAAGTATATGATAAGTTCCTTTATATCTAAATCATGTATGCTCCCCTTCTAATTATACTTAAAAATGGAGGGAAACAAAAAGAACAAGACTCTACCTCACTAGCCAACTCCAATGACTACTATTGGGATGGAGGTAAGAAACACTCCTAGAACTTGCAGTTATTGATAACAAGATCATAATTAGGATATCCTAGTAAGTATAATATTGGCAAAAGATGAATAAGAAAATTTTGATGCTAGGATCCTAGTAAGAAAATTTTCATTCATTAGGAAGAGTTAATCTTCAGTCTTGGTATTGCTGCAGATCTTTTCACAAATTTTCCTCCTGGGTCAGATATACTCTCTTACACCCACAAAAAAGTAAACTATATACAAAAAAAAACAAATAGGTGGAGATTTGCTAGTTGTATGAATGAAAAAAATTCTGCTAGTATGACAAAAAAAACTTAATAAATTCAGTGGACCTTGTAAAGTGATACTTGTGTTCTTTTGTAGATTTTTACCGACGAAAAAGAATAAGCATGTAAAGCATTTGGACGTACAAATCAAAGCCTTGCTGAGAGATTTGATCAAAAAGAAAGAACTAGCTATTAGAATGCGAGACTGCAGAATTGATGATCTGTTGGGCTTGATGTTGCAATCCAACTGTAGTGATCAGCAAACACATGTTAATGATTCAAGATTCAAAGGTTTGACAACTGAAGAGGTGATGGAGGAATGCAAGCTTTTCTATTTTGTTGGACATGAATCTACCTCTGTCTTGCTCACGTGGACAATGGTTCTCCTTGCTATGAATCCAATATGGCAAGACAGAGCACGGGAAGAGGTTCTAAAGATATTAGGGAGAAGTGCACCAAACTTTGAAAGCATAGGCGAACTTAAGATTGTAAGTGTTTTATGCAGCATTTAATTTTTCTCATTTCTAATGAATAATGGAGTTGTTAGTAGTTTCTTTTTGCTCATCTATGGATTAAACTGGATGGGGATTGACTTGAGGCATATCAGTTAATAACTATGCAATTTGAATCTTGTCTGCAAAGAATGTTTTCTTTTTCTTTTTCCCTTTTTATTTTGAGGGGGGTTTGCAAAGAAAAAAATAAACATACAACTATGACCGTTTCCTTGAACAGATTGTATTTGCCTTTGCTTTGGATCCGACATCAAGTCAGGTCTGACAGCAAACGATAAGATGAGGCTACAAGCCTTCAAGGCTATGATTGGCGAGGAACCGAGCTATTTAGTTGCTTAACTTTCTGTATACAAGATCTTCTTATCTTCCCGATCTTGATGAATCAGATCATTCAAACATGACATGATCTCACTTCATAAGGAGGCTTCCCTCACCTTGCAATTTGACTGAAAAAAACTCAGGATCTTATTCCATCTGCGCATTCTTGAAATGCTTTTAAATGTTTAGCTTTGATGTTCTCATAACCCATTCACTTTCAAGGCTAGAGGCTGAGTGATCAACATAACTTGGGGTACTCCAAAATAATTATCTCTATCCTGCAAAACTGTTCACCATCTTTTCTGCTGATTGCTTGTGGCAAAGAACAAATAAATAAATTTCACCCACTTCTTTTTCCCATGGATCTGCTTTAACTCATGGAGTATATTTGACCTGACACGGAAACCTCCAAAGATTGTCTATATTGAAGTTTTACCTTTCTCTTTTTCCATCATGGTTTAGTCCTCATGTTGTCTAGAATTGCTGTAGAATTTAAGTTATGCACGGTGATCAGGTTCATCCATCTTGTCAAATTATCCTCATGAATTTGGCTTCTGATAAATTTATTTCAAGATACCTTGAAGAATCAATCATAGTTTCTAGTCTAAAGTAATGTTTTCATTCATCAGAATATTTATTTTCAAAGGGACTGAGAACCAATAATGATATCGAGATGTATATAACTGACCGGACATGCTTCTTAGCTACAACTGCAAATTGTTTCCACAGATAAACATAATACTACATGAAATTTTAAGATTATATCCATCGGTGCCCATTCAATACCGGTATACATATAGAAGATCAAAGATCGGAGGGGTCTCTCTCCCTGCAGGTGCGAACCTTTTGCTGCCTACACTTCTTGTCAACCATGATCCTGAGATCTGGGGCACAGATGCTGAAGAGTTCAAACCACAGAGGTTTTCCAGGGGCGTCTCAAACGCTTCAAAGAAGCAAGCGGCATTCTTCCCATTTGGCTGGGGGCCAAAAGCCTGTGTGGGCCAGAACTTTGCCCTTATAGAAGCAAAGCTTGCTCTGTCAATGATCTTGCAGCACTTCTCATTTGAGCTCTCACCCACCTATATTCACTCTCCTTACTATCTTCTTACCGTTCAACCACAACATGGAGCTCAGATCATACTCCGCAAAGTCTAAGATGACGGAGTCCCGATTGTAATGTATACTGGCTTATTCGCATGATCCTGTTACTTTTATTGTCATGAGAACACCATTGCCATAGCTGTATACATGATGAACGTTTCCGGAACGAAACACTTCTATCCAGCAACTCTTGAGGTACTTTGTTTCAGTCATCATGCTATAACAAGACTTGTAATATTTAAGGTTCGCCGTCTTGGTATCGGACTCCGTATCGGTGCTAAACTGGCACAGTATTAGTACGGTACGATACTGAATTTTTTTGGCGTATCGAATGTCGGTACGCCACCCATACCGAGTACCGGTACTGAATTTTATGGTACGGTACACTTTGTACCGTCCAATTCGGGCCGGTACAGCATATCATGGCAATGTTCCTATCAGCTTTAGTCTTACCAAGCAATCAAATGCTCTGAAATATCTAGCTTACTTCTGGACAGTAACTTAGGAATTCTTGTGTGCCTTTGAGAATCTATCATACCTATGAAACTTATCAATCTGCAGTAGAGGGATATCATTCACACACAGGGGCGGCCCAATACATTTGGGGGCCTAAGGCGAATCCAATAAATGAGGCCTTTTTTTTAATAATAAATTTTTTAATAAATATAAAATACTTAAAAAATGATATGAAAATAGATAGCTATTAAGTACACTATTTCAACGAAGATGCATGAATCTAACAAAAACAGACAAGAAACCTTTTTAATTTAATATAATTCTTCAATGGGTGCACAGAAAAATAATTACCCTAAAAGAAGGGCCATGAAGGCATTACATCATCACCTTCTGTATGAAGGCACTTTATTGCAGATCAGAACAAGGGTATTCATACAAGCTCTCATCATTCATTCCATATAAATAATGATTACTCACACTCTTATAATAATAAAGGCAGCTAGCTTATCCAACCTCTCCTTCACCTTCATAATAATGATTAAGCATCATTATTTACTGGACACTACTACAAATGCCAAAACTAACTATAAGAAAACACCTTTTATGTGAGAAAACTTGCAAGGTAGGACATGCTCCAAAGCATTAACATCCTTTACTATAGTCTCAGAGTTGATGAAGTATGATATGAGCTCCATATTGTGGCTGAAGAGTTATGACAGTATAAGGAGCATGAGAATAGGAGGGTGACAGCTCAAAAGAAAAATGTTGGAGGATAGTAGCTAGAGCTATCTTTGCCTCTATTATTGCAAAATTCTGGCCCAAACATGTCCTTGGTCCCCAACCGAAGGGAAGGAATGCATTCTGAACTTTTGATGCCTTTGCAACCCCTTCTGAAAATCTCTCTGGCTTGAACTCTTCAGCATCTTCACCCCAAAACTCTTGATCATGGTGGATGAGGATTGTGGGTAGCAAGAGACCAACACCAGCAGGGAAGGAGAAATTTCATAATTTTGTTTTCTTGATGGTGTGTCGATACAGAGAGACCACAGGTGGATATAACCTCAAAACCTCATGCAGTATCATGGTTACCTGCAATCCAAGTTTCCCAAGTGCAAAATAGTCAGAAAGAAGTGTGATGATATCCTCTTAAGAGAGAAAGGTGAAAGTTATGGTACTCACAATCTTAAGGTGGCTCAGGGATTCGAAATCTGGTGTATTCTTCCCACAGATGTTCAGAACTTCTTCCCTTGCTCTCTGTTGCCAGCTGGGATGCATGGCTAGGAGAAGCAGTGTCCATACTAGCCATGCAGAGGTTGTCTCCTGGCCGGTGAAGTAGAATAGCTTGCATTCCTCTATCACGTCATCTATTGTGATTCCATAGTCCTGATTGTTATTGTGACTGAATTGGAGCAACAAGCCAAGCAAGTCATCGCCACTAGATTTGTCCACTTTCATGGAATTCAACTTCCTGTTGATCATCTCTTTTATCATGGTTTTGATCTCTCTGTCTATACACATTCTCCTCTTATTTTTTGCAGTAGGTAAGAACCTGTACCAAAATTAATAGTAAAGATTTAGCCTATCAATCTTCCTCTCTTCTTGCATTTGTCCTAGGGTTGTCTATTGAAGCAAGATATAAAAATACATAACTTCAGTGGAATAAATCTGAATTACTTATTTCTCCAGAAAATATAAGTCAAAGAGAAGATGTGGACAGAAATGACAGCCATGAATTCACCTGAAGCCTGGTATGTAAGGAGCCCATGCGGCTTCGATCACTAGGACGGATTGCTCCTTTTCCAGTTCAAATATTTTCTTGCCTTCTGCAAAGCTGCTTCCAAATGCTGCCCGGGAGATAGCATCACCTGTTAGACCCTCAAATTCTGGCCAAACATTTGCCTCACAAGATCCTTCAGGCTTCAGTGCTAGTTAAGTTCTGCCATCTTTTTATCAAATCACTGCAACTAGTATAAAAGGCAGGCATCATTCCCTGTGAATGAAAATTGTGAAGCTAAAATGAGGACTGCGCACTTAACACAATCAGTATACTGTATACTGTATTGAGTTATTTGGAATAATTCTCGTACTCTTACCCGGATTTGCTGGCTGGAGATTTGTTCTTATTTTGCTTACTGAATGTTAGCTTGTTCTAGTTATGAAAGTGATGTGACTTTCTGTTTGAGAAGAAATAAAATTGATGCAACTCAGAGGGTTCAGAAAATATTTTTTGGGTTCCTTAATTCACGGATCCTCACATATACCACTTGTAACAACTCAAGACCTTATCTAAAAACAAAAGATTAGTCGGAAGGTATTTTAGAATTTCTTAGTCTTATATAAATATCCAAGATCTCTCTGGTGAATAATCGATGTGAGACTAAACATACGCCTGTACAGATCCTCATACACATAATCCCCCTAAAAGTTCTTTGTAGTTATTTAAAATTTTATAGTTATTTTTTGAAGCAAATGTGAGGTATTAAAGTCTGCTGCACCTGTATAATGCCGACAAAGTCAATAAGATGGAACCACCATCGTGGTTTATTGTGGGATATGAAGTGTTTTTCTTAGTTTTATCGTTTAAGTAGGAATCCATCTTAATTTGTCTAAAGATCCAATATACACTAGCAAGTAGAAAGACTGAACGTTAAGTAAAAAACTTGGTGCAGTGATTATGTTCGATCATAAAACTAATTGGTCGGGCCTTGTTTGGTGATTAATAACGTCAAAAATTATCCTTCATTCGTATGGAGTAAAAATGAGCCTATGGATGTAGATCTGCAAACCTTCAATTTCTCAAGTGGAAAGCAGGGGAGGTCACCCTCCTCCGTTTAGCCCATATTCCTCTCCTTCAAGGCCTGTGAGCCCCATGGCTAGAAGCTTTATCAGAGGGTTCACTGGTGGCTTCTGAAACCGGCCCAGCTTGTCCAGCAGCGCCTCCACCATCTCCGAGTCGCATATGATCACCCTCGGAGTTTCTCCATTCCATATAAACGAAGTCTTCCCTGTGAGAACTCACAAGCATTAAGGTCAATTTTGATGGGTCAGTGCTGGATGGTGGCATAAAGGGTAGAGCGGGTTTCGTCATTAGGGACCCGAACTCCAGAATCGTGGCGGCGGGAGGCTGTCAGTTATTTAACTGCACGGTTCCTGGAGCGGAGCTGAGAGCTGCCTAGGCGGGTCTTCGACACGCTCAGCGTGTGCTCTCAGCTAGTTCAGTCATTTTGAAGGATGACTCCACTACAGTTATTAGTTGGATCTAGGGGGGTCAGAGGGTCGGTGCTACCAACCATCCCTTGATCCGCGATATCTAGATGATGATGAGAGACGGAGGGGTGGTCCAGGCGAAGCATATGTTTAAAGAAGCTAATGGGGCTGTGGATTGGGTGGCCACGTATGTGGCTAACCATACCAATAGTACCCTATAGGCAGTGGATGGGGAGCTGCCTCGGGAGCTCCGTGATATTTTGTTTTCCGACTTTATTGGGTGCATCCGTACACGTGTTGTATAGATCATTCGGTCTAGCAAAAAAAAAAAAAAAACGAGCATAACATTAAATGATCAAAGAACAAACACCAGTATCTTGTAAATAAAGCTCAAATCATGATGGCATAGTACCATATCTCTGCACCGTCTGATAAGCGAATGGAACGACACGCGTCACGATCTTGTGGGTCAGATTGATGGGCTTGGATCATGCTTCCTTTGCTGCCTGTATCTCCGCCTTACTGTCCCCATGAAGGAGGTTGTATGCGCTGCCTCTGATGCCTTGCAGCCTTAGTTGTTTCTCCAAGGCTTTGGGTTTCCACCACAGGGAGTAGAACGCTCTCAGCCCACAGTACAGTAACACAGCGAGCGGAGAAGCTATCAGAAGAAGAGGAAAGAACTCTTCCATTATGTTCTCTCTTATTCACTTTTGTTATTGAGGGATAAAGATAGAGGGCGATGCCTATTTAAATGCCACAAAGTCTATACTCCCTAATCTCTTCTTTGGCAAAGAAGACTTTGTGCTCATTTTAGTAAAAGAAATTGGAAGTTGTGTCTTTTGGATCAAGTTAAACTGGGAACAGGGACGTGAAGCCGAGGCTCTTGCAACCTTCTGCTCTGACTTTTGGGGTCATGAGCGTGACGACTTCGCGCCTAAGCCCGCAACTCCCTTCACGGCTGATGGTTTGCCGACAATAAATGCTATGAAGCATGGGACAGGATGCTAGCTTGTGGGGGAAAGAACTCTGGGCGAATTTGAAAGGCTGAGTTCCGAAGGTGGCGGTGGGTCTACTAATCACCTCCTAAGCTTGGTTTCACAGAGATAAGTTTGTTTCTAGTTTGTGATGCTACGCGAGTCGTTTCTGATTGAATGCTTGTTCACCAAGAGAAAGAAGTCTCTGCTACTACAAAACAAGTAATCTTATGGTGATGTGACCTCGTGCCAAGTTATTTATTTATTGACTTATATTTTAGAATTGTCATTACCATATCCTTCTTCCTAGTTACTTCCCTGAGGTATGTTTTATTTTCCGGTTACTCCCTTCTTTTATGAATGCATATCTTGCTCTCATAAGCACAGCAGCCTGGAATAAGATACAATCTATCAGGTTACAACAGCTAAAAAGCTGAAGTTATTGGGAGAAAAACTGGCGCATGCTAATAAGCTTATGTGGTACCTTTTTTATTCATCAATGTGGGACTATGATGCCCTCATTACAGTTTAACTCCTGCTTAAGAGAGAGGGGTCCACTCATAGCGCAGATCTTACTTAATCCTATCAGATCCTCCTCAATCCTGGTTTCCCTCAGTGAAGCATCTACATGGTTGATAAAAGTTATGACGCGCAATGGATCTGGCTTTGATACTACTTGTCTCAGCCTAACAATCTAAAAACTTCAGCAATTAGGAGGACTGATATAGGTTAATAAACCCACATGGCACCTCTTTCATTAATTTAATATAGGACTGAAAAAATAGAGATATTTTCATGGATATTGTCCACAGAAAAAAATAACAGATAGCTATATGTAAACTATGAAAGATTCGGATGCATGAGAGTGAACTAAAGTTTCGATTGGAGTATACTCTTTTATTGAGGCATAACTTCTTCTTCTTCAGGTGTGGCTTGTTTGTAACAAAAACTCTTTTCCAAGACAACTTGGACGAAAGCAGAGAATATAAAAAGTAAGCAGGAAACATCAACTATAGGCTTCAAATATTGTAGAAAATCCCAAACTTTTAGCGATGCTCCAAACTTTTAGCCCACGCTCCAATCCCAGGCTAAGGTACTGCTATTGCTCTTGTGTGGCCGTTTGTAGCATCTCTTGCTAGCTTCTATGCAATTTTTTTTCCCGGCAGGGGGGTTTGGGGGGTTGAAATCCTCCACAAAGATAATACAGTGTTGAGACAACGGAATGAAATGCTCTGGTGGACGCCCATTCTTTTCTTAAAGAGTCTGACCAAGCCTAGCCATGACAATTTTCTTCTATGAGAAAAAAAAAACTAAAACCTTAATCATGATTACAGTCTTGATATTTCCATGTTAGTTCTCTCTATTGAACTGGAAAAAAAAAAAAAACTGTGGAACTTCGAAGGCTAAACCAGTTCCATTAGATGTATGAGCTGGAGTCCACAGTCCCAACAACCAATTGCAAAATTCTGCCTACTATTAAATCTTTCGGGAACAGAGTGAAATGGATTTTTTTCAGGAACTGTGCCCATAACATGTTATACACAAGCAGTTGAGAGCCATATACTCAATACCAAGAGACTATTTAGATTTTGAGGAAGCCTTACATGAGTGGCAAAGATTTAAAGGAATTCGGGAGCATTTGACTGGCCATGCAGAGGAAAACATTGCCTCAGTTTAAACAGTGCTTCACATAAAAACTAAAAAGCTTACGACTTAAGACCTCATTTGTCACGCCCCGAACCCAGCACCCGGGTCCGGTACGCGACCGGCCGCATGAGCCCTAGAGCAGTGCCCTAAAGATCATGCAAGGCCTATGATTAACAAAAATTCCAATAAATCCACAACTAATTTAATAATTCAAATAGACAAATCCGACATGTCCAAATAAACAAATTGGTTCAATTACAAAGTCTTCAAATGTTCATCGACATAAAAGAAAGATAAACAAACTAACTAACTAATAACTCGGGTACTCGCACTCGGCGCCCATCCCATCCAAATCTATGCATCCTGCAACTCTGGTAAAGAAAAAGAAGAAAAAGGGGGTGAGCTTTACAGCCCAGTAAGAATCCCTACACTTCCGAACCAACACAATAATAATATGAATTTGAAAGCCACGATAAATCGATGCACATTTCATGAAATCATAAACCGACTATCAAAAGGCTCAAATAATCAATATAAGTATGCACGTCAAATATCAATGAAAGTCCAACCACGCAAGAATGATATAGCATACGATAGCTCATAAATCTTCATTAATGTTTTCAATGCTTTTTCTTTCCATTCTATATTAACTTGATCCGGATCAATTATCTTTCCGACTTTGGGCTATATCCCGGTCACGTTTCCGGCCCGTGACGGGGCAATCGATAGTATCACATTTCCAGCCTGTGATGGGGCAATCGATAGTGTCACATTTCCAGCCTGTGACGGGGCAATCAATAGTATCACATTTCCGACCTGTGATGGGGCAATCGATAGTATCACATTTCCAGCCTGTGACGGGGCAATCGATAATATCACATTTCCAGCCTGTGATGGGGCAATCCATAGTATCACATTTCCAGCCTGTGACGGGGCAATCGATAATATCACATTTCCAGCCTGTGATGGGGCAACCAATAATAACGAGATAAGCCCAAAGTCCCTGTTCATTTAATCAATTCACAAACACACATCCATTCCCTTTTCCACTTTATTTCCGACCTAGTCTAACCATGGTCACGTTTCCAGCCCGTGACAGGGCAATCAATATAACATGGTTAGTCCATGCCACCACATCCATAAATCCAATTATGCAGATATAGGTTATACACATACATGCATCCATCATAATTCCAATCACAAGCCAACACGACTAAAATATAATTTAATATAAACTATTTTTGCTTTGTCTGGGTCATAGCATATCAAACATATATAGTGCAAAAATATGTATATCATGTAGGATTGGCGTACAAGGATTCTTACAGAAATTGTAGACAGACTCAAATACAGATCTGGATCACAACCTACGAGCTGGGGTGCTGAGTCCCCTGATCAAAACCTCCTGGCACCGCTGACTCTTCCCCTACAACATCAATTATAAATCACAAACTAAATTATTTAATATTTAAATATTCTAAACCATAATTCACATCTACTATGGGTCCATCACCAGGTTCCCAAACATCTCAATCCCTCCAGATCTAGGACAGTCGGGGTGGCCTGACTCCCACCTTGCACCATCGGCCTATGTCGTCGCCAGCCGTGGCCGCAGCCATGCCGGCGACGATGGCCGGTCCCGATGAAGAGACCAACATAAAGAGATGATTTCTCTCTCTTCATGGTTGGGAATACATCTCCCCTTTTCCATTTTCTTTGGTCCATGGGCAGCAGCCGCCACCTGCCCAACCCTCGGCCACCACTGGTCGGACCGTCGCTGGCCGCCACTGTTGCTGTCACCGGCGATGGTGGCCGACCAAGAGAGGGAGAGAAGAATTTTCTTCTCCTGTTTCTTCTTCTTCCCCCAAACCAACACTGCCTCCTCCCCCTTCCTCCATTGTCAACCGAAGTCCTCCCCTCTTCTCCCTTCATCAGTCGGAGGCCCTCCTCATGGTGGCTCGGCCCCCCCCCACCCGACGGTACCCAGCCGCCGTCGTCGCCGCCGGTGGCCAACCGACGAGGGGAAGAGGAAGAGGGGATGGGATCCCGAGGAAGAAGACCTCGGATCCACCCTTCCTCATCACATACACAGCCTAGCAAACCCTCTTCGGCCTTCACACGAACCCGACCAGCCCCACCGCCATGGATCCCGACCAACCCGACGGCCGGCGGCGGCAGGATCCGGAGGAGAGGAGCCGAAACAGGGGTACCCTGTTTCGGACTCTTCCCCGACGATCCGCCGGCCAAAATCCCACCCACACGACCCAAAAACCAAGCAATGAAGCGCAAGGGGCTTACCTTAGTCCGATGGGCGTGCTCCGACGGCCTTTCCGGCGACGAAATCGGAGAGGAAACTCGGATTTTTCACGCACGGGTCCAAGGCTTCACCGATTTGTGGGGATCTCCTTGAAGGGAGGAAAAGCTTTCCGGCTTCCTCCACGGCCGGCCGGTTCTCGGCTCCGGCGCTCAAACCCCTCCGGCGATCGGCCTCTCCAATGCCGCCGCCCCCTCCCCTCAAGCGCCCTCCTTCCATGATCGTGCCTAGGGCACAATCATAAAAGGGAGACGGGCCCGGTCTTTTCGGGCAGGCCCGTTATCCCTTTCTTTTTTTTATTTTTTTATTTTTTTTATTTTTTAGGGGTATTACATACTTCCCCCCAAAAAGAAAATTTCGTCCTCGAAATTAACTTTCTTGAAGTCTCAAACATTAAAAGTATGCAACTACCATATCATCCTCAAGCTCGTAAACAATCTCTCTCTCAGAATTCCCGCTCACAAGATTTGAACGCTTATTGAATTCACAATACTTATTGAATTCACTTGTTGATCTCTTCTAAAAGAAGACTAACATCCCAACATTGGATTAACATGCCATAGTTCTTTGCCCAAGGATTTAATTGCTCTTGATTAATTCCACACAGAGATCATAATCGGCTAAACATAAATAAGAGAAGGCTTTAGCATCGAATGCTCTTCATAATCTATAATCCTCCTTCTTCTCTTAACTTCACTCATGATTTAATGATCAACCTTTGTTTTAGGAAAACCTCAAACCTTTTCAAATTGGTAGATTAACAATGTTAGAGCTAGGAGTAGGAGATTCATGTTAAAACATTCCAAGTCTAAGACCAACCAAGGAATCATCAACCGGTAACACTAAATTTAAGATGCCCAAGTTTCTTCCAAAGGTTGTCAACAAAAGAAGAACCCATTGGTAAAAGTTACATAGCTACCTCTAGATCATCCATAGAATCAACAACATTCTCCTCTACTAGAAACTAACTCAAGTGTTCCATCATAATACCTTTTAGGTCAAATATTAATGTCCTTAACCAGTTTCAAAATAACTCAAACCACCACACTTCCGCTGCGCACTCTGATTTAATCCATTAAATACTCTAAAGCCTCTAAATGATTTATGACCGAAATATCACTTGCACTAGGAGTAAGAAAATCCAAATTTCGAAACTTTAATTGAGTAGAACCTCCAGATCTCTCTATCCTCAATTTATGTAGAGTATACTTACCATAACTAACTCTTAAGCCATTAGTCATGTTTAAGGTCACTACATGATCTCCATAACTTAGAATCCAAAATATCTAGGCTTAATTTAAAATAAGTTAACCTTGGTTTTCCTCAGTAATTCGATTAGACAATCTACATTGATCTTCTTTCCAAAAAGATTTACTTCAAATTCAATGGGTTAGAAGTCATTGAGCCAATACACTATGATTATAAATTAACTCTATCGATCTCCAGATCTTTCTTCACTAAGATTCTTAACATCCATCAGCAATGCTATATATTATAATTCATATAAGCATCTCATGACCAAAGTCTCTACTCAATATGACATTTATTAGTAGCTTTATCAACAATGACAAAAGATCCTGCTCAAATCTTAAACCTAGGCTTGAGTTTTAAATTTAACACATCAAATAGTCTTCTACAATTATAAGTAAAATCCAGTAGCCCAATCCGAACATGAGGATTCAAATAATTAGAATTCCCCCATCAATATGCCAACTCAATAGCCTCAAAATAAAATCAAATATATCAATAGAAAATAGACCTATTTGTAATATCCAAACATGCCAATACCACATACATATTCAACTTCGAAGAACATTCCTTTCAATATTATGAAATCTTCTTAGCTCACTTCAATACTATGGAAGATCTACGTACAAATCTCACTCTAATAATTAGCAACAAAATCAAAAGTACAATCACATCAAAACCTATATCAAGTTTGAACTTTCAAGTCATTTAAATAATATATGAGCATGGTATAACCGATATGCCATTGTTGACCTTCCTATACTTATCTTAGGTCAAACCCCTCTTATCATGATCAAAGACAATTTATACTTTCCTTCCACACTCATCAAAAACCAAATCCGATGCATACATTTTATCACAATGCCCAGTGATCTTACATCTTAAGCACTGAATTTAATTGTCATGTTCCAAGTGATCAGAACCTTAAGCTATGATATATCTCTGTCACAATACCTAGTGATCTTAAACATATACTCAGATTTCGATTTGTCACTATCCCCAATTATCTTAAACGTCAAACTTTAATGCCACTAAGGCCACAATCCTTAGTGGTCTTAAACCTTAGATTATAATATCATTTCTGTTACAATCTCAAGTGCTTATAAACCAAGGCTCTGATAGTTTTTCTATCATAATTTCCCACTCACACTCATCTGAACCTAAACCTTAGGATACCTTAACCTGGCTCTGATACCACTCTGTCACGCCCCGAACCCAGCACCCGGGTTCGGTACGCGACCGGCCGCATGAGCCCTAGAGCAGTGCCCTAAAGATCATGCAAGGCCTATGATTAACAAAAATTCCAATAAATCCACAACTAATTTAATAATTCAAATAGACAAATCCGACATGTCCAAATAAACAAATTGGTTCAATTACAAAGTCTTCAAATGTTCATCGACATAAAAGAAGGATAAACAAACTAACTAACTAATAACTCGGGTACTCGCACTCGGCGCCCATCCCATCCAAATCTATGCATCCTGCAACTCTGGTAAAGAAAAAGAAGAAAAAGGGGGTGAGCTTTACAGCCCAGTAAGAATCCCTACACTTCCGAACCAACACAATAATAATATGAATTTGAAAGCCACGATAAATCGATGCACATTTCATGAAATCATAAACCGACTATCAAAAGGCTCAAATAATCAATATAAGTATGCACGTCAAATATCAATGAAAGTCCAACCACGCAAGAATGATATAGCATACGATAGCTCATAAATCTTCATTAATATTTTCAATGCTTTTTCTTTCCATTCTATATTAACTTGATCCGGATCAATTATCTTTCCGACTTTGGGCTACATCCCGGTCACGTTTCCGGCCCGTGACGGGGCAATCGATAGTATCACATTTCCAGCCTGTGATGGGGCAATCGATAGTGTCACATTTCTAGCCTGTGACGGGGCAATCAATAGTATCACATTTCCGGCCTGTGATGGGGCAATCGATAGTATCACA
This sequence comes from Phoenix dactylifera, assembly GCF_009389715.1. Lineage (NCBI taxonomy): Eukaryota > Viridiplantae > Streptophyta > Magnoliopsida > Arecales > Arecaceae > Phoenix > Phoenix dactylifera. The sequence goes on along the minus strand of NC_052399.1, from coordinate 15,207,262 downwards.
TTTCCAGCCTGTGACGGGGCAATCGATAATATCACATTTCCAGCCTGTGATGGGGCAATCCATAGTATCACATTTCCAGCCTGTGACGGGGCAATCGATAATATCACATTTCCAGCCTGTGATGGGGCAACCAATAATAACGAGATAAGCCCAAAGTCCCTGTTCATTTAATCAATTCACAAACACACATCCATTCCCTTTTCCACTTTATTTCCGACCTAGTCTAACCATGGTCACGTTTCCAGCCCGTGACAGGGCAATCAATATAACATGGTTAGTCCATGCCACCACATCCATAAATCCAATTATGCAGATATAGGTTATACACATACATGCATCCATCATAATTCCAATCACAAGCCAACACGACCAAAATATAATTTAATATAAACCATTTTTGCTTTGTTTGGGTCATAGCATATCAAACATATATAGTGCAAAAATATGTATATCATGTAGGATTGGCGTACAAGGATTCTTACAGAAATTGTAGACAGACTCAAATACAGATCTGGATCACAACCTACGAGCTGGGGTGCTGAGTCCCCTGATCAAAACCTCCTGGCACCGCTGACTCTTCCCCTACAACATCAATTATAAATCACAAACTAAATTATTTAATATTTAA